>NC_047117.1:93934029-94271529 GCF_902500255.1 Thalassophryne amazonica | reverse complement strand
ACACACAAACACACACCAGCCTACACAGAGACGCCAAAAGATGTGCAATTTTCCAGCGTACTCCGTACGCATCACAACGCAACTACATGCAAGCCCGGTGTGAAAGGGGCTTAAGAACCCAAACCTGAACCAAGGTGGGGTTTAATGTCTTGCCCAAGGGCACTTTAGTACATAGAGGAGTAACTAGGATCTGACGGACGTAAACTCTGGAACTATGATCAGGACTGATAAGTTTATTAATAATTAACTGACTGTTCCATCATAAACCCAGAGAGGGAAAAAAAAAGGACAAAACATCATGATTAATAAACATCAATATGACTAGTATTATTTATTTTATTTATTATGATAAAAGTAATTATTAATTCATTAAATTGTGGGTTTTAGGAAGTTTGATGAATTTCAGAAATTAATAATTGTTCTACTCTTATCTGGCAACACATTTTAAAAGTTGACTCTTTCGTTTAGAGAAATAAAAGTGACTCTTACTTTGACCTCCACGTGGACAGAAGTATCAACGAAGCCCGCAGCACTAAAAAAAAGGTAATAATAATAATAAATATTAAAATAACGGAATCATGACGTCATTTCAAAATATCGTTTAATGTTCGACAAAATGTCACATGAGTGACGTTTGTTTAAGTGACTGTTACCCGTGGAGTAACATTAGAAGTTAAGTTTTTTTTGTACCTTTTCTCGGCCGCCATGATTGCAGCTCCGCAGATCTTTGACACGCCCCGCGTGACGTCACAGGTCCAGCCCAGGGGGCGGAACTCTCGCAGCTTTTTAAGCCAATCAAATTTCACACACACCGACACGTGACACTGCACATATTACACATGAACAATAACAAGGCATCAATATGGTTGTTAGTATTTTAGAAACAATATTTTTTTATTGCAAATTTCACATTTAACAGGACGCTCACTGTCTGTGAAGTCCACCGGACATCGTCCTCGCTGGTGTTTTCAGTCCTTACGTACAGAGACAAGGTCAAACTGAGCTTCTCTTATCCAGACTTTACTTTGTGATGCAGTAATCAGGTCATAAAGGAAAGAACAACATCAAGAAGGACCAAAAGTCCTTCAAAGACTCTTTTTTACTGAAACATAGTGTTTTATTCACTAACTTTCTGCCAGTTATCCGTCGTGATGGCAGCAGACCAAGAAGCCCAGACCACACTTCCCCATCCTTGGCCAAGTCCTGTAACTTTTCCTGGGGGATCCTGGGGCATTCCCAAGCCATCTGAGAACTATAGAATCCGTCCATCGTGTCTTGGTCTCCCCCAGTGTCTCCTCCCAGGTGGACACAGTTATTTAAACACATTTTGAAAAAGTGTTGTGTATGTTGTCCTAATTAGTCTTTAGCTGGGAGACTGCTCAGATCACCCTGGGCTGGGTTTCTCCATGGTGAACTAGACTTGGATCAGGAAGAGCATCCAGCATAAAAATTGGTGCCAGATCGTCTACTGGAAGCACCGTGGAGACATCAAGCAACCAGGCAAAAACAAAACAGGAGGGGGGCAATGTCTGGGACCCACGTTGGGCAACCTCAAAGAAAACCAACCAGTTTGTCCCAGTCTGACAGCAACCATCACTCAGCTGCAGCCAGGTGACACATGGGCGTGTCCTTGGCCTTCTCCAGTCTCTGGGGTCCTCACCTCCATCCTGGATGTGGGAGCCGACATCCCAGCACAATGTAAATGCCGCTCCTCTAAGACATGCAGCCCTCAGCTTCAGCCCCTGGTTCATATTTAAGACTCCAGGCAAGAAGCACCAAGACCCTAAAGACTTGGACCTTCATTTTCCTGTAAAGATATGACCATCACCAAAGACCTCTGACCTTTGGTCACCATGAGATTCTCCTCCCAGATGTCTGGAACATGACATGAATGTGACTGCTGGGATCAGTGAACATCTTTCACTCCATATAGACAGCCAAGTCCAGGAAGTCAGTGAAAGTCTGGATCTTAGTCTGGATCCAGAACAATCACAAACCCAGACACTGGTGAGTCCTCACTCAGCTTCAATCAGGATATTACTGACTCCACAAAGATTAGATCAACCACAAGGTTAAGGTGTGCCAACCTCTCCCGAGACTAACAAAGACACTTGCGTTGCTGGACTTGACAACCCAACCCGACAGAGTCCAGGTAAGCACAGAACATAACAGGAACCAGTGGGAAGAAGCCAGTGATGGCCTCAGCACTCACAGAACCTCTTGTCTGGTCCTGATGTCCAACAACTTACTGGGGATCCTGCAGAGACCAGCCTGGTCCACTGAATCACACACATGGCGACAACTGACGCAGGCTGCTTGGGTCACCGAGGAGCACGAGGTCTGAATCCTTTCCCGGGCCTGCAGAGCCTGACATCAAAATCCACGTGATTTCTGCAGATAACTTTTAAGCAGAAAAAACTGGATCTGATCACATCAGCATGTGAACGCAACCTGTCATTACAACTACATTTTGCACTGAATCAAACAAAACTTTAAATCCATCACGAGCAGCCTGGGTGCTTTAAATCGGCACATTTATTGAGTGTACATCCATTATGGTTGTTGTAATAAATGGCTTATGATCAAAACATTCAAAAATGCGCAAAGCAACTTGAAACATCATCTTTGGCCAGATGCAGTGCCGGGTGACGTCGAGTCAAATTTACACGTTTAAGTCACAGTTCAACAGAAAGGAAAAATGACCCATGAAGACAAATCAATGCAACCGCAACCACAACTTCATCATCATTTGGTTTATAAACATACCAGCATATCTTATCAACAATTTTTTTTGCAAATATAAAGTGGTTTTGACATTTTATACACATTATACATCGATTCCAGAGGACTCAGTAGATATGAAAACTCTTCTTTGTAAGTCCAGTTTGTACCACAGTTCCACCGCCCGCAACCAGAAAGCACGAAACGGATATAAAGCACTTATCAGGATCACGGCGTGTGCGAGAAAACGATGACGGTGTGCGACAACCTGTGTGACATAAATCTGTCAGAACATTTGTGCTTCACAAGTATTTCATTATGTCCATTTTCAAAGAAGAAAAAAAAAAGAATAAAAGCTGCAACTTCATTTAAAAACTGGATTAAATCAGAAGGAAACAAAGAAATTTGGTAACATTGCTAAGTTTTGTTTATTACATCTTTATTACTGTGTTGACAGGAGTGTCAACACGCTACGTTCTGGAGCATTAAAAACACACACACACACACACACACACACACACACACACACACACACACACACACACACACACACACACACACACACACACACACACACACACACACACACAAAGTGAGCAAGCATCTCAGTGGTGACAGGGAGGTCAGAGGTCACATTTTACCCACCAACATCTGTGTTGAGTCAATTTTGATGCCGTACCAAAATGAACTAAATATGAGCTGAGAAAGGAAGAAAAACACTTTTAGCTTTAATTAAAAAAAAAAAAAAAAAAAAAGGTTTGTGTTCACCCACAAACTGAAGTCCAGGATTTGACCTTAAATGCTGCTCCGTCTGCAGCTGTTCAAAATGCCTGGTGGAGTTTAATCAACAAATTGGTCACATGATGCTGAGAAATAATCACTTTCATATTAATGACAAACATGGAATAACTTCCCTTAAAGCACGAAAACATCACACAAACAGGCAGCGCCTCCAGAAAGTGTAATCTGCGGCTCTGTAGCATCGCTTTTATTCAAATGTCTTCATTTTTTGTAAGGTTGAAAAACTTAAAAAAAAAAGTAATAATAATAATAATAAGCTTACAAACCAACAAAAGTAGAATTTGTTGTTTAACAGTGAATATCAGAGAACCTTCATCCTCATTAACAGGAAAAAGAAAAATCTCACCTACAACTCCCAAAATAAAACACATACTGCAAATTATCACAGAATTTTTGAAAAACTGCATTTTAAAGTTTGATTTTTAATTGAAAGGTGATTTATTTATTTTTTACGTATTGTGCAAAATATTACTTGCTAATATGGAAATCTGCACCTAAAGGTCTCTGAGAGCGACACAAGTAGACATGAGGCAGAACACGGAGTCTTTAATGAGTGAAAAGCACTTTGGATCAGGACCGACTGTTGGACCCACACAGTCCGACCGTCCGTGTGCAGCACCAGCGTGCAGCGGTTCTGCATCGCACTGCTCCTGCAGCGTGTGCCGCGGCACTGTGGAGATCCTCCCCTGCAGGAAAAAAAACTTTATTTATTTTTTAATGGTGCCGTGCGATCAGGACCTTGTGCCAAGTCGGGCCACAGACGGCCGGCTGGAACCCAAACAGAACCCAAAATACACAGGTTAAGGCCACGGGGCGAGCCCGCTGGTGTCAGTGCCAATGGTTTGTAGTTCAGAGGGAACTTCCTGCTCTTATCTCCCACTTCATTCAAAAAGCTTTACAAGGACTCTGGGCTGCTCTCTGCTGCCCCCCAGTGGTGAAGCAGGGCCAGTTCAGCCTTGAGGCTCAGTGCTGGTGCTCTGGTGCACCCCCTCCTGCTCGCTGATGGTCTGGAGGAGGAGGCACACCGGTAGGTGGGGGGGAGCACTGACCCGCTGAGCCGTTGGAGGGGATCCGGACTGGCCTTGTGTGGGTTGCCTCTCCAGGGATGCCGTCACCTGCTCCTCTTCCACGAAGGAGGCACGGTGACTGCAGCTTTCACAGAAGTTGCCAGACTCTTCTCCTTCCTGCTCATCTCCTTCATGGCTCAGCAGGCTCTCCAGTTCCCTAAATTCCCTCCCATCTTGCCCGGGTCCTCCCGCTCCACTGCAACTACTGCTACCCCTGTGTGCTGCACACGCACACCTCAATGCCGGAGTCCCCTGTGAACCGCCGCCTCCTTCCCCCACGGAGGCGGTCTTTGTCTTCGGCACAACACTCAGACAGTCCAAAGTCCTTCAGCAAGGGGTCTTTGGAGGTGTTGTGGTCATTTCCACTGCCTTTCAGCTGGTTGACAAGTTCCTCCTGGAGAACATCTGGCAGCAGAATTACACCTGAATCTTGTGCTGTTTGCATGGATTTGGTCTCAGGCTTGGGCCTGAAGTCTAAGCTGAGAAGTTCTAGGTCCTCCATGCTGGGTGTGGAACACAGACCCTCTGAGACCTGAGGCGCCGGAGTGGACTGAAGCACTGGACAGAGTCCCTCTTGCTGCTCAGGAACCTGTGGGCTAGAAGCCACTGTGGATGGACCTGAATGTGAGGAGGCACTGTAGGGAGGAGGAGGGGTCGGAGGTCTGTTGACCACCTCTTCATAGTCGGGGAGGAGGTAGCTCGGCAGAAACCCTGACGGAGAGGAAATAATTACAGATTATTGGCTGGATGTTCTCCATGTTACATCACGTTTTTATTTCACATAAATGAGTTTACTCTGTGTGGCCTCTGATTACTGTGTTTTAAAGGAGTCAAATTGTTAAAAATCTGTTTTTATCTACAACCCCAATTTCAGTGAAGTTGGGACGTTGTGTAAAATGTAAATTAGAATACAACGATTCGCAAATCCTCTTCATATTCAGCTGAATACACCACAAAAACAAGCAAATATTTGCTCATTTTGAAATGGATGCCTGCAACACGTTTCAAAAAAGCTGGGACGGGGCAACAAAAGACTGGGAAAGGATCACCACTTTGTGAACAACTGCATGAAAAAATAGTCCAACAGTTTAAGACAATGTTCTCAACGTTCAACTGGAAGGAATTTAGGGATTCCATCATCTACCGTCCATAATAAAATCAGAAGATTCAGAGAATCTGGAGAACTTTCTACATGCAAGTGGCAAGGCCAAAAACCAACACTGAATGCCCGTGACCTTTGATCCCTCAGGTGGCACTGCATTAAAAACCGACATCACTGTGTAAAGGATCTTACTGCGTGGGCTCAGGAACACTTCAGAAAACCATTGTCGGTTAACGCAGTTCGTTGCTACATCTACAAGTGCAAGTTAAAACTCTACCATGCAAAGTGAAAGTCAAACATCAACAACATCCAGAAACGCCGCCACCTTCTCTGGGCCTGAGCTCATTTGAAAAAGACACACACAAAGTGGAAAAGTGTGCTGTGGTCTGATGAGTCCACATTTCAAATTGTTTTTGGAAATCATTGACATCGTGTCCTCTGGACAAAAGAGGAAAAAGACCACCCAGATTGTTACCAGCACAAAGTTCAAAAGCCAGCATCTGTGATGGTATGGGGGTGTGTTAGTGCCCATGACATGGACAACTTACACATCTGTGATGGCACCATCAATGCTGAAAGGTACATCCAGGTTTTGGAGCAACACATGCTGCCATCCAAGCAACGTCTTTTTCAGGGACGTCCCTGCTTATTTCAGCAAGACAATGCCAAGCCACATTCTGCACGTGTTACAACAGTGTGGCTTCATAGTAAAAGAGTGCGGGTACTAGACTGGCCTGCCTGCAGTCCAGACCTGTCGCCCATTGAAAATGTGTGGCACATTATGAAGCGCAAAATAAGACAACAGAGACCCCGGACTGTTGAAGAACTGAAGTCGTACATCAAGCAAGAATGGGAAAGAATTCCACCTACAAAGCTTCAACAATCAGTGTCCTCAGTTCCCAAACGCTTATTGAGTGTTGTTAGAAGGAAAGGTGATGTAACACAGTGGGAAACATACCACTGTCCCAGCTTTTTTGAAACGTGTTGCAGGCATCCACTTCAAAATGAGCAAATATTTGCACAAAAACAATAAAGTTTATCAGTTTCAACATTAAATATCTCGTCTTTGTGATGTCTTCAGTTGAATATAGGTTGAAGAGGATTTGAAAATCATTGTATTCTGTTTTTATTTACATTTTACACAACGTCCCAACTTCATTGGAATTGGGGTTGTACTTGATTTAAATCTTTAATGGAGGAACTTGAAGATCAAAATAATATTTGTAATTAATATCATGTTGTAAATGTGGTGTGGGCGGGGACCAAGCGGGTAGATGTAGTTTTTTCCAAAGCAGAAGGTTCTCTGGCAAACAAAGAAGGAACAGAAAAGCTCTGATTCTAACACACACATGGGAGTGTTGTTCACCCTCTGTCCAGGACACCATTACATCCTCACATGGAAAATAGTTGTTGGCTACAATATTAATGTTTAGAACATACATTTAAAGCATCTTAAAAAAAAAAAAACCTAACATTTAGAATAACATTTCAGGAGAGTGAATTTGAAACCTGTGCAGGCTGGAGGTTCAGGTGGGACTTACTGAAGTAGAATGGTACCGAGGTGTAGTTGTGAGCCTCACGGTACGCGATGAGGTTGATCTCATGTTGGCGCTGCTGCTGCTGTAGCCGATGTTTGGTGCGCCGATGGTGGCACACGCAGCAGCAGCTCAAAATGAAGATGAGCGCCCACACCAACCAAAACCCTAAAACCAACAACAAGGCTTTAAATGACTGGTTTGTACTTTTGTGAAACAGCGCCGCCTTTAAGATTTAAGTGTGTGTGTGTGTAAAAGCTTTGATCAAGTGTAGATATCAGGAAGCACATTTTTGTCCAGCAGGGGGTGCACACTGCCCCCTGTGGTGATGCAGAATACCTACACCAGAGCTCATAGTAGTAGCTGCAGCACTGAGACTCCCCGCAGCAGTGTCCCGACTCACAGATGTATGTCTGATTGTTCAGACCTTCACAGTGCAGCAGATTCTGCAGGACGAGTGAGAAAGAAAAAATTTGTATCGTCAGCATAAAGACACAAGTCACCTCAACAGGGCCATAACAAGACTTCAATGTGCAACAATTAAACTACAACTGACAGGAAGAACAGCAGCACCCTGTCTGCAAGCAAAGAATCATTTCAGTCGTTGCACTCAGCGTCTCCATCGGGAAGATTTACTGGTTATTCCAGTCATGTGGATGTGAACCGTCTACCTTTACAATCTGGACTCTTGGTAAATATTTGGATTGAAACTACATGGATCACAAACCAATCATCTGTTACAATAATCATCAACTGCAACTTTTTCCTCATTTGTGGACGACATCAAAACAACAACAAAAAAGATACAAACTTCAATTCAACATTCACCAAGAAGTCCAAATGGGTCTCGTGGAGAACAAATACACCTGATGAGGGTGTTGGTAACCGAGTAACGACACCCATGCAGAATGACCTGACAAACCCCAAACTTTGGTTTCACTCTTGTATTTCTTCTGGAAACGCTGCCTGTGTGTGTTCCTCACCTAAACTGCTGTATCACATCAATAAAGACGTGATGATTGCAGCAATTTCACTTGGCTGACTATTAAATCTGGTAGCTGCTTTTATTCTCTGAAGGTTGTGTTCAGCAAAATAAATCATTTGAATGAATGAATGAATTTTTATTCAGCACACACAGGTCCAGAACAACAAAAACTTGCAATGAAAGAGAGAAATAATAAAATAGTCCAACAATGCATCCATGTACCCGAAAGGGTGTAGGCAGAAGTAAAAACTTGTAAACACCTACCCCTATAACCAAAATCAAGAATTATACATATTTATATAAAATTATACATATACCCATCATAACTACTACAAAGTATACACTGATCCATGAATTTGAATTACAAGAAAACACAAAAGCAGCAGTGCACAACAGCATCAGAACACAACCAATCACATCACAACAGAATCAATAAACCTAATTTAACATACCACAGCAAGTAATCAATTTTCATAGAGCCTTTTAAAACCAACCAAACTACTGAGCGATTTTATGTTAGCCAAATATTTACACGTTTAACAGAAACACAATGACTTTTTATGGTAGATTGAATCTTTGATTTCTGAAATAATAATGTTCCTCATAAATTGTACCTGGAGTCCCTCATTCTAAATAGGTCCTGGACATGTTGTAGCAAAAGTCCATTTTTCACTTTGTACATATTTTATATAATAATGAAATCAATCATGTCACAAAATTTCAAAACATGCAAACAGACAAACAAAGGATTTGCTGGCTCAGGATAAGGTTTCTTACTGATAATTCTTAGCTTTCTTTTGAAGTAAAAAATATGGGGTTTGTGTTAGTTTTGTAGGTGGTTCCCCAAACCTAAGTACAGTAGGTCATGTATGGAACAACAAGTAATGAACGATATAAAGTAATAAATGAGTGTTGGGGGAGGAAGTCTTGTGCTTTATACAAAATGGCATTGATGTTTGACATTTTAGATTTAACATAATTCATATGTGTTTTCCAACTTAAATTATCGGTGATAAAGACCCCAACAAATTTAGTTTCATTAAAGAGTTCAATTTCCAATATCGCATATTCGTACATTTCTCCATGCATTCCTGGAATTATTACCAAATATGATACACTTTGTTTTATCCACGTGAAGCGACAATTTGTTAGAATCAAGCCAGTCCTTAAACTTCTGTAGTTCCCTTTCCATCGTGTCCAACAGTCATGGATTTTACAAAAAAAAAAAAAAAATCATAGAAAGGCCTCTACTGTTAAAATGCATAATAAAGAATGCACCACTTATGAAGGAATATTGCTTAAATTGTTCCTCAGTAAAATAATTATTGCATGTGGTTATTTCACAGTGTTATTGTACAGCCTGACAGCAGCAGGGAGGAACGACCTACAGTATCGTTCCTTCTTGCACTGAGGGTGCCTCAGTCTGTCACTGAACGAGCTGCTCAGCTCCACTACAGTCCGGTGCAGACGGTGAGAGGAGTTGTTCATGATGGATTTGAACTTGGTTAACACCCTTGGTTAAATTTTGAAAACTCACTTGCCATCCAAAGAAATGTAACCCGGAATCCAAAAAATATAGTTAATTAAAATCTGATTTCATGATGTGGACCTAAATCTCCAGATATGTCCCTTAAAGTGAACATCCTTACCTCAATCGTTCTGACTCAACGTTCTGATACACAGACCTCTAGCATTTTCCTGGTGCATCCCTTGGTTTGATAAAAATCTTACAATATGTGAGCCAGACCGAATGAATTTTACTTTGTTTTCTAAGTAGCCTGGCTTTCCTGGCGATATCCGCGTTACTCTTGGTGAGATGCTCATTTATGTAAATGTTTGTGCCTTTCAACTTCTTCCCATTTGAGTAATTCATTTTTATGCCTTCTGTTTGCGAAGTGGATGATGATTACTGGAGTGGATGTCTTATCCCGAATCGGCAGAGTGTGACATGGTTCCATGTTTTCCTTATTAATGACAATATGTTTACTATGAAGCACTGTTCCTCTGTGGTTTCTTCGTGTCCGCCGTCATCAGAACTAACTCCCGTTACAGCTTGTGAATAGTTCCTTGGTTTAATTTTTAGTCCGGAGATGATGACATCGTTCATACATGAATACTATTCCAGGTCAGACACCTGATTTTCCAGATACAGAATTTTTTGTTCTTGTTCAGAGTTCTGATGTTTTAACTGTTTAATTTCTCCCAGTAGTTGTGTAATGATGTGATTTTGCTCAGTCAAAGAAGCCATTTCTGTGGACAACATGTTCATGGACTCCTTTAATTCCTCCATTGTTGTGGCTGGCGTGCCTGGCTGGCTTTTGTGTGTCTTTTGTTTCTGTCTTTTGGTTTTCCTCCCAGGTGGTGCGCATTTGGGACTGAGTGGCTGTGTAGCTGAGTTTATCAGGACCTCACCCTGATCACCTGAGGCTGATCACCTGCGGCTCATCAGGACTCACAGCTGTGGTGCATCTACATGGATTGGAACATGGTGGCATTTAAGACTGGAGTACACAGTGTGTATTTGCCAGAGACTCGACCTTGTGACCAGACAGGTGAGATCGTCGTCTCTAGAGCCATCTCCCATCAGTGGATGCAGAGAACGTCCAGGTTTGATGCATGGTCTGTGAAAGAGGAGGGGGTGAGGTCTCACGCTCGTCAGCACACTTCCTGAGGTATGTTTGGTTTTGTGACTAACATTTATACAGTCAGTAAATGTGGTGTCAATCACACCTTATTATATTGAGCTGTATGTTAGTCGTTTAAATCAGCTTCCACTGCAGTGGAGTTTTGTGAACGGGGTGTTCTATGCCTGCAGGGTGGGAAGCTGATTTGCAATTAAGCCAGGAAGTGTTTGCTGTTTGTACACCTTTGAGTGGTCTCTCTGTGTGTTGAGTGTGGACTCACATAATGATTTCTTCTTTCACAGACTCGGTTTGTCACGGCCACCTGGGGGGTGTCGGCGGGGTCCTTGGGTCCGAACAGTTTTCTGGCTCTGGACCGTTAGCGCTGCTGGGAGCGCACCGCAATCCACCACGCCAGACCGCGCACTCTTTTGTTGTTTTCGTATCACTTCACTGTTATGTTTATTAAACTCTGTTATCCTTTGTACCGTGCTCTGCTTATTTCATACTGGGTCCTTCAAACGATGGTCGGTTCTCCGGGCTGCGTCCGACACATAACATCCATGTCTTTATGAAGATTTTATTAAGGCCATACTGCTTTCTGGATGTACTAGGTCTTGATTAAAAACGAATCACGCTACTATAAATCCAGACAACCAATGTAGAAGCTGTGGTCGTAGATGTGGCAGCTGCTGTTACTGTGGGCCTGTTTGGCGGACTCCGACGCCGTCGAGGGGCTGGGTTGGGCCTCCAACTCTGCCACGGGGCCAGGTTGTCGGCCTCTGTGGAACCGCGGGCCGGGACGGGTCTGCAGCGCTGCCACGGGGCTGAGCCGGGTCTCCGACGCTGCCACGGGGCTGAGCCAGGTATCTCACGCTGTCGTGGGGCCGGGCCGCCAGCCTCCGAGGAACTGCAGGCCGAGGTGGGTCTGCGATGCCGCCGCAGGGCTGAGTTGGGCTTCCGACGCTGCCGTGGGGCTGGGATGCCAGCCTCTGAGGAACTGCGGTCCGGGATGGATCTGCGACGCCGCCACAAACCTGGAGCACGGACACCGGCATGGCTGCAGGCTGAAACAAGCACACACGCCGACCGTCTACTCTGCCGCTGCTCGCTCCATTCACTGCTGCTCGCTCCAAATCATTTCTCCTTAAGCTTGAGAATTACACAGTGACTTCCATCTTTTAGGTCTATAAAACATTTCATCAACTTCATTCAAGTTTAATTACAGTGTTCAGGTTTTACTGCCTGAAATAATCAGTCCAGTTTGTAGGTGAGACAGCACACAACTGATTTCTGACCAGTCAAGTGTTTGTGGTCAAACCCAACCAGTCAGGTCAGGTCTGGGAGCATTTCTTGGGTGCTGGCAGTCAACTGGTCGATCCGCAGTAGGCCTGCACGATAATCTGCGATGTGCATCGTCACTGTTGAATACTGCAATGATGATATAATTTATGATAAAGGAACAAACTGATGAACCACCACAGTTTTGGCTCTTCCATTAATGCAGACGTACCACAATTCTACTCACTGTAAAAACAATGTCAGTACTTCAGGGTCAAATCTTACCTCATGTCAGGGCATGAGGACAACCACAAACCCAGACCCCCCGACTCCTCTCTCAGGTTTTCATGTGATGTGATCAGTGCATCTGTTGATACTGGCAGCCCAGGATCAGTCTCTAAGGATGTGCTGTCAAACCACTATCAGTGCTCCAGTAAAGACAGTGTCAGGGTTCCTCAGTAACTATCCAGACTGCTGTAGTCCACTAAATTCTGCCCTGCCAGTTTGACAATAAGCACAAAATACCTGCACATTTCTCATAACAACATAAGACCTACAAAGTTATATCAAAAATTAAAGTTAGTCACAGAAAAATCACAAATCCATTTGGTGAACAGTTTGATAGTTGTGTCATACTACGAGGTGTGTTAGAAAAATATCAGACCTTTATATTTTTTCGCAAAAACTATATGGATTTGAATCATGTGCGCTTGCATCAGCCAAGCTTGAACCTTCGTGCGCATGCGTGAGTTTTTTCACGCCTGTCGGCTGCGTCATTCGCCTGTGGGCAGGCTTTGAGTGAGCAGTGGTCCACCCCTCTCGTCGGATTTTCATTGTCAGGAAAATGTCTGAATGGCTGGAGCAACACTGCATCAAATTTTTCAAGAAACTGTGTGAGACAGCCAGGTGGAAACCATTCGGAAAATTCAGATGGCTTTCGGTGAAAATCCCATGGGCATCACACAGATTAAGGAGCATTACAACCGGATTAAAGACGGCCCACAGCGGCTGAGGGCGCGCCGCGCTTCGAGCGGCCATCGACAGGCTAAAATGACCAGATCATTTCCAAAGTGAACGCTGTGTTGATCCGGGACGTCGTGTGACTACCAGAGAAATGGCAGAAAAGGTGGACATCAGCCATTTTTCGTCAAATTCCACTGTTACAGGAGATTTTGTAATGAAAGACGTGCGGAGGAATTCGCGCGTAGTAATGAGACATGCCTCCATTCGAGAAAACCCTTCCACAGTTTGCAGGTAGCAAGCACAGCAGCCAGCAGGAAATCACTCATGGAGACATTTCAGCAGAAAACACACACACACACACGGTTCCTGGATCATAACTCTCCATCAGGTTGGATTGGAAAGTTAAATCTGTGAATTATGTTGGTATCGGAACTCGATACCGGATCAGCCCCATCCCAACCTACAGTCAATTCAGAGTTTCCAATTCACATAATATACGTTTCTAGAAGTGGGAGGAGCACAGAGCACCTGGAGTGAACACATACAGACATGGGGAGTACACATAAAGGACTGGTGGGAGCTGTGGTCCGGAGCTGTGGTGGTCTCCCACCTCAGCCTCATTATGAGTCAGGAAAAACACTGCCTAATGTGCTCTGTCCATGGTCCTGAACCTTGAAAAACAGGAAAATTGATGTTCATTAAACTAAAGACTTCCCCAGGAGACCTCTGTGTGTGTGCGCGTGTATATATATATATATATATATATATATATATATATATATATATATATATATATATATATATATATATATATATATATATATATATATACACACACACACACACGAGGTCTCTTAAAAAGGTATCGGACATTTTTATTTTTTTCAAAAACCATATGGATTTGAATCACGTGTGATTGCATCAGCCAAGCTTGAACCTTCGTGCGCATGCGTGAGTTTTTTCACGCCTGTCGGTTGCGTCATTCACCTGTGAGCAGGCTTTGTGTGAGCAGTGGTCCACCCCTCTCGTCGTTTTTTTATTGCGAATAAATGTCTGAACGATTTGGAGCTTTGCTGCATCAATTTTTTTCCAGAAACTGTGAGAGACCTCCAGGTGGACACCGTTTGGAAAATTAATATGGCTTTCAGGGACAATTTTATGGGGATTATACAGATTAAGGAGTGTTACTGCCGCTTTAAGGATGGCCCACAACTGCTGAGAGCGCGCCGCGATCGACATGCTCAAACAACCAGATCATTTCCAACGTGAAGGCTTTGTTGATTCAGGACCTCGTCTGACTTTCACAAAAAGGCAGAAGGCGTGGATATCAGCACTTTTTCGGCACATTCCACTGTTACAGGAGTTGTTTTCATGGAAAGAAAAGCGGAGGGACGCGCCACGGAGCCGTTCATTATGCGGGACAAAACCACCTCGGTGTTGGTCTCACAGGACAGCTTTGAGATGGCTTTCAGATGGATTCCGGTTGCTTTTCAGTCGTGTGATTATCCGATTGTGATTGTGCATGAGCTGGACATGCCCCAACATGTCCTGGAAGGCTTCATCACGGCGTTGCTTTGCGCCATGCGGCTCCACCGCGACACGGAACTCCTCCGCACGGCTGTCTTAATGTGCTGAAAAAGTGCTGATGTCCACGTCTTTTCACAATTCCTGTGCTAGTCAGACGACATACCGGATCAAGACAGCGTCCAGTTTAAAAATGAACATATATATATATATATATATATATATATATATATATATATACGCATTACATGAAACCATATGACTGTGGATACCAAAGTGTTTTTTTGTTCACTCGACCCCACAGGCTCAATTGTCTCAAACATCTGAACACAAACGTCACCATGAGGTCAAATGCAAATTTACTATCAGTATGGCAAGCATGTTCATAGTCACAGCTGCTTCAGACAAGCCTGGCACAATAAGCATTTAAATCAACTCTGCCAAACCCTGTTTTCAATTTATAACATTTTTTTCAAATTATTTTCATTTATATAGCACCAAATCACAACAAAGTTGCCTCAAGGTGCTTCACACAAGTAAGGTCTAACCTTACCAACCCCCAGAGCAACAGTGGTAAGGAAAAACTCCCTCTGATGATTTGAGGAAGAAACCTTAAGCAGACCAGACTCAAAGGGGTGACCCTCTGCTTGGGCCATGTTACCGACACAACTGACAATACAGGAAATCATACAGGAAATTTTGGGAGATTTTTGGACTCCATGATGGTGCACAAGATGGGAGGCCTGCAGAATAACACACCCACTCCCATCTCTGGATGGAGCCACCTTAAGGCCTGGTCACATGGCACTAACGAAGGACAACAAAGCCCAAACGAAACAAGAAATCTGGACTTACGTTGATGTCTTTTAACCTTCGTGCAGCTTCATTCCTGCAGCTGGCGCCCTACGCTTCACTAAAAGACTCAGGCTTTAGATAAAGCTGAGGCCGCGGCCCGCTCCATTTCCCAATAAAATAAATTTAAAAAAGTAAAAAGTAAAGTAACATACTATGCCAGTATGCTAGCCATATGAAAGGAAAAATAAGTGTGTCTTAAGTCTAGACTTGAAAGTCTCTACAGAATCTGAGTGTTTTATTGATGCAGGGAGATCATTCCACAGAACGGGCACGATAAGAAAAGCTCTGTGACCCGCAGACTTTTTATTCACCCTAGGGACACAAAGTAGTCTTGTACCCTAAGAACGCAAAGCCCGAGCCGGTACGTAGGGTTTAATTAGGTCAGCTAAGGAGGGAAGTGGCAGTCCGTGAACAATTTTATAGGTTAGTAACAGAACCTTAAAATCTGATCTCACAGGGACAGGAAGCAACTGAAGAGACGCCAAAATGGGTGTAATGTGGTCAAAGTTTCTGCTTCTTGTCAAAAGTCTGGCTGCAACATTTTCAACCAATTGGAGACGCCTAATGCTGGACTGTGGCAAACCAGAAAATAGAACATTGCAGAAGTCCAATCTAGAAGAGATAAACGCATGAATCAGGGTCTCAGCATCAGACATAGACAGGATGGGACGAATCTTTGCTATATTTCACAGGTGGTGGAAGAAAACAGTCCTCATAATATCTTGAATGTGGAGGTCAAAGGACAACAAAGGAGCAAAAATTACCACAAGGTTCCTCACTTTGTCAGTGTGATGTATGACACATGAGCCTGTTAACTGGACAAATTGATGCCGATGTATCAGTGGACCAAGAACCATCATTTCAGTCTTGTCAGGGTTTAAAAGTAGGAAGTTTCTAGACATTCAGAAGCACTCCTTCTGCCTGCGTAGCTAGTGACACATTAACGCTTTATTTTACAAATGAAAGCTTTCATGTTTCCAAAATTTGCTCAAATAAGCCACACTGTGAGAGTGACGAGTCTCTCGTTCCCTCACGGGGGGGGGGGGGGGGGGGGGCTCCTCCTTTCTGTCTCACACAGCCTCAGTGAAACAGTAAAGTGTGAAAAACTGATTCAGAAAGTTTTTCATCCAGGGTTTCATCTTTAAAAGAGCAAACGTACATCTTTAGTTCTTACAGAAGTATATTTTAATTTTCTTTTTATTACTGTTTCTGCACCAATGACCCCAGATCAAATTACTTGTATGTCAGAACTTACTTTGTAGTAAATTAAATTCTGATTTGACAATCAAATCAGTCCAGATTTAGCTCTTGTTCAAACAAGACAATTAGGGGTTATATTGTTTTAAAAAAATAAGTATGCAATCCCACTCAGAAATGTTAAAAAGAAAAAAACTAAACTGTCAACATGACAGAAAACTCTGCCTGTTTTACTGGATTAAAGTTACAGTGACAGTTTTGAAGAGGAGAGCAAATGTTATGTCCATCAAACATAACATGTTTTTAAACTTTTCAATGTTATTTATTTTATGAACTTAGACAGAAATATGCAAAAAAGAATTTTGATATTACAACGTAAGTATCACTTTTTGGTCTATTATTCTTGCTTTCAATGCATTTAAAACCAGTCAAAATGACTCGCAACACGCGCCGCCTCAGGTGATAATTGCCAACAGCACCTCTATACTAAAAATTTCTGGGGAGAACCCTGTGTGCCCAAGGGGTGCAACATAAAGGGAGAAAAGCAGGGGGCCTAAGACAGACCTCTGTGGAACCCTGAATTTCATGTCACTAAGGTTAGAGGTAGTATTACTGTAAAGGTTGCGACTGATCCAATCCCGTATCGGGATCGGCTTCTGATACCGACGCAATTCACATCTTGGAACATGATCAAACTTGCGACATTCTCCTAAACCCGAGAATAGCCAATGTGAAACCTCTCAACTGCTGCTGTTTGCTCTCTGCTTTGTTTACTGACAAGCGTGAGGAGGGGAGGAGGTTTTTGAAGCCAAGCTATTTGAGAGAGCTCTCTTCTGCAGTGTTCAAATTGTCTGTTCGTCGAGCATGGATTTTCCGAAAAATGAACTGAATTGTTGCTGAAAACGTGCTGAAAAGTTAGCCATTTCGCTTTCCCGAGGCTATGAAACAGCAGCTTAGTGTGCAGTCAAGGAGGAGCCAAAAAGAGATTCTGTCCACTGAAAGGGGAAAAAAAAATCTCCATTAAAATCCTGCGTGTGAGCATCACTGATAATACATTTATTTTACAGTTGAAAGGCTTCATGTTTCCAAAAAGTTTGAAGCTTGCGCAGCATGAAAACAGCGAGAGGGAAAGAAAAACAGAGGGAGAGAGAAAGCAAGCGAGAGAGAGAGAACATAAGTTTTAATTTTTACTCTTAACACTTGCTTTGACAATGTAAACATGTCTCCCATATCAATAAAGCTCCTTTGAAATTGAAATTGAGGAGAGAGAGACAGGGGGAGAGAGAGAGAGAGAGAGAGAGAGAGAGAGAGAGAGAGAGAGAGAGAGAGAGAGAGAGAGAGAGAGAGAGAGGAAGAGAGAGTGAAAGTGCTGTCTTTTCTCTTTAAGTCTATAAAAATAACACACACACACACACACACACGTGTTTATCCAAGACCAGGTTGCGGGTGGCTGGAGCCTATCCCAGCAATACAGAACAAAACACTAGCACACAACTAAAAACAAGGAATAATATCACCTGAAACATTCAATAATTGGCTTGAGGAGTTCTTACGTGGCATTTTGTACAAGAACATTCAAAACAAAACAACTGAATAGGACAATATAATTGTTAGTCCATCCTGCAGTTTCTTATTTTTTTTGCAGTACACAGCACAAGCTTGTAGTATGTAAAATACTTTTTTTCAGATTTCACTTTTTTTTTTTTTTTGGCTATGCAGGTAAAAAACAAACACAAAACAACAACCTGTGGCCATGCTTTGCACATGCTAACTTGTCACTGTGCCAGTTTAATACACCCAGACATTAGCTTACTACCTGCCCGTGGGTCTTTTAATGCTCAGTTACATGTAGGAGGCTGTCAGGTGTGACTCATAAGGTGCACTTTCATCCGGAATCACTCCACTGTTCTTCTCGTATGTTTAAGCTGCCAGCAGTTCAGGTAACTAACTTTATGTGGTCTTAACATTACCTAGCAAATGACTGAGCTTCTGTTTTTACTCAGGGTTACCACAACCCCAACAAGGAAAAAGAATGCTTTAAATAAAATTCAGCACTAGTACACAAGATTTTGCTGAACACCAAAAAAATCAGAAAACTCATCTTTCATTTTCTTTTCTTCCAAAGTGACTAAAGTGTTTTTCCTTTATGATGTACAGATTACCAGTGTCGGTCCCACTCTGAGAGGCATGATGATCCACATAAAAAAAGAAAAAGACACCTGCCTTCACCTCACAGATTATTATCTCACAGAGTACAAACAGTCCATTGGAACAGTTCTGAAACAACAGACTCCCTGCTTGCATCTCCCTCTGTCCATACTAAACACGGACACACCCACCGTCACCCCATGCCAATCCAGTACCAAACAGTGCACGTGGATTGCTCTGCAGAAATTTCCAAGCAGCAGCGTGGAGTGAAGCTGCTGCCCTGCATGATAAAAAGGTGCAGAGCGGTGGCATGGAACTCAGATGACCTCAGGGCTGCCAGGCAGGTTCTGTCCTCACATATGAGCTGCCTGATGACTAACGTTAGATCCTGACAGCGCGCCGAGGTCTGCCAATTAAACCAGACATAAAGATTTTGCAACGTGCTTGGATGAACACACAAACAGCTTCACGGTTACAAGAAACAAACTGAGTAAACAGTCACACGATTAGCTGAATGTCAAATCTATCCCGCGTTTACGAGCAGCTGCTTCATTTTTCAGGAATGTTGCCAGAAGTGGAAATTCTTTTGTGATAGGAGCTCTCCAATCTAAACTGGCACAGATTAAAGTGCTGTCAGAAACACTGTACAAAAATATTCTATCTTGATATATTTTTTCTCGTCTGAGTCCTTACATACAAAAATTTTGTTAAAGGATTTATAAAAAAAAATGTGAAAACATCAGAGGGCGGCGTGCTCTGCTCACCACGGCACAAATATACATCTGTAATTGTTTTTGTTTTTTTTACTATGAATGACTTCATTTGATATGTCATCCATACCAATCAATCCCAAATATTTTGCTGATTAAAATATGCTTTAGCTCTAAGCTTCTTGGTTGTTGAGATACAGTGAAACTCGCCTAAATCTTTGTCGTATAAACTCACTGGACATAACCAAAGTCCCAATGTTTTTGTATGGTTTTCCATCTAATAAACACCGTACATACCAGATTTTGTACAACAGAGTTTTGCTCACATCAGACAAAACATTGCAATGCATTTCCATTAAAAACCCCTCACATGTCCCAGACAGAGCAGACTGGACGTGCCCAGTAACAGAGGTACCAAATGAAGTTCAGCACTGACACTCGCCCATTCCAGGAAAGTGGGTACCATATTTCCTTAATTAAAACCCAGAGCATTTATTTTTTTTCAAACCGTGTTCAGACCCAGCACCTAAACAAGGCAGGCCTTTATTCAAGGCTGGCAATTATTAAGAAAACGCTGCTTGCTGCCTGCATTGTAATATGGTGTTAAATTTCACACATATCCCAGGTTGTGATGAACCAAACTGCTTTAGAGCCCTCTGCAGGGCTGCAAACCCTCCCAGGAGCCTGATTCACATCTGCTAAACAACGAAGTCTTTGCAGTGCACACGCTATTTACATTTCAATGATGGATCAAATAGAGGAATGTTTGGCAGAAAAGTCTGCAAATATGACCAACTTCACAACACGGAATCAAAAAACTACAAAGATGCTCAAATGACCCGCAATTCATGGAGGGAAATTGTATGTACCATAACGTTGGTTTGAAGGTTGATGATTGTATAAAGAAGTGGAATTTGTTGAGGGACAAACTGATCCAGAAAAGCCACTGTTCCTGTGGCAAACTGCATTAAGACACCCCCCAACACGCCAGAGAACTTTAAAAGGGTCACGCACGCAACAACGTCATTGCATGGCCACGGGGCTATGGAGTTGTAGAAGCATAAATCAGACTTCAGGATTTTAAGGTACCACTCCGCAGTGGACTTAGAAAAAGAGTGACTCGACCAAATTGTAATCTCTTTAATGCACATCATATCCAGTGCTTATCTAAGGCAGGTGTTTATATTTTCAGTTGATGTTTTGACCCGGTCACTAAATGAGGCAGGTCCCGAGTCAAGGTCAGGAGTTTAATCAAGGAAACACATAATACTAATTGGTGCTGGAGATTCCCCGTAGATTGTTCGGCGCTTCCTGACTGTCACTAATCCATTACATATAGACACAAACCTTTGTCCATTTTATACATATAGTGGATGTTGTCTGTTTCATACATATGAGGTCTGTCAATAAAGTAACGGTCCTTTTTATTTTTTCAAAAACTGTATGGATTTGAATCACGTGCGATTACATCAGCCAACCTTGAACCCTTGTGCGCATGCGTGAGTTTTTCCACGGCTGTCGGTTGCGTCATTCGCCTGTGGGCAGGCTTTGAGTGAGCACTGGTCCAGCCCTCTCGTCTTTTTTTTCATTGTTCAGGAATGGCTCAGAGACTGCCCCTTGCTTGATCAAAATTTTTCCAGAAACTGTGAGGCACATCCGAGTGGACACCATTCGAGAAATTCAGCTGGTTTTCGGTGAATATTTTAATGGCTGATGAGAGATTATGGAGTGTTACTGTCGCTTTAAGGACTCCCCAAGGAGCCGCAGGGCGCGCTGCGCCCCGAGCCACCACCGTCTGCCTGTTTCGAGCTGAAAACTTCTAAATTTAAGCCTCTGTTGACCCAGGACGTCGTGAGAGAACAGAGAAGTCTCACAAGAGGTCGGGATCAGCAGTTTATCTGGACATTCCACTGTTAAAGGAGATTTTGTAATGAAATACGTGCGGACGGATTCGCACGTCGGCACCCAGCCTGCGCAGCAAGGCGCCACAGGAAAAACACCTCTGTGTTGATAACCATTCCTAAGATTTAGGCGGATTTCGATGGCTTTTAGTCGAGTGAGTATCCGAGAAATTGTTTAACAGCTGGGCATGTTCCAACTTGTTCTGTAAGGCTTCCAACGGAGGCGTTTTGCTGTGGCGCCGGGCCATGAGTGGCTGCGCGCCAACGTGCGAATCCGTCCGCACGTCTATTCATTACAAAATCTTTAACAGTGGAATGTCCGGATAAACTGCTGATCCCGACCTCTTGTGAGACTTCTCTGTTCTCTCACGACGTCCTGGGTCAACAGAGGCTTAAATTTGGAAGTTTTCCGCTCGAAACAGGCAGACGACGGTGGCTCGGGGCGCAGCGCGCCGTCCGGCTCCGTGGGGAGTCCTTAAAGCAACAGTAACACTCCATAATCTCTCATCAGCCGTTAAAATTTTCACCGAAAACCAGCTGAAATTCTCGAATGGTGTCCACTCGGATGTGCCTCACAGTTTTTGAAAAAATTTTGATCAAGCAAAGCGGCAGCCTCTGACCCGTTCCTGAACAATGAAAAATAAAGACGAGAGGGGTGGACCAGTGCTCACTCAAAGCCTGCCCACAGGCGAATGACGCAACCGACAGGCGTGGAAAAACTTACGCATGCGCACGAGGCTTCAAGGTTGGCTGATGTAATCGCACGTGATTCAAATCCATATAGTTTTTGAAAAAAATAAAAAGGACCGTTACTTTATTGACAGACCTCGTATAGCGGATTTAGATTATAACGGACAAAATTCGCTGGCCACCAGAATCCTTTACAAGCGAGTTTTACTGTATACAAAAAAAAAAAAAAAAAAAAAAAATCAATATTTGACCAAACTTCTCCAAAGTCTAATCACTGCTAAATATCTATCCATGTAATATTCCCACCAAATCTGAAGGAAATCTGTGCAACTGTTTTACGTTATTTTATACACATGCACGCATGAGCTTCACCACAGCCTGGGATAATTATATCAGATATTAAAGCAAAATATAGTTCTAAAAAATGTATAATGTGATATATCATTACAGCCTCCATGAAATATAATCCTGTAGCCATCCTGGGAACAACTGGAAGGTGTCACATGAGGTGAGGTGATGGTCTAGTGGTTAAGCAGATCCTTGGTTCAAATCCCACCATGACCGGAAAATCACTAAGGGCCAATGGACAAGGTCCTTAATCCCCTAGTTGCTCCCGGTGTGCAGCAGACTGACATCACAGTGAATGTGAGGCAGTATTGTAAAGCGCTTTGAGCATCTGATGCAGATGGAAAAGCGCAAAATAAATGCAGTCCATTTACCATCTAGATGCATCAACAGCTGTATTCAGTTGAAAAATAGCCAATCTAAATAGTCAAAGCTCCCCTTGACAAAAACCAAAGAAACCCCATAGAAGAAATAACTTCTACATCACCACAGTAGCAGGCACCACGTTCACACCATGTATGTGCACAAACAGTGCGCACGCATGACACAGATCAACAGAATATACAAAAAAAAGTAAAAACTGAGATCCTGCAGCACACTCAGCCTGTTAGTTCAGCAGAAATCAAGCCACCACAAGCTGTGAACACGATTAAACATTTATCAGTAAAGTGCTTCCACTTGACCCAGAATGTTTAGAATCCAAGCAGCTACCACACGGGTGTTTAATACTCATCATGGAAAGTCACACAATGTTCTACTCAGTGACTCGGATAAATTAATCTGTTTTCACAGACCCGCTAACTGTTCTTCACGTGGCAGGCTCGCTCTGCCTTTTAGCAACTTGATACAGATCACCATCCATTCTGTTTACATTTTCAGCCTCTGCTCTATTCAAGAAAGCAGAGAACTTAAGGTGGTCCAAGTTTGAAAACAGGTCTTCAGAAAAATAAAAACTCAACCTTCACACATAAAAATAAAGATCAACTAAAACCATTCTGGTCTAAATGCTTTGTTTTTGTTTTAAGCAACTGTGCAAAGAATGTGGGTCCACAAGATTCCTTCGCTTCAGACGAATAACCGTGAAACAAACCTCTGCTCTCATACTGCACCGCTGAATCAAAGGCAGATTTGGGCGCCTTCCCAGAAATTATTGCTGCATTTGAATAGAATCGTCCTTAATGAGAAGCTGCTGAAAGGACAGACATCGAGAAGAGTCCAAAATCTTTCACCAACAAGTAGATACTGTTTCCCAAGTTTGGCAGCAATATGTTTTTGTTCATTCTTTATGTCGGAGTCGCAGTGGATGAGTTTAGCACAAATCTGTTGGACCTGGCAAGTCAGCCGATGTGCACCATGTCCTGAAGGAACCCTTATTTATGACCGTGTCTCACAACAAAGAATGGCGCTCTTTCATAGCCATCAAGGTTACACAGGACACTGCGGACACATTAATATCACACAGACAAACAACAGCTACAGGAGTCATCCAAACATGAATTTATACATACTACTGTGCACGTTTCCAACACCCACAAACTTAATGGTGTGCATTAAGCACCAAAACTAACAGTATATGGTGCCACAACTAATGACTACTTGTTGGTAATTATTATCCTTAAAAACAGCAACTGTTTATTAAATGTCAGAAATATAAGTTTGAATTATCTACAGATGTTAAAGTGAACATCACTAGCAAATAAAATGTCAAATGACCTGACTATTCTAAATAAAGAAATAATTATGAAAATATTGACGTGTTGCATTTTATTTTTGTTGCCATATGCCCTGAGAAATTAAGTCTTAAAACATGGGGAATTGAGCCTGATGTCACCTGTTGATGATAAACACTCAGAATCATGAGACTGTCAGAAAGGTAGACTTTGATGACATCACGTTGTGTGATGCCCCTCGAGACACTCTATTGAAATGAATGGGAAAAACAGATTTTTTTCAATGTGAAATCTGTGGGGGGGTTTTTGTGGACTTTGACGGTTAATACATCCAAATGGTCAACGTGTGTTTTGTAAGGAAGCAGTAACATGACGTGTTTCTTATTAGGTGGACACTTTTTCCAAAGATATTTTGAGGAGGAAAGTGAGAGCTTTTAGTAATTTTTTAATAGTGCATCTCAGACAAACTAAAGAAATGAAGCCCAGCACAGTAAGAGAATGGTCTTCAAAAAACGGATCTAACCACAGATTTGATCCTTTCCATTCGTGTGGCCAGGAGAACTCTAACAAAGCATATTTCCTGTCTCAAAAGCGTGGAACCAGCTGAGTTTGTAGTTTGTGCCCTATCCTTGTGCCATGTGAAGGGGAACATCCCACGAGTCTGAAGGTTCAGGTCAATAAATTAATATACGAGGTCTGTTAGAAAACTATCCGACCTTTTTATTTTTTGCAAAAACTATATGGATTTGAATCATGTGCGCTTGCATCAGCCAAGCTTGAACCTTCGTGCGCATGCGTGAGTTTTTTCACGCCTGTCGGTTGCGTCATTCGCCTGTGAGCACGCTTTGAGTGAGCAGTGGTCCAGCCCCCTCGTCGGATTTTCATTGTGAGGAAAATGTCTGAACGATTTGGAGCTTTGCTGCATCAAATTTTTCCAGAAACTGTGAGAGACAGCCAGGTCGAAACCATTCGGAAGATTCAGACGGCTTTCAGGGATGATTCTATGGGGATCACACAGATTAAGGAGTGTTAGAACCAGTTTAAAGACGGCGCACAATGGCGGAGGGCACGCCGCGCTCGGAGCGGCGATCAACAGGCTGAAACGACCAGATCATTTCCAAAGTGAACGCTGTGTCGATCCAGGACATCGTCTGACTGCCAGAGAAATGGCAGAAGATGTGGACATAGCACTTTTTCGGCACATTCCACTGTTGCAGGAGTTTTTGTCATGAAAAGAGAAGCGGAGGAATTCGCACGTCGGGACGGAGCCATTAATGGCAGAGAACAAAAAGCAACGCCGTGATGAAGCCTCACAGGACATGTTGTGGCATGTCCAGCTCGTCCACAATTTCTCGGATAGTCACACGACTGAAAAGCCACCGAAAGCCGTCTGAATCTTCCGAATGGTGCAAGAGCTGGGCATGTTACAACATGTCCTGTGAGACCAACACGGAGGTGCTTCTGTCCAGCTCCATTAGCGGCTCCGTGGCGAATTCCTCCACTCCTCTTTCCATGACAAAAACTCCTATAACACTGGAATGTGCCGAAAAAGTGCTATGTGCACATCTTCTGCCATTTCTCTGGTAGTCAGACGATGTCCTGGATCAACACAGCGTTCACTTTGGAAATGATCTGGTTGTTAAGGATTTTATATATATATGTTATCACTGTTAAACATTTGTACCTTCGTCTTCTTTCTTATGAAAACGGTGTTGTGCTGTTTGCACCTAACCCCGAGAATGTATGTGTTATTCAACCTTGTTTTAGCATGCTGGGGTCAATCTGAACTGGGAATGAGGAGCGGGATGTACTTATTATTATTATTACACAACTTGTTTTCGTAGCCGCTAACGACTGGGAGTAAAAGAACTGAAGGTTGAATTTTGACTGATTATGATGTGATGCTTAGTGTTCCAGGCAGATGCAGAACAGCTGATAACTGCGAACGAGATGTGCTGACCTCCGACGATAAGAGTAAAAGAAAGAAACTGTTTGTCCTTACAGCTGCGCTTATTGACGCATGTGTTTATGTTACGGGAAGAAACTTGTCTCGCGTTGTCCCCCCCCCCCTTAGGACAAGTTTTATGATGTAATGAGGGCATCTCTAATAAAAAGAGCGGGAGCACAGGCCAGACTTTAGTGTAGCCTTGGTGTACAGCCTGGCCGCACTCCGCGCGTGATTAATTTGACTTTCAGTCTCACTGGTGTTTCTTGACTCTGTTTGTCTTATCAAAGGTTTTAAGAATGTTTGGAGGAGAAAATACCCAACACTGGTCACTTCAGCAAAGCTCCAAATCGTTCAGACATTTTCTTCGCAATGAAAATCCGACGACCGGGGTGGACCATTGCTCACTCAAGGCGTGCTCACAGGCGAATGACGCAACCAACAGGCGTGAAAAAACTCACGCATGCGCACAAAGGTTCAAGCTTGGCTGATGCAAGCGCATATGATTCAAATCCATATAGTTTTTGCAAAAAATAAAAAGGTCGGATAGTTTTCTAACAGACCTCGTATTTTGATGCTAATTTTCAGTAGGCCGCACTACTTGCTGTATACTTACGAGGTCTGTTAGAAAAGTATCGGACCTTTGGCTGGGAAAAAAAAAACAACTGGCATACCTGGAGCGTTGGAAACATAATCACCCTCAAAGTAGTCTCCTTGGGACTCCACACACTTCTCCCAGCGGTGCCGCCACTGTTGGAAGCATTCCAAGAAAGCCTCTTTTGAAATGGAGTTCAGCTCCGCTGTCGTTGCAGCCATAATGTCCTCTCTTGTCTCAAATTTCGTTCCTTTCAATGGCATCTTGAGTTTGGGGAACAGCCAGAAGTCGCAAGGGGCCATATCAGGAGAGTAAGGAGCCTGTTGAACCACCGGAGTCTGGTTTTTCATCAAAAAAGTCTGAATTAAGTGAGAGGAATGTGCTGGAGCATTGTCGTGGTGGATGCGCCAATTTCCTGTGGCCCACACCTCCGGTCTCTTGCACCGCACAGCATTATGTAGGTGACGGAGGATGTCCCTGTAGTACTCCTTGGTGATTGTTTGACCCTGTGGTGCGTACTCGTGGTGTACCACACCACGGGAGTCAAAGAAAACAGTCAGCATCACCTTAACGTTGCTGCGCACTTGGCGAGCCTTCTTTGGTCTTGGTGACGTGGAATGCTTCCACTGTGACGACTGAAATTTGGTTTCCGGGTCGTACCCGTACACCCAGGACTCATCACCAGTGATTATGGTGTCCATGAAGTTGGATTCACTCTTTGTGAAGTCCAGCATGTCCTGTGAGATTTCAACACGAAGTTGCTTTTGCTCCGCAGTTAACAGCTTCGGCACAAATTTAGCCGCAACTCTTTTCATGCCCAAATCTTCTGTCACAATGGAATGTGCCGAAAAAGTGTTGATGTCCACCTCTTCCGCAGTTTCTCTGATAGTCACACGACGGTCCCGTATCACCACAGCATTCACTTTGGAAATGATCTCGTCATTTCGGCATGTTGATGGCCGACCGGAGCGTGGATTGCTCTCCACCATTACGCGGCCGTCTTTAAACCAGTTGTACCACTCCTTAATCCGTGTGGTGCTCATTGCATCATCTCCGAAAGCCGTCTGAATCTTCCGAATGGTTTCCACCTGGCTGTCTCCCAGTTTCTGGCAAAATTTGATGCAATAGCGCTGCTCCAATCGTTCCGACATTTTCCTTGTAATAAAAATCCGTCCAGCGTGCTCCACCCATCCTCACACAAAGGCTGCTTACCAGGAACTAACGCAATCGACAGGCGGGAAAAAACTCACGCATGCGCACGAAGGTTCAAGGTTTGCTCACGCAAGCACACGTGATTCAAATCCATCACGTTTTTGAAAAAATAAAAAGGTCCAAAACTTTTTTAACAGACCTCGTACATGTGCTTTTTGTTTACCGTAATTTCCGGACTCTAAGCTGCTACTTTTTTCACATTCTTTGAACACTGCAGCTTTTACAATGATGCAGCTATTTTATCGATTTTTACGGCTTTTTCATAAGTCAAAATACGTCAATTAACTTCCTGAAAGCTGCGCTCCTCATGCGGTGTTAATTCTACACATAAGGTCTTACCTGTTCATTTTACTGAAGAAATTAAAGTCTCTCTCTGGCACTTTCCGCCCGAGTTGCGCCGTCAGATCAGTTAGCGGAGCAGAGCTTCTCCCCTGGGTCTCTGTCTTGGCGCAACAAGTGAAAAACGTCACAGCGCCTCATTAACGTCTCATTCACCACAGACTTCATCCAATCCTGGCTGCACGTGATGAAATCTCAAGAAAAAGTTAAAATTACTCAGTTCTCCGTGTGGAGCAGAGACACCGTGCATGCACTGGATAACGTCCACGTCAATATTTATGTGGAACACTTCAAGGAAAAAAAGCATTTTCGGTTGGACTGGGTTGCTTGACGTGAGGACGTTTCGCTTCAAATCGCAGAAGCTTCCTCAGCTAAAATTCTTGCTCTGGTAGTCTGACTTCTGTCTTGACTCTTGTAGAGAAGAATAAACAGAAGCCACAAAAGCTGGAGTTTTAAACCTAACCAGACCCCTCCTACCGAGAGGCAGACTGCTATTGGCTAGTGACTTAACAATTGCTCTAATTAGCACCTATTGTGCTCTAGTTAGCACCCTCCTAATGACAGGGCAGCTGTCCCTCCTAACAATGGGACTGACGTCTCTCCTGACGGCTCTCCTGATGATGTGAATGAATCATTACCATGAACAAAAGACCGAAACTGCTTTGACCTGAGTACCCCATTGTAAACAGGGGACAAAGCGTGTCTCAAACCTCCTCCCTGGTTAAGGCTGGGTTTCAACTGTTTCACATACAGCGCCTCCTTCATTGGCATTGTATGTGAAACGCACGTGCACACACACACACACACACACACACACACACCGACAGCTCCATCGATAAATTGCGCATTTTAGGTGGCTCTGAACAAGACGGCCACTGTTTTAATCGGCCGTCTTTCCCAAAATTTGAACGTCCAAATGACGGCAGGACGACTCGCTGCCTAAAACTATGAATTGAGAGAAAAACTAAGACTTAAATAAAATAAACGACTCGTCGACTAATAAATTAGTTGTCGACGGTTCCAACAGTTGACATAGTTATTTGCTGCAGCTCCTGCAGCAAATAATGAAACTCCCCGAATTGGGAACATCTCACGAGGATGCTGTGAACTAGGGACGGCACCGCTGGCAACGTTTGTCAGCTTTCCACAACAAATAGAGCACACCGACTTGCGCCGTGTGTGAGAGGCATAAAACGCAGGGAAGACGAAGACAACACACTGGAAATAGTTTTCTTTTTTATTCCTTTACTGGTTCATTCTGCTGGTGCTTATAGTTGATAAAACTTGGATAAAGTTACTTGCACCAGTGCTAGTGCAGTATAAAATTACGTGCACCGCTCAAATAATACGTGCACAAACTAGCACATGCACGTACTAATTCGACCCCTGCTTCCCCATGCAAAGCTAAGCTGCTACATGTGGGACACCAGCAAGTATTGCTGAGGTGGTCACATCTGTGATCACGGAGTCAGACAGAACTTTAAGATGAACGACCACTGTTAACACGAGAGCTGTGATGTGGACCAGCTTCCAGCAGTTTGTGTTATTGGCTAAGCTAAACCAACAGCTAAGGTAAGCTACTGGGATCCAAGGCTGGTGGAGGGACACTGTTTTCTGTGGACAAATGACAGGACCACACAGCGGATCAATAATTCTACATGGCTCTGTGAGTGAACACAGCGGGAGTGAAAATAGCGACGCTGGTTTTACGGTATGAAATCATTATTACTGAGATATGCGCAATGTTTTTTGTTTTGTTATTTTATTCTGAGTACACCGCGGGTTACAAAGCGGTGGAGACAGACATATGTCGATCACAAAATACAACATACAGCCATATTATGTTTGTAGACAAAAAGCAGCCCGGATTGACTATGTGTACTGGTGTAAAGCCCGATTTCTGCTTCTACAACTCCGTAACTCCGTGGCCATGCAATGGCGTCGATGTGGCCGTGACCTTTTCAAAGTTCTTTGTCCCGTTGGTGGGTGTTGTAAAGCAATTCACCACCAGAATAGTAGGGGGCATGATGTGAAGAAGAAGGCATCGTCTTTCTTTCCACCTGCACCATCAATGATCCTGGTCGCGTTTTGTCGTCCCACCTCCCCCCCATTCTGGACCAATTTGTCCATAAATAAGCTCCACTTCTTCATACAATCAACCTCCAAACCACCTTTACATGCAATTTCCCTCCATGACTTGTGGGTCATTTGAGTGTCTTTGTAGTTTTTGGAAAGTTGGTCATATTTGTGGTCTTTTCTACCAAACGTTCCTCTACTTGACCCAAGATCGAAATGTAACTGGTGTGCGCACTGCAAAAACATCTAAATATAATGGGAGAAGAAAGAGTCAAATTGGAAAAGTGACCAATCACAGCCTTTGTGGCCTGCATAATTTTGAAGTGTAGTTTCAATTTTTGGGAGGTGCACGTCAGACTACAGAGAGGGTATGGAGCTGTGAAGACAGAAAAGCATGAATCTGGCTTAAGTCACGAAGTAGAATGTAAATGGATGTAGGTGGAATACCTTCAGACAGCTACAAGTCAGCACCTGACATTACGTCATGATTAAGGATAAATACAGCTGTCAAACTGTTGTGTATTTTTCAGACGCAATATGGCTTATTTTACTTTTATCAACTTTATCAGGACCTGCACAAGTTAAAGAACTGAAAGTACTGATTTATAATCTGGTGTATAATTTTTTTTAAAGAAAGCATTGACTGGAGTGACATACGAGGTCTGTTAGAAAACTATCCGGCCTTTTTATTTTTTGAAAATCTATATGGATTTGAATCATGTGCGCTTGCATCAGCCAAGCTTGAACCTTCGTGCGCATGCGTGAGTTTTTTCACGCCTGTCGGTTGCGTCATTCGCCTGTGGGCAGGCTTTGAGTGAGCACTGGTCCACCCCTCTCGTCGGAGTTTCATTGTCAGGGAAATGGCTGAGCGATTGGAGCAGCGCTGAATCAAATTTTTCCAGAAACTGTGAGAGACAGCCAGGTGGAAACCATTTGGAAGATTCAGACGGCTTTCGGTGAGGATACTCTGGGCGTCACACAGATTAAGGAGCATTACAACCGGATTAAAGACGGCCCACAGTGGTGGAGGGCGCGCCGCGCTCCGAGCGGCCATCGACAGGCTGAAACGACCAGATCATTTCCAAAGTGAAGGCTGTGTTGATCCGGGACGTCGTCTGACTAGCAGAGAAATTGCAGAAGAGGTGGACATCAGCACTTTTGCGGCACATTCCACTGTTACAGGAGATTTTGTAATAAAAGACGTGCGGAGGGATTCGCGCGTCGGAACGGAGCCACAATGGCGCACAACAAAAAGCATGTCTGTGTTGGAAACCATTCGGAAGATTCAGACGGTTTTCGGTGGCTTTTCAGTCGAGTGAGTATCCAAGAAATTGTGTAACAGCTGGGCATGTCACAACTTGTCCTGTGAGACTTCCAAAACGGATGTGCTTTTTGCGCACGATTCAAATCCATATAGTTTTTGAAAAAATAAAAAGGTCGGATAGTTTTCTAACAGACCTCGTATGCCCTTTAAATCTTAATAAGTCTAAATAGTTTCTTACATTTATTCAGTGTAAATCTGCTTTAACTTGGTATAAAACTGAGAGCTGTAAGAACTACCAATATCTGATATTATATGAATTTATAGTGGGTCCAAAAATACCTCCAGACAGCTTATTGACAGCTAAAACCATAGTTACACGCTTAACGATAACGACAGTGTACCAAAAAAATTAAGGTTTTCCATTTGTGAAATTGTACGAAAATTTGCACAAGTTGAAAGATGGAATGTACCAACGAGGTGCAGCAGAGGAGCAGGACTACATTTTGGCAGCACCTTCCCATTTGGAAGCGCCACAAAGCGCTGTACACCGATGCTTCACATTTAGTTCCCCAGCCGAGGCCGGCACCCATTTTAACAGCTGGGTTGATGGAGAAGATGCAGATTAAGTGTCTTGGCCAAGGGCACAGACCAGCAGGGGGAGATTCAAACCTACATACTGACAGGCCCTGGCACTGCACCACAAAGTGCAGTGCACCGCAGTCTGCTTGAATGTACTCTTCCATGAGGATGGGCCCACTGATGGCGTGAGGGATGGAAGCTGGCCCTGCATCCCAGGGTGCTGGATGACCCCCCTACCTGCAGCACAACTGCTTGCATGCTCATCTCAATAATGGATGGTGTTTTTGATGTTATTCTGGTTTTATATTTCCTGTTACTAGCTTTGGAAAAACTTTGCAAAAACCTTGTAAGTGTTAGAATGGTCGAAGCAGTGGGTCACTCCTCTGACCACTGTCACCTGTGTTCTTGCTCTAGGGTTTGGTAAGGTTAGACCTTACTCGTGTGAAGCACCTTGAGGCAGCTTGTTGTGTTTTGGTGCTATATAAATGTAATAAATTGAAAGGAGCTAAATTTTGAGCTTCATGGCAAAGGCCCTGAATACTTATACTCAACAAAAATATAAACGCAACACTTTTGGTTTTGCTCCCATTTTGTATGAGATGAACTCAAAGATCTAAAACTTTTTCCACATACACAATATCACCATTTCCCTCAAATATTGTTCACAAACCAGTCTAAATCTGTGATAGTGAGCACTTCTCCTTTGCTGAGATAATCCATCCCACCTCACAGGTGTGCCATATCAAGATGCTGATTACACACCATGATTAGTGCACAGGTGTGCCTTAGACTGCCCACAATAAAAGGCCACTCTGAAAGGTGCAGTTTTATCACACAGCACAATGCCACAGATGTTGCAAGATTTGAGGGCACGTGCAAGTGGCATGCTGACAGCAGGAATGTCAACCAGAGCTGTTGCTCATGTACTGAATGTTCATTTCTCTACCATAAGCCGTCTCCAAAGGCGTTTCAGAGAATTTGGCAGTACATCCAACCAGCCTCACAACCGCAGACCACGTGTAACCACACCAGCCCAGGACCTCCATATCCAGCATGTTCACCTCCAAGATCGTCTGAGACCAGCCACTCGGACAGCTGCTGAAACAATCGGTTTGCATAACCAAAGAATTTCTGCACAAACTGTCAGAAACCGTCTCAGGGAAGCTCATCTGCATGCTTGTCGTCCTCATCGGGGTCTCGACCTGACTCCAGTTCGTCGTCGTAACCGACTTGAGTGGGCAAATGCTCACATTCGCTGGCGTTTGGCACGTAGGAGAGGTGTTCTCTTCAACTCTATGCGAAGGAGATGTGTTGCACTGCATGAGGCAAATGGTGGTCACACCAGATACTGACTGGTATTCCCCCCCCCCAATAAAACAAAACTGCACCTTTCAGAGTGGCCTTTTATTGTGGGCAGTCTAAGGCACACCTGTGCACTAATCATGGTGTCTAATCAGCATCTTGGTATGGCACACCTGTGAGGTGGGATGGATTATCTCAGCAAAGGAGAAGTGCTCACTATCACAGATTTAGACTGGTTTGTGAACAATATTTGAGGGAAATGGTGATATTGTGTATGTGGAAAAAGTTTTAGATCTTTGAGTTCATCTCATACAAAATGGGAGCAAAACCAGAAGTGTTGCGTTTATATTTTTGTTGAGTATGTACATGTGATTTCTTTGTAGTTTTGTTTTTTCTATATGTATAAATGTGCATTTCTCCAAAAATTCTCAAAAAAAAAAAAAATACATTTTTCACATTATTATGGGGTATTGTGTGTAGAATTTTGGAGTAAGGCTGTAACCTAACAAAATGTGGAAAGCGCTGTCAATAGTTTATGGATGCACAGTATTGCTGTTATTGTGTTATTTTCTTAAGCAATACATCATCCAGAAAACTTGTAATCCTGATATGCCTTTGGGGGCATTCAATGAGGCCTGCATGGTTTAGCCGGTTGATCCGGTACACGACATAATTTTGGACGATGGTGGAGATTTGGACTCCACCGACGAATAGCGATAACGGCCGCGGAGTTTTTTGATCCAGGAAAAGTCTGTGAAGCGGCTGTGTGTGTGTGAACCAGTTTGCTGCGGCGGAGAGGGCTGTTCTGAGCTGAGGTGACTGACTCTCACTGCTGTTCATGTAAGTTTGTGAGATGCCTGTTCTGTCGCTGATATTTGCAAAGCTGTTGTTCATTTATTTCAGCCGACGCACTGGGGGAAAGCGGAGGCTCTGTCGCGACTTGACTCAAACATCTGACAAAGTGCCATGTTAAGTAAAGCAAGTGTTTTTTTAAGAGGAGCAGAAAACAAAATCAGTCAGGTAACGTTAATTTACACAGACTGATTTTTTAGAAAATGTTTTTGTGGTTTCGTGTTGAGTTTTGTAAATGAGGAAGTGACCATCCTGAAAGCGCTTTATGTATTCAGAGCAGGTGTGCCATCTAGTATTCAAAAGATGAAACTTCAGCCACTGACCATAAATTTATTTAATTCTTTCACCAAAACATCAAATCTAGGCGCGGATCTTAGATGTACATTCTGGCAAATTGTACCAGTAGTTTTGAGATCTGCACAATAAATGTTTTCAAAATTACATTATATCTGTTTTTACTTTTTTGTTGTCATTTTTATTTATTTATTTTGATGAATTTACCTTTGCTAAGGGATCCATTCAGAAACACATTATAATTTTTACACTTAAGTTGATATCGCGATATATACTGTTACCATGAAGAGATTCAATTTATAACGCAATATGAATTTTAGGTCATACCGTGCAGCCCTACGTTCAACAGAATGACACCAATGTGACAAAAATACATGGGGAATAGAACCAACATGCAGAGTACACAATGGGACATATGTCCCATGACATAGGATCAACCAATCAAATGGCAAAAATCTGTAGAAGTATCATATAATCCATAATACTAACTCTAGCTTTGTAGTATTGTCTGTGTACTAATCACATAGAACTGAACTACCTAAAAGACGATTTGTCCCAAGTGGACCTCATACAATACCTATTAGCAGCATTTTTAATACCTATTACCTGCATTTTTTAATACCTATTATCAGCATTTTTATGCCTTCAGTTGAACCTGACCATGAATCACATGTATACCACATAAAGTTTGTGTTGGACTAACAACCCTCCAACATATTAGCCTATGTTTCAACCGGTCTTAATCTTATTTTTCAAAGTACCTTTTTTTTTTTTTACATGTGTGTGTGATACGTGTGGAACATTCACTGAGTAAAAATAGACCTGGGGACCAAGTAACAAACCAACCCAACCTGTAGTGGCAGATAAGATAATAAACAGACAACAGTAGATTGTCATCTTAGTCAGGCTGTCACAAATAACAAAAACCATAGTTCGGATCAGATACTGTTTTTATGTCACGAATTGGATCATTTTTCAACTCAGGGTTGAAAAAAAGAGATTACTTTGCTTTCCTTGTTTTAAAAATAACTTTATGAACAATAACAAGGAACCTGCCCATGTGTTCCTAAATAAAAAACAAGGTGCCCTGTTGTGAAAGTGTCGTGACACGGACCCACAACAGGGGGCGTTAATGAACGGACAATGGAAAAGTAACAATTTAATGTTGTGAATCGCACAACGATGTACAGACAATAACAATATGGTGGACTGTCAATTATACACCAGGTGACGTGTGGGCAGGCTCGACGATAGAAGACGCCTGGCGAGAGAAGAGCCGGATCCCACACAGCTTCCACCACCAACGGAGCTGAAGAACACCGGAGCCGCCAAGCCCTGCGCCCTAGGTGGCCGCTGTCTTCAGCAGTCAGACCCGGTACTGCTGGCAGAGAACAGAGACAGTCCTGATGAGTGTGAGTTCGCACGCTCAGTAATCCCACAGTCTGTATTCAGTAAGGAGGGAGCACCTCCACCTCCAATCACACACTCGTGCAGCTCCTGTCTAATCACTTATGTGGTTGGGGTGTGAAGCGAAGCCGTCGCTGATCACACCAAACGCCAATCCCACAGATAAGGACACCGTCACAGGAAAACGGCTGCAAAAGAGTTCAGACTATTACACAAGGTTTTGTTCAGCAGAGAAAATTACCTGAATGGTAGCTGATTTCTCGGCGGGGAGGTGGAGTTGCAGTCCGGCCTTTATGGTGGTGGTGATGAGTAGTGGATGAGTGACAGCTGGTACGGATTATGAGTGACAGCTGTCACTCCTGGTAGCTCCGATGCCCTCTCGTGCTTGAAGCCCGCACTTCAAGCAGGGCGCCATCTTGTGGTGGTGGGCCAGCAGTACCTCCTCTTCAGCGGCCCACACAACATGCGCGATAATTTATAAAATTAAACTGTCATATGAACAGTATAAGTGAAGAAACAACAGTGCGCTGAGACTGTTGTTTGTCTTTTTTTTAATAATACAGGCATTTTCAAGGTCAAAAGCCTGTTCTGACAGGCTTTTGACCTTGCCTGTAGTGACTTTTCATAAACTTAATTAGATGTTATACAAATAATGAATGTTTATGAGTTCAATGGTACGAGTATTTCATGAGGTGAAAGCTGAAACATACCATTCAACAAGGCGAAATATTCGTACCATTAAAAGAATGTAAAAACATTCATTATTTGTTTTATATAACGGCTAAAATAGATCACTGTCATTTGATATTTTATTAATTTGTAAACAACAGAAAAGGGACTTACATTTTGGTGTTCCACTGTGACGTGTAGTCCAGTGACTACAGTGACTTCGGACTTCCATAAAAAAAGACTTTGTATAGTTCCTCAGTCCAGCCAAAAATCACATCAACGTTTCATGTAAACAGCTCTTCATGTATCCAGACGCCTCACAGAGGAGTGGATTTTGTGTGTGTAACAGCGTCAGTTAACTCAATCAAATCATCATGTCGCTGTCCCGCGCGCACACGCAACTTGTCTCGGTCGAGCTGTGTACCTCCTCAGTGCATCGAAAAAAGTCACGTCAGTAATGAGTCCAGGTTCTCTTTCTCTCTTCCTGCTAACAGGCAGCACAGTGGATTTGTTTTGTGTGTGTGTGTATCTTACAAGAATTAGTAGTGTCAAGTTAGCTCAAACTGTGTCTCAGGAGAGTCGTGTCCCCCGCGTGTGCGCGCACACACACAACCTGGTCGGCGGTTGTACGTGCGTGAACAACAAAAATAAGACTGTATATGTCCTCAGTGCAGCGAAAAAACAAAAAAAAAAATCACGTCAGAAATGAGTCTAGCTTTTGTTCTTTCTTCTTGCTAACAACCTCCAGGGAGCACAGTGGATTGGTTTTGTGTGCGCGTGCACGCTTGTGCATGTGCGAGCACACGGGGACGTGCGCACACATGTGCGTGCGTAATCACGTGCGCGAGAGCAAAATGATGTGCGCGCTTGCGTGTGCACGTGAGAGTGCAATGGTACCAAATGTATGGAACCAAATTTGCACTCCAAATGGAACCAAGCCACACTCTGAATGCAATGCAACACAAATGGGATGAATTAATCCATGTCATGTGACATACAAAGCACCAATCAAATGACAAGAATCCACTCAGCCGTTATATAAAACCAAATGTCAGGAGGATGTATTTAGTTCATACACTTGAATCAAAGTTTTTTGTGGTGTTGTCAGGTTTTTTCCAACTTTTTCAGTTTCTGAATTCTATTTTCAGATCTCAGATCATTTTCACAGAACATTGGTTATCTCTGCTATGCACAATGTGTCATTGCTTTCTGACACCTGGTTTCCAACTGATTGCTGGAAAACAAACAGGCATAAAATTGGAACCTCCAGCCAATTTTGGTGGTGTAGGTAAAACCATAGCAGAAATATGAGAGCGATTTAAGCACTTTTGATTGAGATATAATGCAAAATGTACACCAAATGGGCTTTTCAATATTAAATTCAAATGTCCACAAAATCCACAATCTGAATCAGACTTTGTCAGGCAATAGTGAGTGCCAGGCTGCACCTCACCTTCAAATATAATGCTGCGTTCACACCGGGCGTGACACGAGCGACTGCAGCCACAGGTTGCCATGTAATTCCTATGTAATGACGCGTTTTGGCGCCAAACTGCACAGTGCGACGCGATGGACGCGATTTTGAGCATTTTGCGCGTCTGTAGCACGATATTGCATCGCGTCACGTCGTGTCGCCCTCCTCCCCAAGTTGAAACATCTGAACTTTTTCCTCTCTTCGCGCCGCGATGACCAATCAGGGACTGGATATGTAGTGACGTGGAGATGTCTGGAGTTTGACTGAAGATGTGAACATGTCCTGTCTCTGGTAGCAGCCTGTGAGCAGGACTTATGTCTCTTTTGTCCTTTATTTCACAATTATGACAGAGTTTTTGGAGCGAGCAGCAGCACCACAGCAGGAGGAGCGGAGTTTTTCTTTTAATTTTATGTGCACGCGCGAGGGAATCGCCCATGGAGATTATTTTACTTATTAACTACACAGATGTATAATAAAGCAAATGGTGACTGGTTTCTAAAGACAATTATGACAGAGTCTTTTGGGGGAAGAGCGAGCTGCAGCAAGCAGCGGAGTTTCTTTTTTTTTTTATTGTTTACATGTGCGCGCGTGAACGGGACAGTTGGTCCTCAAACTGGGTCCCGCAGCGGCGGAAGGACCGCTGAAAGTGGCCGTCATCCAGACGCAGCTCCTGCAGCAAATAATGATACTCTCTGTATTGAGAGCTTTTCACAACAACTCGCTCCGTGTGATCAAGGTCCGTCATGATGACTTGACGCCGAGCGGAATGGAAGCTCCTCCTATTTGATGACGCACCGGGGTGAATTTTTGCAGCGAAAGTCCACCCAAGCAGAGCGACACACCGGGCAAAGGAGGCGCGTCCGTCGCCACGCGACCCCCGCAAATTTGTAGCGTCTGATCGCACCCGGTGCGAACGCGGCATAAGAGTGATTGCCGCACGTTTGATTAAGATATAATGTAAAATATACATTAAATGAGGTTTTCAATGGCCACAAAATCTGTAATCAGTTTTGGATCAAACTGTCAGGATACCATCCTACATAATGTTCTCAAAAATGAAATAAATTCAATCTTTTATGACAGAGTTAGGAATTTTTGAAAGTTTGTTCAATGTTAAAGGATAGAGATTTTTCCTGACTTTGATTGTCTATGGCTGATGCTGAGACCCTGATTCATGTGTTTATCTCTTCTAGATTGGACTACTGCAATGTTCTATTTTCTGGTTTACCGCAGTCCAGCATTAGGGGTCTCCAATGGGTTCAAAATACTGCAGCCAGACTTTTGACATGAAGCAGAAAGTTCGACCACATTACACCCATTTTGGGGTCTCTTCACTGGCTTCCTGTCCCAGTGAGATCAGATTTTAAGGTTCTGCTTAGGCCTGGGCGATATATCGATAATATAGATTAATTCAAATTATTTGTTGCAGACGATTTTAAAAATAAAAAATTCGAGTTTTTGTCTCCTCTTGCAGCGGCGCACCTTTTTGTCCCCAGGACCTTCCGTAGCTCCCCCCTCCCCGTCCCGTTTCCTTCACACAATAACAAAGATGGCTAACCGCTAATGGAGAGCGAGTTTTGTCAGTGGTTTGAGATTGCTGTGACAGACGTGGAACAAGTGACTGGCAGTGTTGCCACAGTTACTTTGAAAAAGTAATCCAATTACTGATTACTCCTTGAAAAAGTAACTTAGTTACTTTACTGATTACTCAATTGGAAAAGTAACTAAGTTAGATTACTAGTTACTTTTTTAGTTACTTTCCCCAGCTGCCGACAACAACCCTCTGCCACCTCAACATGACAATGATACCTGTTTTGCCAAAACTCACTTTATAGTCACCCTTTCTTGACTTCAATGAAAATAAATACTTGTTTTATAAAAAGTAAAATATAGACCTCTTTCTTGACCTCATATTTAACTGTTGACAGCACTGTAACAGTAAAACTTGCAATTTCTAACCTACATTGTTTATAAATGTAACTATTAAATTAATTGTAACATTTAAATTCTCTCTAAACATTTTACTTGTCGAAATTATTATTATTTTAAGTAGTATTAGTAGTTGTAGTAAAAAAACGACTTCAAAACTGGACCTTTAATATAGGGGTGTTGTGGGGGGGCACATCCCTGCCCCACGCCCCCATTCTATCTGGATTCGCCCCTGCTTTGGCGTTTGAGCACAAAGAATAGATAACATTTATTTATGCAGAAAACATGACCAAATTTACAGGTAAGAAAGTTTTATTGTGTTTTCACATCATGTGGTCCTCAGAAAGAGAGTTTAGGTGCATTTGAGTGGAAAATAGTGTTAGTTGTTGACGCGTCGCGGAGGATCAGCTGTTTTTAGCAGCAGATATGGAGCGGCTCAGCTTAGAATTCTAAATAAAGGAGAAAATAAAGCATAAAAATGTCTTTGTAAAGCTCAGTGCAGGTGTGCTGTTGTCACCGTGCTTTAAGAGCTGAGGACGAGTTGTAGCTGCTGCAAAAAAACGCGGATGAAAAGCTCACAGCTCGCTTCAAGTGGACAGTTCAGTTGAACCCCGACCTCCTGCCCACGGACAAAGTTTAATGCTGCTATCGACCCACAATGTAAAAATAATAGTAACGCACAGTGACTTGGAGAAGTAACTTTAATCTGATTACTGATTCGGAAAGGTTAACGCGTTGGATTACTCGTTACTAAAAAAAGTGGTTAGATTAGAGTAACGCGTTACTCTAATCTAAGTAACGCGTTACCGGCATCACTGGTGACTGGACGCTGCAAAGTTTGTCTAAAGACACAGTTCTCCCCAGACAATGGAACAACGGCGTAGTGCCGTTGTATTTTTGTTTAATCCAGCCAGTCTGTTTGTGCTGATCGGACTGCTGTCTGCTCATCAGCAGCCAGCCGAGCAGAACAGAGTCACAGCGCTGCAGCTCAGAGTGAGAGAACGAAAACTCCGTCAAAGTCTTTCAACAAAACAGCTTCTTCTACCTGCGTAGCTATTACGGCTTTATTTTACAGATGAAAGCTTTCATGTTTCCAAAGTTTGCTCAAATAAGCCGCAAAGACGGTGTTAGAGTTAAGAGTCTCGTTCCCTCACAACGAGAGAGAGAGAGAGAGAGAGAGAGAGAGAGAGAGAGAGAGAGAGGAGGAAAAAGTGAACAGAGGCTCCACACACACACACACACAAAAAAAAAGCAGTGAAGCAATTTTAATCAACGATCATCTTCACCACACAATTCAGTGAAACAGTAAAGTGTGAAAAACTGATTCAGAAAGTTTTTCCATCCAGGATTTCATCTTTATGAGAGCAAATTTACTTCTTACAGAAGTGTCTTCTTTTTATTATTGTTTCTGCACCAATGACACCAGATCAAATGTGTGATGTGTGATGTATGACACACATCTTCTGCCTGCGTAGCTAGTGACACATTAAGGTTTTATTTTACAAATGAAAGCTTTCATGTTTCCAAATTTGCTCAAATAAGCCACACTGTGAGAGTGACGAGTCTCTCGTTCCCTCACGGGGGGGGGGGGGGGGGGGCTCCTCCTTTCTCTCTCACACAGCCTCAGTGAAACAGTAAAGTGTGAAAAACTGATTCAGAAAGTTTTTCATCCAGGGTTTCATCTTTAAAAGAGCAAACTTACATCTTTAGTTCTTACAGAAGTATATTTTAATTTTCTTTTTATTACTGTTTCTGCACCAATGACCCCAGATCAAATTACTTGTATGTGAGAACTTCCTTTGCAATAAATTTTATTCTGATTTGACAATCAAATCAGTCCAGGTTTAGCTCTTGTACAAACAAGACAATTAGGGGTTATAGTGTTTTTAAAAAGTCTGCAATCCCACTCAGAAATGTTAAAAAGAAAAAACTAAACTGTCAACATTGTTGTGTGGGCCGCCAGAAGAGGAGGTACTGCTGGCCCACCACCAGAGGGCGCCCTGTCTGGAGTGCGGGCTCCAGGCACCAGAGGGCGCAGCCGCCTCACAGGAGCAGCTAGGGTGACAGCTGTCACGCATCACCTGCAACAGCTGTTACCAATCATCTGATCGGCAGGAGTATATCAGCAGGACGACGTCTCCACCTCTTTGCCGAGATATCGTTTCTACCGAGAAGGTAACGTGCTCAGCTGACTGTTTAACAGTCATCTTTGTGACTTTTGTGCATTGCTCTGAGAGTATTTTCCAACGAGAGGTGGAGGTAACTTACCTGCCGTTCGGATTCCTGGGTGCGAACGCGCCCTCCTTTAATTGTCCTTTGTTCCTCGCCAGCAGTACCAGGTCCGACACGCGGAGGCAGTGGCCACCTGGGAGTTCGGGACTTGGCGGCTCCAGTATTCCCGGGGTCTGGTGGCGGAGGAAACCGTGTGGTTCCGGTTCTACTTTGGAGAGGCGTCTCCTATCTTCGAGCCTGCCCACACGACACCTGTGTGAATTTGACTTTGTCCATTATTGTAATCTGTTGTTCTTGTTGTGCATATTCACAACAGTAAAGTGTGTTATTTGACCTATTCCATTGTCCGTTCATTTGCGCCCCCTGTTGTGGGTCCGTGTACTTACACTTTCCCAACAGGATATCTCGGCCAACGTCATGGATCCCGAGGGGCGTCAACCGGCTGTTGAACGGCCAGTGGAAGAACAGGGCGCACAGGCGTCCGCAGGAGGAATGGTCGGTGAGTTGCAGCGGATCCTCACCGCTTTCACGGCTCGGTTGGATTTAATGACCGAGCAGAACGTCCTCCTTAACGGCAGGGTGGAGGCTCTCGCTGCACAGGTGGAAGCACGCCCTCAGGGCGCTGCTGCGGCTCTCCCTCCTGTCGACCCTGTGCGTAACAGTGACGTTCCACAGGTCGTTCAACGCCCCCTCCCACCTTCCCCGGAAGCGTACATAAGCCCTCCAGAGCCGTACGGAGGTTGTGTGGAGACGTGCGCGGACTTCCTTATGCAGTGTTCGCTCGTCTTCGCACAACGTCCTGTTATGTACGCGACTGATGCTAGCAAGATAGCTTATGTAATAAACCTGCTTCGCGGTGAGGCACGCGCTTGGGCTACAGTGCTCTGGGAGCAGAATTCACGGCTCCTTCTGACATATGATGGGTTTGTGAGGGAGTTCAGAACAGTGTTCGATCACCCAAATAGAGGAGAGACCGCTTCAGCCGTGCTGCTGTCAATGAGACAGGGGCGCCGGAGCGCAGCTGCCTATGCAGTCGACTTCCGCATCGCGGCTGCGAGGTCCGGCTGGAATAGCACTGCCCTCCGCGCCGCCTTTGTAAACGGACTGTCGTTGGTCCTAAAGGAGCACCTGGTGGCTAAGCACGAACCGCGAGATTTAGATGGGCTTATTGATCTAGTTATACGATTAGACAATCGATTAGAAGAACGCCGTCGGGAACGAGACAAAGGGCGTGGCCGGGCACGCGCCGTCCCTCTCCCTTCCGGTTCCGACCGCGTCCCGCCCTCCCCACGCTCCACGGCCCCTACGCTCCGTGTGGTTACAGCTCCCCCTGCTGACGAAGCTATGGACACGAGCAGGGCCACATTTACGGCGCCAGATAGACAGAGGAGGCTGGCCCGCGGAGCGTGTTTTGTTTGTGGCTCGATAGAGCACCAGGTAAGAGACACCAACGCCCGCCCCTAGAGACTGGGCTAGGGGTGGGCCGAGACATTCACGTGGGACACACCCACATTGCCACACGACTCCCAGTTACAATCCTTTATGAGGATTTAACCCTGAAGGCCCCAGCACTGGTGGACACGGGCTCTGAAGGGAATCTGTTGGACAGCAGATGGGCCCGGGAGATAGGGCTCCCTCTGGTGGCGCTTACCTCGCCTGTGCAGGTGCGGGCACTAGATGGCTCCCTACTCCCTCCAGTCACACATAAGACACCACCTGTAACTCTGGTGGTGTCAGGAAATCACCGGGAGGAGATCGAGTTTTTTGTGACTCCTGCTACCTCCCGTGTGATTTTAGGGTTCCCCTGGATGTTAAAACACAATCCCCGGATCGATTGGCCGTCCGGGGTAGTGGTTCAGTGGAGCGAGACCTGCCATCGGGTATGTTTAGGTTCCTCAGTTCCTCCCGGTTCCCAGGCTAAGGAGGAGGTCAGAGTCCTGCCCAATCTAGGGATGGTGCCGGTGGAGTACCATGACCTTGTGGATGTGTTCAGTAAGGATCTGGCGCTCACCCTTCCCCCCCACAGTCCGTATGATTGTGCCATTGATTTGGTTCCAGGCGTTGAGTTCCCGTCCAGCAGGCTGTACAACCTCTCACGACCTGAGCGCGAATCAATGGAGACCTACATCCGGGACTCTTTAGCTGCCGGGTTGATCCGGAATTCCACTTCCCCGATGGGTGCAGGTTTCTTTTTTGTGGGAAAAAAGGATGGCGGACTACGTCCATGCATTGATTACCGGGGGCTGAACGAAATCACGATTCGTAACCGATACCCATTGCCCTTGTTGGATTCAGTGTTCACGCCCCTGCATGGAGCCCAAATATCCACGAAGCTAGACCTTAGAAATGCGTACTACGTTCGGATCCGGAAGGGAGACGAGTGGAAGACGGCATTTAACACCCCGTTAGGTCACTTTGAGTACCTGGTCATGCCGTTCGGCCTCACAAACGCCCCCGCGACGTTCCAAGCATTGGTTAATGATGTCTTGCGGGATTTCCTGCACCGATTCGTCTTCGTATATCTAGATGATATACTCATCTTTTCTCCGGATCCTGAGACTCATGTCCGGCATGTACGTCAGGTCCTGCAGCGGTTGTTGGAGAACCGGCTGTTTGTGAAGGGCGAGAAGTGTGAGTTCCACCGCACATCTTTGTCCTTCCTGGGGTTTATCATCTCCCCCAACTCCGTCGCTCCTGATCCGGCCAAGGTTGCGGCGGTGAAAGACTGGCCCCAACCCACTAGCCGTAGGAAGCTGCAACACTTCCTCGGCTTTGCAAATTTCTACAGGAGGTTCATTAAGGGCTACAGTCAGGTAGTTAGCCCCCTGACAGCCCTGACCTCACCAAAAGTCCCCTTCACCTGGTCGGATCGTTGCGATGCCGCGTTCAAGGAGTTGAAACGGCGCTTCTCGTCTGCACCCGTTCTGGTGCAGCCCGATCCTAGTCGCCAGTTAGTGGTTGAAGTGGACGCCTCGGACTCAGGGATAGGAGCTGTGCTTTCCCAGAGCGGGAAGACCGATAAGGTCCTTCACCCGTGTGCCTATTTTTCCCGCAGGTTGACCCCGGCTGAACGGAACTATGACGTCGGCAATCGAGAACTCCTTGCGGTGAAAGAGGCCCTTGAAGAGTGGAGACACCTGTTGGAGGGAACGTCCGTGCCATTCACGGTTTTCACTGACCACCGGAACCTGGAGTATATCAAGACCGCCAAGCGGCTGAACCGCAGGCAAGCCCGCTGGTCAGTGTTCTTCGGCCATTTTGACTTCCGGATCACCTACCGTCCCGGGACCAAGAACCAGAAATCGGATGCCTTGTCCCGGGTACATGAAGATGAAGTCAAAACGGAGTTGTCGGATCCACCGGAACCCATCATCCCGGAGTCCACTATCGTGGCCACCCTCACCTGGTACGTAGAGAGAACCGTCCGGGAGGCCCTGGCACGAAGCCCGGACCCCGGAACTGGGCCGAAGAACAGACTCTACGTCCCACCAGAAGCTAGGGCTGCAGTCTTGGACTTCTGTCACGGCTCTAAGCTCTCCTGTCATCCAGGGGTGCGAAGAACCGTGGCAGTTGTCCGGCAGCGCTTCTGGTGGGCGTCCCTAGAGGCCGACGTGCGGGACTATATCCAGGCCTGCACCACCTGCGCCAGGGGCAAGGCTGACCATCGCAGGGCTTCGGGACTGCTCCAGCAGCTGCCCGTGCCCCATCGCCCCTGGTCCCACATCGGCCTGGATTTTGTCACGGGCCTCCCGCCGTCCCAGGGCAACACCACCATCCTCACAATAGTGGACCGATTCTCCAAGGCGGCCCACTTCGTGGCCCTCCCGAAGCTCCCGACAGCCCAGGAGACAGCGGACCTCCTGGTTCACCACGTCGTCCGGCTGCATGGGATCCCAACAGACATCGTCTCCGATCGCGGTCCCCAGTTCTCCTCGCACGTCTGGAGGAGCTTCTGCCGGGAACTGGGGGCCACGGTGAGTCTCTCATCGGGGTATCATCCCCAGACCAACAGGCAAGCAGAACGGGCCAATCAGGAGATGGAACAGGCCCTGCATTGCGTGACAGCCGCACACCCGGCGGCCTGGAGTACCCATCTGGCCTGGATCGAGTATGCCCATAACAGCCAGGTGTCTTCAGCCACCGGCCTCTCCCCTTTCGAGGTATGTCTGGGGTACCAACCTCCTTTGTTTCCGGTGGTTGAGGGAGAGGTCGGTGTGCCCTCGGTCCAGGCCCACCTACGGAAGTGCCGTCGGGTGTGGCGTGCCGCCCGTTCTGCCTTGCTGAGGGCCCGGATGAGGACAAAGGCCCATGCAGACCGTCGGCGGACCCCGGCCCCTACGTACCGGCCAGGGCAGGCAGTGTGGTTGTCTACCAAGGACATACCTCTTCAAGTGGACTCCCCTAAGCTGCAGGACCGGTATATCGGTCCGTTCAAAATCATCAAGGTCATCAGTCCAGCCGCAGTGAGGCTTCAGCTTCCGGCCTCACTGTGGATCCATCCCGTTTTCCACGTGTCCCGGATCAAGCCCCATCACACCTCACCCCTCTGTACTCCCGGTCCGGCACCACCTCCTGCCCGGATCATCGATGGCGAGCCGGCTTGGACTGTGCGCCGGCTCTTAGATGTCCGTAGGATGGGCCGGGGCTTCCAGTATTTGGTGGACTGGGAGGGGTACGGACCTGAAGAACGCTCCTGGGTGAAGAGGAGCTTCATCCTGGACCCGGCCCTCCTGGCCGATTTCTACCGCCGCCACCCGGACAAGCCTGGTCGGGAGCCAGGAGGCGCCCGTTGAGGGGGGGGGTCCTGTTGTGTGGGCCGCCAGAAGAGGAGGTACTGTTGGCCCACCACCAGAGGGCGCCCTGTCTGGAGTGCGGGCTCCAGGCACCAGAGGGCGCAGCCGCCTCACAGGAGCAGCCAGGGTGACAGCTGTCACGCATCACCTGCAACAGCTGTTACCAATCATCTGATCGGCAGGAGTATATCAGCAGGACGACGTCTCCACCTCTTTGCCGAGATATCGTTTCTACCGAGAAGGTAACGTGCTCAGCTGACTGTTTAACAGTCATCTTTGTGACTTTTGTGCATTGCTCTGAGAGTATTTTCCAACGAGAGGTGGTGTTGTGTGGGCCGCTGAAGAGGAGGTACTGCTGGCCCACCACCACCAGAGGGCGCCCTGTCTGGAGTGCGGGCTCCAGGCACCAGAGGGCGCTGCCGCCTCACAGGAGCAGCCAGGGTGACAGCTGTCACCCATCACCTGAGACGAGACAGCTGATATCAATCAACAGGGAGGTATATCAGCAGGACGGCATCTCCACCTCATTGCCGAGATATCGTTTCTACCGAGAAGGTAACGTGCTCAGCTGACTGTTTAACAGTCATCTTTGTGACTTTTGTGCATTGCTCTGAGAGTATTTTCCAACGAGAGGTGGTGTTGTGTGGGCCGCTGAAGAGGAGGTACTGTTGGCCCACCACCAGAGGGCGCTCTGTCTGGAGTGCGGGCTCCAGGCACCAGAGGGCGCAGCCGCCTCACAGGAGCAGCCAGGGTGACAGCTGTCACGCATCACCTGCAACAGCTGTTACCAATCATCTGATCGGCAGGAGTATATCAGCAGGACGACGTCTCCACCTCTTTGCCGAGATATCGTTTCTACCGAGAAGGTAACGTGCTCAGCTGACTGTTTAACAGTCATCTTTGTGACTTTTGTGCATTGCTCTGAGAGTATTTTCCAACGAGAGGTGGTGTTGTGTGGGCCGCTGAAGAGGAGGTACTGCTGGCCCACCACCACCAGAGGGCGCCCTGTCTGGAGTGCGGGCTCCAGGCACCAGAGGGCGCTGCCGCCTCACAGGAGCAGCCAGGGTGACAGCTGTCACCCATCACCTGAGACGAGACAGCTGATATCAATCAACAGGGAGGTATATCAGCAGGACGGCATCTCCACCTCATTGCCGAGATATCGCTCTACCAAGGAGGTAACGTATCCAGCCAAACGGATCATCTTTTGACCATTTAATACTTTTTGCCTTTACACAGAAAGAGAAAAGACAGCAGGAGACTGTATTTTGGATAAGTACTCACATTCCTGCACTCACTTGTATTTTCCTGATAAGAGGTGGAGGTGGTGTTTCCACCCTGTGTGTTGCTGGGTGCAGCCGCACCCACACCTGACTGTATCTGTTCCTTGCCAGCAGTACCGGATCCGACGAGCGGAGGCAGTGGCCACCTGGGGTTCGGGACTTGGCGGCTCCAGTATCCCCAGGGTTCGGTGGCAGAGGAAATCGGGTGGTTCCGGTTCGACTCGGACAGACGTCTCCTATCGTCGAGCCTGCCCACACGACACCTTTGGAATTCGGTTACTGCTGTATTTGTAAATCTGTTGTGTTTGTTGTGTGAGTTCACAACATTAAAACTTTGTGATTTGACTTTCTCCACTGTCCGTTCATTTGCGCCCCCTGTTGTGGGTCCGTGTTCCTACACTTTCCCAACAGGATATTTCGGCCAACGTCATGGATCCCGAGGGGCGTCAACCGGCTGTTGAACGGCCAATGGAAGAACAGGACGCGCAGGCGTCCGCAGGAGGGGTAATCGGTGAGTTGCAGCGGATCCTCACCGCTTTCACGACTCGGTTAGATTTGATGACCGAGCAGAATGTCGCCGCGCAGGTGGAAGCGCGCCCTCCGGGCGCCGCTGCGGCTCTCCCTCCCGTAGACCCTGTGCGTAACATTGACGTTCCACTGGTCGTTCAACGACCCCTCCCACCTTCCCCGGAAGCATACATAAGCCCTCCAGAGCCGTACGGAGGCTGTGTGGAGACGTGCGCGGATTTCCTTATGCAGTGTTCTCTCGTCTTCGCACAGCATCCAGTTATGTACGCGACTGATGCTAGCAAGGTAGCTTATGTAATAAACCTGCTTCGCAGCGAGGCACGCGCTTGGGCTACAGCGCTCTGGGAGCAAAAGTCACGGCTCCTTCAGACATATGATGGGTTTCTGAGGGAGCTCAGAACCGTGTTCGATCACCCCAATAGAGGAGAAACCGCTTCAACTGTGCTACTGTCGATGAGACAGGGGCGTCGGAGCGCAGCTGCCTATGCAGTCGACTTCCGCATCGCGGCTGCGAGGTCCGGCTAGAATAGCGCTGCCCTCCGCGCCGCCTTTGTAAACGGACTGTCATTGGTTCTTAAGGAGCACCTGGTGGCTAAGGACGAACCGCGGGATTTAGATGGGCTCATCGATCTTGTCATACGGTTAGACAACCGGTTAGAAGAACGTCGGCGGGAACGAGACGAAGGGCGTGGCCGGGCACGCGCCGTCCCTCTCCCTTCCGGTTCCGACCGCGCTCCGCCTTCCCCACGCTCCACGGCCCCTGCGCTCCGTGGGGCCACAGCTCCCCCTGCTGACGAAGCTATGGACACGAGTAGGGCAACATTTAGGGCACCAGACGCACAGAGGAGACGGGCCCACGGAGCTTGTTTTGTTTGTGGTGCGATACAGCACCACATGAGGGACTGCCCCGAGCGGTTCAACTCCAACGCCCCGCCCCTAGAGACTGGGCTAGGGGTGGGCCGAGACATTCACGTGGGACACACCCACATTGCCACACGACTCCCAGTCACGATCCTTTATGAGGACTCAACCCTGAAGGCCCCAGCACTGGTGGACACGGGCTCTGAGGGGAATCTGTTGGACAGCAGATGGGCCAGGGAGATAGGGCTCCCTCTGGTGGCGCTTACCTCGCCGGTACAGGTTCGGGCACTAGATGGCTCCCTACTCCCTCCGATCACGCATAAGACACCACCTGTAACTCTGGTGGTGTCAGGAAATCACCGGGAGGTGATCGAGTTTTTTGTGACTCAGGCCACCTCCCGTGTGGTTTTAGGTTTTCCCTGGATGTTGAAGCACAATCCCCGGATTGATTGGCCGTCCGGGGTAGTGGTTCAGTGGAGCGAGACCTGCCATCGGGTGTGTCTAGGTTCCTCGGTTCCTCCCGGCTCCCAAGCTAAGGAGGAGGTCAGAGTCCCGCCCAATCTGGGGACGGTGCCGGTGGAGTACCACGACCTTGTCGACGTGTTCAGCAAGGATCTGGCTCTCACTCTTCCCCCCCACCGTCCGTATGATTGTGCCATTGATTTGGTTCCGGGCAGTGAGTTCCCGTCCAGTAGGCTGTACAACCTCTCACGGCCTGAGCGCGAATCAATGGAGACCTACATCCGGGACTCGTTAGCTGCCGGGTTGATCCGGAATTCCACCTCCCCGATGGGCGCAGGTTTCTTTTTTGTGGGCAAAAAAGATGGCGGACTTCGTCCATGCATTGATTATAGGGGGTTGAACGAGATCACGGTTCGCAACCGATACCCGTTGCCCCTGTTGGATTCAGTGTTCACACCCCTGCATGGAGCCCAGATTTTCACCAAGCTCGATCTTAGAAATGCGTACCACCTGGTTCGGATCCGGAAGGGAGACGAGTGGAAGACGGCATTTAACACCCCCTTAGGTCACTTTGAGTACCTGGTCATGCCGTTCGGTCTCACAAACGCTCCAGCGACTTTCCAAGCGTTGGTTAACGATGTCTTGCGGGATTTCCTGCACCGGTTCGTCTTCGTATATCTAGACGATATACTCATCTTTTCTCCGGACCCTGAGACCCATGTCCAGCATGTACGTCAGGTCCTGCAGCGGTTGTTGGAGAACCGGCTGTTTGTGAAGGGCGAGAAGTGTGAGTTCCACCGCACGTCTTTGTCCTTCTTGGGGTTCATTATCTCCTCCAACTCCGTCGCTCCTGATCCGGCCAAGGTTGCGGCGGTGAGAGACTGGCCCCAACCCACAGGCCGTAGGAAGTTGCAACAGTTCCTAGGCTTTGCTAATTTCTACAGGAGGTTCATCAAGGGCTACAGTCAGGTAGTTAGCCCCCTGACAGCCCTGACCTCACCAAAAGTCCCCTTCACCTGGTCGGATCGTTGCGAAGCCGCGTTCAAGGAGTTGAAACGGCGCTTCTCGTCTGCACCTGTTCTGGTGCAGCCCGATCCTAGTCGCCAGTTAGTGGTTGAAGTGGACGCCTCAGACTCAGGGATAGGAGCCGTGCTGTCCCAGAGCGGGAAGACTGATAAGGTCCTTCACCCGTGTGCCTATTTTTCCCGCAGGTTGACCCCAGCCGAACGGAACTATGACGTCGGCAATCGAGAGCTCCTTGCGGTGAAAGAGGCTCTTGAGGAGTGGAGACATCTGTTGGAGGGAACGTCCGTGCCATTCACGGTTTTCACTGACCACCGGAACCTCAGGACCGCCAAGCGGCTGAATCCCAGGCAAGCCCGCTGGTCACTGTTCTTCGGCCGTTTTGACTTCCGGATCACCTACCGTCCCGGGACCAAAAATCAAAGATCGGATGCCTTGTCCCGGGTACATGAAGATGAGGTCAAAACGGAGTCGTCGGATCCCCCGGATCCCATCATCCCGGAGTCCGCTATCGTGGCCGCCCTCACCTGGGACGTGGAGAAGACCGTCCGGGAGGCCCTGACACGAGACCCGGACCCCGGAACCGGACCGAAGAACAAACTCTACGTCCCACCAGAAGCCAGGGCTGCAGTTCTGGACTTCTGTCACGGTTCTAAGCTCTCCTGTCATCCTGGGGTGCGAAGAACCGTGGCAGTCGTCCGGCAGCGCTTCTGGTGGGCGTCCCTGGAGGCCGACGTCCGGGGTTACATCCAGGCCTGTACCACCTGCGCCAGGGGCAAGGCCGACCACCGCAAGACATCGGGATTGCTACAGCCACTGCCCGTGCCTCATCGCCCCTGGTCTCACATCGGCCTGGATTTTGTCACGGGCCTCCCGCCGTCCCAGGGAAACACCGTCATCCTCACGATAGTGGACCGATTCTCCAAGGCGGCCCACTTCGTGGCCCTCCCGAAGCTACCAACGGCCCAGGAGACAGCGGACCTCCTGGTCCACCACGTCGTCCGTCTGCATGGGATACCATCAGACATCGTCTCCGATCGCGGTCCCCAGTTCTCCTCGCACGTCTGGAGGAGCTTCTGCCGGGAACTGGGGCCACGGTCAGTCTCTCAGTCCGGGTATCACCCCCAGACCAACGGGCAAGCAGAACGGGCCAACCAAGAGATGGAGCAGACCCTACGTTGTGTGACAGCCGCGCACCCGACGGCCTGGAGTACCCACCTGGCCTGGATCGAGTACGCCCACAACAGTCAAGTATCATCAGCCACCGGCCTCTCCCCTTTTGAGGTGTGTTTGGGGTATCAGCCCCCGTTGTTTCCGGTGGTCGAGGGAGAGGTCGGTGTGCCCTCGGTCCAGGCCCACCTGCGGAACTGCCGTCGGGTGTGGCGTGCCGCCCGTTCTGCTTTGTTGAAGGCCCGGACGAGGGCGAAGAACCATGCAGACCGGCGGCGGACCCCGGCTCCTACGTATCGTCCTGGGCAGGAAGTGTGGTTGTCCACCAAGGACATTCCCCTACAAGTGGACTCCCCAAAACTACAGGAACGATACATTGGTCCGTTCAAAATTCTCAAGGTCATCAATCCCGCCGCAGTGAGGCTTCAGCTTCCGGCCTCACTGCGGATTCATTCAGTGTTCCATGTTTCCAGAATCAAACCTCATCACACCACACCCCTCTGCACTCCGGGTCCGGCACCACCTCCTGCCCGGATCATCGACGGCGAGCCGACTTGGACTGTACGCCGGCTCCTGGACGTCCGACGGATGGGCCGGGGTTTGCAGTATCTGGTGGACTGGGAAGGGTACGGCCCCGAAGAGCGCTCCTGGGTGTTGCATCACCTGCAACAGCTGTTACCAATCATCTGATCGGCAGGAGTATATCAGCAGGACGACGTCTCCACCTCTTTGCCGAGATATCGTTTCTACCGAGAAGGTAACGTGCTCAGCTGACTGTTTAACAGTCATCTTTGTGACTTTTGTGCATTGCTCTGAGAGTATTTTCCAACGAGAGGTGGTGTTGTGTGGGCCGCTGAAGAGGAGGTACTGCTGGCCCACCACCACCAGAGGGCGCCCTGTCTGGAGTGCGGGCTCCATGCACCAGAGGGCGCTGCCGCCTCACAGGAGCAGCCAGGGTGACAGCTGTCACCCATCACCTGAGACGAGACAGCTGATAGGGCTAGTGGCAGGCGATCACCTTAGTATTTCTTCTGTTTTTCTTGTTGCTTAATGCTGACAAATTACACTGTATTCGTCTTTCTGATGCTTGATTCCGCTTTTTTTTTTCTTTCTCTCTGTTTGAGGTGCGGCTCCATCTAGAGATGGGTTTGGTATCTGTTCCAGAAACCGCCCTGTGGACCAGCAACATTTCCTGTATGTTCGTTCTGTGAATTGTTCTGTAATTTATGTATGTATCATGACCCAAGTAGAGGGTCACCACTTTGAGTCTTGTCTGCTTGAGGTTTCTTCCTCAGAGGGAGTTTTTCCTTACCACTGCTGCTCTGGGGGTTAGTAAGGTTAGACCTTACTTGTGTGAAGCGCCTTGAGGCAACTCTGTTGTTATTTGGTGCTATATAAATGAAATAAATTGAAATTAATTGAAATTGAATCAGTTCTTGTCTATCATGATATGAATCCTCTGTAAAAATGTCATTACGATATATGAAAAATTATGGGTTGCAGGCTGTTCACAAACAAACAGGGGTGAAAGCATAACTTCGTTGGCCAAAGTAATTAACAACACACACACAAGTCCTACTTTGACATCTGACTCACAGTTTGGTCTATAAATATTTAGATGATGTGGTGTTAGCAGCATTTAGAATCAGCGAACACACAGGAGACTTCAAGCAAATCTAAACACATATACTCAACAAAAATATAAACGTAACACTTTTGGTTTTGCTCCCATTTTGTATGAGATGAACTCAAAGATCTAAAACTTTTTCCACATACACAATATCACCATTTCCCTCAAATATTGTTCACAAACCAGTCTAAATCTGTGATAGTGAGCACTTCTCCTTTGCTGAGATAATCCATCCCACCTCACAGGTGTGCCATATCAAGATGCTGATTAGACACCATGATTAGTGCACAGGTGTGCCTTAGACTGTCCACAATAAAAGGCCACTCTGAAAGGTGCAGTTTTATCACACAGCACAATGCCACAGATGTCGCAAGATTTGAGGGAGCGTGCAATTGGCATGCTGACAGCAGGAATGTCAACCAGAGCTGTTGCTCGTGTATTGAATGTTCATTTCTTGCTTGCTCACAGGGGGTCGTTTTGACCGTTGGGGTTTTTACGTAATTATTGTATGGCCTTGCCTTACAATATAAAGCGCCTTGGGGCAACTGTTTGTTGTGATTTGGCGCTATATAAATAAAATTGATTGAAATTGATTGATTGATTTCTCTACCATAAGCCGTCTCCAAAGGCGTTTCAGAGAATGTGGCAGTACATCCAACCAGCCTCACAACCGCAGACCATGTGTAACCACACCAGTCCAGGACCTCCACATCCAGCATGTTCACCTCCAAGATCGTCTGAGACCAGCCAGTCGGACAGCTGCTGAAACAATCGGTTTGCATAACCAAAGAATTTCTGCACAAACTGTCAGAAACCGTCTCAGGGAAGCTCATCTGCATGCTCGTCGTCCTCATCGGGGTCTCGACCTGACTCCAGTTCGTCGTCGTAACCAACTTAAGTGGGCAAATGCTCACATTCGCTGGCGTTTGGCACGTTGGAGAGGTGTTCTCTTCACGGATGAATCCCGGTTCACACTGTTCAGGGCAGATGGCAGACAGCGTGTGTGGCGTCGTGTGGGTGAGCGGTTTTCTGATGTCAATGTTGTGGATCGAGTGGCCCATGGTGGCGGTGGGGTTATGGTATGGGCAGGCGTCTGTTATGGACGAAGAACACAGGTGCATTTTATTGATGGCATTTTGAATGCACAGAGATACCGTGACGAGATCCTGAGGCCAATTGTTGTGCCATACATCCAAGAACATCACCTCATGTTGCAGCAGGATAATGCACGGCCCCATGTTGGAAGGATCTGTACACAATTCTTGGAAGCTGAAAATGTCCCAGTTCTTGCATGGCCGGCATACTCACCGGACATGTCACCCATTGAGCATGTTTGGGATGCTCTGGACCGGCGTATACGACAGCGTGTACCAGTTCCTGCCAATATCCAGCAACTTCGCACAGCCATTGAAGAGGAGTGGACCAACATTCCACAGGCCACAATTGACAACTTGATTAACTCTATGCGAAGGAGATGTGTTGCACTGCATGAGGCAAATGGCGGTCACACCAGATACTGACTGGTATCCCCCCCCCAATAAAACAAAACTGCACCTTTCAGAGTGGCCTTTTATTGTGGGCAGTCTAAGACACACCTGTGCACTAATCATGGTGTCTAATCAGCATCTTGATATGGCACACCTGTGAGGTGGGATGGATTATCTCAGCAAAGGAGAAGTGCTCACTATCACAGATTTAGACTGGTTTGTGAACAATATTTGAGGGAAATGGTGATATTGTGTATGTGGAAAAAGTTTTAGATCTTTGAGTTCATCTCATACAAAATGGGAGCAAAACCAAACGTGTTGCATTTATATTTTTGTTGAGTGTATATACGTAATACTTGTTCAGGTGGTGGGCATTTTATTTTTTTAGGTCTGAATACAATCACCATTTCTGGAAGCAATTCCATTTTCAGAACGAGGGTCCAAACCTGTATCAGCTGCCTAGCAACTTGAAATTTTTTATGTTTGATGGGTTAGGATTAGAATTTGTAAAATACAGAAAATGTTGGGAAACTGGACCAACATTTCTGCTTCCAGACCATGACACTGTGCACTTCTGGAAGTCTTGTGCAGTCACACAATTTCTACTGTCCAGGTCCCATTTAGCAATACGTAAAGGTCCTGTCACACCTTGATGATTTAGCCTGCGTATGTCGGCTATATTAAAAACTCTGGCGCACGCTGGCGTACGTCTAATAAATAATGCAGCTGTCACACCTTGATGATTATCCAGCATCTGACGACAGCCACGTTTCCACTCAGTGGTTCTGGTCAGTACTGCACGGTGTGGTGCACGTCAGAAACAGAGTAATTTAACATTATTTTATTTTTTATTTTCATTTTTCATCTTGGTGGACCATTTTCATTGTGGACAGAATGCTGATGAGTGGATTGGCTGTGAGAAATGCTGCCGTGAATGAATGGAGTGCTGTGACTCTTAACTTTTATAGCGTCTGGTGCTTCCTGATCAGCGGAGCTGAAAGCGCCGAGTGGCTGCTTTCAGCTCCGCTGATCAGACTTGATCATCCTCTGATCAGGTCATCACAGACCTGAATAATGAAATGCTATGATGATTTATACTTTTAAAGCGCCAGTTGACTGCGATCAGGTGTGATCTGAATGAAGTGCTGTGTGATCTGTCGGTTTGGTGATCACCGACAGCGATGGCGCTTTAAATGTTTAAAAAGCGCATTAATCAGGTGTGATCACCCTGATCGATTGATCAAGCCATGTGATGATCACACCACAGCGACGGCGCTTTAAAAGTTTAAATCATCACAGCACTTCTGTGAGCGCAGCACCGGCATGAGAAACGCACCTGGAGCAGGAAAAACCACAGAGGGACTTGCTTTAAAACGCTAAGTTTCCAGCCACAAATTAAAGAATTTTCTGAGGTCATTTTAAAAAAAAAAAATCAAGAGATTTCTGTGGATTCATGTCCATCTGTGATGGTGAATTGTACTGAAATTAACAGGTCAGATTTACTCCGTGTAAATGAAACAGTCTGTCTGCATGAGGACCACAGCTTTCAGCCAATCACTGGCCACCATTAATGGACCGATTTAGACTCATGAGTAAATTACAAGAAACATCTGCCAACAATCACATAACTTACCTACAACTTATGTCCAGCATGTGCAGGACATATGAGTCACACGCTGGCACTAACTGAAAATTTTCAGCATGCCCAAATTTTTTTGAAGAGCTCAGCTTATTAGGACGAACATCAGCGAGCTTCAGTGTGTTTCAACGTGCTCTTAACTTATAAAAAACTTACCATTAACTTATTGGACTTATGCCAGCTTGTTTAATACGGTTGGCATGCGGTGGCTAAATCATCAATGTATGACAGGACCTTTAGATTTGCAAAATGCACTGAACATATTCAATACACAGTTCTAATTTATGTTAACAAACATAACAGCATGCACTGAGGTTATCCATTTGACCAAATCATTTTATAACTAGCTCTTCATGGTCAATGTACATTACACAACAAAGCTTTGTTGGAGCAATCCAGCTTGAAGCATTAAAAAATGAAAAAGTAAATAAATGGAAAATATGATTTTTTTTTCAAATCATTATGTATTTTATCATTATTAATGTACCACAGCAAACATTTAACTGTAGAAGAGATATCACTTATAAACAGGGTTGGGTAGGATTACTTTGAAATGTAATCCAAAAGTAATCAGATTACAAGTAATCCAAATGTATGTACATACATCCATGTAATCCATATGTATTCTTTCAAAGTAATCCTACCCAACCTTGCTTATAAATCATATTCATCTGATGAATGCTAAGTCAGCATGTTAGTCTTCTTCTTGTAAGTAATGGTGGTTGTCAAACCTGTTGGTGCATTACCGCTACCAAGTGGACAGGTGTGTACCAGCAGACTGACAATGACAAAGCAACAAAGGCTAAAAATACTGTATAAAATGATATTTTTGCATGTAAAGAACCTGCAGTGAAAATGTTTTACATTGGGTAGCGTTTATAAAATAGGTAGCTGACATTATGCAAAGTTTCTATAATGAGTTTGAATGACCTGTGAGTGCAGAATGTTTTTAGAACATCAGACCTCAACAGTTTCTAGAAGAAAAATTCAACACTTTAACTGTTAATGACGTAATTTTTTTAAGTTAATTTACTCTCTTAATGTATTTATAAATTGTTTAGGTTCTTGTTATCATAAACACACAATTATCATCAACATCAGTATTATTTTTAGATTTTATTATTACTTCTATTTTGTCATTTGATTTTTAAATGGACCACATGTTGTATGGCTGGGGGGCCTGGCTGCCTTTTTGTTTCTGTCTTTTGTTTTTCCTTCCAGGTGGCTTGCATTTGGAACTGAGTGGCTGTGTTGCTGAGTTTATCAGGACCTCACCCTGATCACCTGAGGCTGATCACCTGCGGCTCATCAGGACTCACAGCTGTGGTGCATCTGCATGGATTGGAACATGGTGGCATCTAAGACTGGAGTGCACAGTGTGTATTTGCCAGAGACACGACCTTGTGACCAGACGGGTGAGATCGTCGTCTCGGGAGCCATCTCATCATCAGTGGATGCAGAGAACGTCCAGGTTTGATGCACGGTCTGTGAAAGAGGAGGGGGTGAGGTCTCACGCTCGTCAGCACACTTCCTGAGGTACGTTAGATTTTGTGACTAACATTTATACAGTCAGTAAATGTGGTGTCCCTCACACCTTTTTATATTGAGCTGTATGTTAGTCATGTATCAACTTCCCCTGCAGTGGAGTTTTGTGAACTGGATGTTCCATGCCTGCAGGTTGGGAAGTTGATTAGTAATCAAGCGAGGAAGTGTTTGCTGTTTGTACACCTTAAGTGTTCTCTCTGTGTGTAGAGTGTGGACTCACATAATGGTTCCTTCTTTCACAGACTCAGTTTGTTGCGGCCACCTGGGGGGTGTCGGCGGGGTCCTTGGGTCCGAACGGCTTCTGGCTCCGGACCGTTAGCGCTGCTGGGAGCGCACCACGCCAGACCGCACTTTGTTCTTTATGTATCACTGTTATGTATTAAATTCAGTTAGCCTTTGTACCGTGCTCTGCTTATTTCATACTGGGTCCTTCAAACGCTGGTCGGTTCTCCGAGCTGCGTCCGACACATAACACCACAATGGAAATAAGCGTCCTCACTTTCTTGTGCCATCCATGTATTTTTTTACATTTTTACAATTACATTATGTACTTACACACACACACAAGCACACCCCTGATTTACTGCCCCTGCTGGATTGGCATGCGAGTCCAGAATGTAAATATCAACGTCCATTGTTCAGTGTTGTTAGCTAATATCCATGATTTCTTCAAAAATATTAGTTCTATAAAAATTCCATTTTGGCAGCGTTTACCCAAAATACATAAACATACCAAAAAGCAAATGTCAGCTCTCCGCAGTTTGCCCATGTTCAAAATTGCATGCATGCACTTATTTTTACACACACACAGAAATGGTGCTGAAAGACATCAAACACACTATCCTTCTCACTCATGGAAACAGAAACCTGACACTTAACTAAACTGACTGAACCAATCGAACTACAAAAAGACAATAATCAACAACACTAACAACACTGTTAAACTAACATGGACCACAATAACATTTAAAACCCCCAAAACCCTGAACTCCCTTGGTACATTGCAGTACAATATCCATTGTTCACTGCTGTTAGCTGATATTGCTAATTTCTCCAAAAATATTTGTCCTATTAACTTTTTGCAGCGTTCATCCTTGACCCAAAGTACATAAGCATACCAAACGGCAAATGTCAGCTCTCCCTGGTTTCCCCATGACTGAACACACACGAACACACACACACACACACACACACACACACACACACACACACACACACACACACACACACACACACACACACACACACACACACACACACACACACACACACACAGGCCATCTGGCTGTTATAATATAGCTTGCCACCACCCAGGGTTATTTTATTTTGTTATTTGGTTATTTTATATTGTCTTGTTTGGCATAAAAGTGTGCAACATGTCTTCAGATGATCCAAAACACAGCTGCTAGAGCCCTGACTGGAATTAGGAACTTTGACCATATCACACCTTCCCTATCTGCCTGTGAGTGTCTGAGCAGGTTTTGAGGTTCTGCTGCCAACCTAGAAAAATACTGAAAGGATGTCCTTCCTGTTATCTTTTGGAACTTATTAAGCCTTATGTTCCATTAAACGCTTTGCACTCACAGGATGTTCATAAACAAGTTAAGAAGCCTGCAGGATGTAGAGCCTTTTCTTATCGCGCTCCAATTTTCTGAAACAATTTGTTACTGGAGGACAGAAGGTCAACCCCTGCTGAATCTTTGAACATCAATCTTAAAACACACTTTTTTAGTGTAGTTTATAATTAACTTTTATTTTAGCTCATTTTATTTGAATATTTTATGTTTATATTGCCTGTATACTTGGTCAGCACTGTTGCCTCACAATGAGAAGGTCCTGGATTCACTTCCCATCTGGTCCTTTCTGTGTGCAGTTTGCATGTACTCCCCGTGTTGTTGTGGGTTCCCTCCGGGTGCTTCGGCTTCCTCCCACTTCCAAAGACATGCATGTTTGAGTAAACTGGAAACTTTAAATTGGCAGCAGGTCTGCCACAGAGTGTGAACGTGTTTGTTTGTTTGTCTATATGTGACCCTTTGACAGACTGGCGTCCTCTCAGAGTGACCCCGCCTCTGCTGGGCTAGACTCCAGCCCCCTGCGATCCTGAACTGAAGTGGGTATAAAAAAGAATGAATGAATGTTTGTTTCATGTCAGATTGATATTGTAATGCACTTTGAAATACACTTATCCTGAAAGTGTCATCGAAAAAATAATTATTACAGGTTCTTTAGCTATATGGAGGACGAAGAAATTGAGATTATACATGTACGCATTTTATTAGAAATAAGTTCTTTGGGCTTGTTGCTATTTGTTTGGGTTCGCCACAGCAGATCCGATATGGATCAGATTGATTTGGCACAAGTTTTTCACCGGATGCCCTTCCTGACTTAACTCCACATCGCAAACAAGTGCACTATCCACTTATAAATTAGTTATTATTATTATTATTGTGTATTAATACAGTATGTACACCTGACAATACAATCAGCCACAAACCAATAGATAAGGTCCACTCGTGGTAAAAACAAACAACGCCAGAATCTTTATTACAAACATAAATTAAAATTCTGCTAAACAAACGTTGATAAATACCGTCCAGCGCGACTTGAACGGACTTTATTTTTGACACAGCTGAGTTCTGAATTGAAACAGAAACCTGCTTATGATCCCGAACCGAATTAGAAACAACTTCATCTTTGCAGAAAACAACTTGTAGGACACTGAAAATACGTCATAACAGTCTGTTAAATATCAGCTAAATGTAAGATCCACGCGCCAGCCGACAGCAGCTCTAAGGTTTATCATTAAATCCGGTTACAGGGCGGTTTAAAAACGCTTTTTGGTCGTTTTTGTGACGAACTTTAAGCCGTAAACACATCGGGCCCGCCGCTAACGTTAGCTTAGCTGTCGGCGCTAGCATCCTCAGCCTGTTCGGGTTTTTCCTCACAAACAGCATGAAGTGACACTTTGTGCCACAGTAACAACACTTTATTAACTTATAACCGAGCCCGAGGTGCGTTATGTCGGCGTTTATCCAGCGGCTAGTTAGCTGGTTAGCTCTTACCTTCTCCACTGCAGACTCTGTGGGGGTGACGGCGGCAGCAGCGTTCAAAAACAGCCCCATTTTTTTTAAACAACACCTGTTGTTACCGGAAGATATTCTGATCGTCCATTTCAATGAACACCGACAAACGCACAGACCGCAGCAACTGGTGGACGTCGGTGCCGCTGACGGTCGGTAACACCGGACCTCCTCTGCGTGGGCGTGGCCTCAGCCATGTGCAATAAACATGTCAATCACAACTGGTGCCCCGCCCCCTGCTTATTATAATATAATAGCCCTGTAGTAAATAGTAGCTACATGAACAAGGTCTCTTCAACTTTTTAAAATGTTTCTCCAAATAAAAATCATGCATTTTCTTTAGCTGAATCAAATCACAACTGATGTACAAAATTTGTCTTGCAATTAGGAGATTTCTTAACGATTAAATAGCTAGTAAGTGTTAACACCTATGACCTCACAGAGCTACTGAGATCAAGTCAGGTCAGGTCTAGGAGCATGTTCATGCCAGGAAACGCCAAATCCATCACACCATGGAAGCATTCCGGACCCTGGCTGGCAACCACCCAGGCAGACAAACGGTCCATTCCCATTTCCTGAAGGTAGCTGCCTATCTGCTACAGTGAAGTGAAATGTGACTGTGTTCTTGAACTTTTTCAGTAGCTGAGGTCCTCAAAGTCTCAACAGCTGCACACCCAAGAACATGCAGTATCTGCTGCCACCAGGGAGTGACTGAAAGCCAGCATCTTAGTCTTAATCCAGGACAGTCACAAACCCAACTCCTCTCTCAGCTTCACAGGTCCTGCAATTAGGGCATCCTTTGATTCCACAAAAATCACACCCAGACAGATCAGCAAATCTTTCCCCACTAACAAAAGGACCTAAACAGCTGTTCACCACAGCCCAACTCAACACCCAGGTCCATGCAAATACTGAGCAGAGCAGGAGCCAGAACACATTCACAAGGAACACCAGAATTCACTGGGAAGAAGTCACAGACTTACTCTCCAAAAGAACATAGCTGTGTCCTTGGCCAGGTGGATCATGACTGTGTCCTTGGCCAGGTGGAACGTGGCTGTGTCCTTCGTCAGGTGGACCGTGACTGTGTCCTTGGCCAGGTGGAACGTGGCTGTGTCCTTGACCAAGTGGAACGTGGCTGTGGCCTTGGCCAGGTGGAACGTGGCTGTGTACTTGACCAAGTAGAACGTGGCTGTGGCCTTGGCCAACTGGAACGTGGCTGTGGCCTTGACCAAGAAGAACGTGGCTGTGGCCTTGGCCAAGTGGAACGTGGCTGTGGCCTTGGCCAGGTGGATCATGGCTGGGTACTTGGCCAGGTGGAACGTGGCTGTGTACTTGGCCAGGTGGAACGTGGCTGTGTACTTGGCCAGGTGGATTGTGGCTGTGTAGTTGGCCAGGTGGAACATGGCTGTGTACTTGGCCAGGTGGAACATGGCTGTGTCCTTGACCAAGTGGAACATGGCTGTGGCCTTGGCCAAGTGGAACATGGCTGTGTACTGGTGGAACATGGCTGTGTACTTGGCCAGGTGGATCATGGCTGGGTACTTGGCCAGGTGGATCATGGCTGTGCCCTTGACCAAGTGGGACATGGCTGTGGCCTTGGCCAGGTGGATCATGGCTGAGGCCTTGGCCAAGTAGAACATGGCTGTGGCCTTGGCCAGGTGGATCATGGCTGAGGCCTTGGCCAAGTAGAACATGGCTGTGGCCTTGGCCAGGTGGAACGTGGCTGTGGCCTTGGCCAAGTGGAACATGGCTGTGTACTTGGCCAGGTGGAACATGGCTGTGTACTGGTGGAACATGGCTGTGTACTTGGCCAGGTGGATCATGGCTGGGTACTTGGCCAGGTGGATCATGGCTGTGCCCTTGACCAAGTGGGACATGGCTGTGGCCTTGGCCAGGTGGATCATGGCTGAGGCCTTGGCCAAGTAGAACATGGCTGTGGCCTTGGCCAGGTGGATCATGGCTGAGGCCTTGGCCAAGTAGAACATGGCTGTGGCCTTGGCCAGGTGGAACGTGGCTGTGGCCTTGGCCAAGTGGAACATGGCTGTGTACTTGGCCAGGTGGATCAAGGCTGTGTCCTTGGACAGGTGGAACATGGCTGTGGCCTTGGCCAAGTGGAACATGGCTGTGTACTTGGCCAGGTGGATCATGGCTGTGTCCTTGGACAGGTGGAACATGGCTGTGGCCTTGGCCAAGTGGAACATGGCTGTGTCCTTGGCCAGGTGGAACATGGCTGTGGCCTTGGCCAAGTGGAACATGGCTGTGTACTTGGCCAGGTGGATCATGGCTGTGTCCTTGGACACGTGGAACATGGCTGTGTACTTGGCCAGGTGGAACATGGCTATGAACTGGTGGAACATGGCTGTGGCCTTGGCCAAGTGGCACATGGCTGTTTTCTTGGCCAAGTGGAACATGGCTGTGTACTTGGCCAGGTGGATCATGGCTGTGTCCTTGGACAGGTGGAACATGGCTGTGTACTTGGCCAGGTGGATCATGGCTGTGTCCTTGGCCAGGTGGAACATGGCTATGAACTGGTGGAACATGGCTGTGGCCTTGGCCAAGTGGCACATGGCTGTTTTCTTGGCCAAGTGGAACATGGCTGTGTCCTTGGCCAAGTGGAACATGGCTGTGTCCTTGGCCAAGTGAAACATGGCTGTGTCCTTTGCCAGGTGTAACGTGTTATGTCTTTCGCCAGGTGGAACAAGGGGGAGACCTTGGTCTTCTCAGGGTACTGGGGTCCTCAACAGAGGTGACTGCATACTGAATCATGTCCAGAGAAACACATCACATGGACTAAATAGAGTAGCTGATGTTCCCCCACAGTGTCAGTGATCTTCCTTATCTGAGTTTCACTAAGTAACCATTCATTTGACAAAGTCATTCCACCGGGACCCAAGGATCCTCCAAAGAGACCTGGTATCAAAGACAACCAGACCTTACCTTAGGTCACTGGTTAGAGTCCACGTCTAACAACCATACAGCTAGACAGGAAACACCGGGACCATAAAGACTTGGACCATCACTGAAGAGTAAAACTCACCTAAACTGTCATCATATAAACCGAATATTTGCACTCATTGGACAAAAGTCCCCGTGTTTTTGCATGTTTTTCCATGAAATAAACACCGTATGTATCAGATTTTGTATAACAGATTTTTGCTCACATCTGACGAAACATCCCGTCCAATCGCAATGTATTTCCATCAAAAAAACCCTTGCATGTACCGGACAGAGCAGTCTGGACGTGCTCAGTAACTGAGGTACAAAACAGAGTTCAGCACTGACACCTGCTGATTCAAGGAAAGTGCGTACTGTATTGTACTGTTTCTTTTCAGCACTGTAGCCAGGCTGACAAAGAGTCAGAGCTCTATTGAGCTGAGTATTCCATTAACTTTAACTAGTAATGACTTCATGACTTTCTTTGCTAACAAAATTTTAACTATTAGAGAAAAAATTACTCATAACTGTTGTGAAAGTGACGTGACACGGACCCACAACAGGGGGCGTTAATGAACCGACAATGGATAAGCCAAAAGTAACAATTTAATGTTGTGAATCGCACAACAACGTACAGACAACAACAATATGGTGGACTGTCAATCATACACCAGGTGACGTGTGGGCAGGCTCGACGATAGAAGACGCCTGGAGAGAGAAGAGCTGGATCCCACACAGCTCCACCACCAACGGAGCCGAAGAACACCGGAGCCGCCAAGCCCTGCGCCCCAGGTGGCCGCTGTCTTCAGCAGTCAGACCCGGTACTGCTGGCAGAAAACAGAGACAGTCCAGATGAGTGTGAGTTCGCACACTCAGTAATCCCACAGTCTGTCTTAAGTAAAGGAGGGAGAACCTCCACCTCCAATCACACACACTCGTGCAGCTCCTGGTCAACCACTTATCTGAGTTGGGGTGTGAGGCGAAGCCGTCGCTGTCACACCAAACGCCAATCCTCCAGATAAGGAAACACTCCAGGAAAACGGCTGCAATAGAAGTTTAGGTTAAACACACACAGTGTCAGGCAGCAGAGAAATTACCTGAATGGTAGTTGATTTCTTGGCGGGGAGGTGGAGTTGCAGTCCGGCCTTTATGGTGGTGGTGATGAGAAGTGAATGAGTGACAGCTGGTATGGATGATGAGTGACAGCTGTCACTCCTGGTTGCTCCGACGCCCTCTTGTGCTTGAAGCCCGCACTTCAAGCAGGGCGCCATCTCGTGGTGGTGGGCCAGCAGTACCTCCTCTTCAGCGGCCCACACAACAATAACCATCCCAAAGACGTATCGTTATCTTTGGCTGCTTTCAGTGATGCCGGTATTTGGTTAGACTCTTTCTCTCCGATTGTTCTGTCTGAGTTATTTTCATTAGTTACTTCATCCAAACCATCAACATGTCTATTAGACCCCATTCCTACCAGGCTGCTCAAGGAAGCCCTACCATTATTTAATGCTTCGATCTTAAATATGATCAATCTATCTTTATTAGTTGGCTATGTACCACAGGCTTTTACGGTGGCAGTAATTAAACCATTACTTAAAAAGCTTCACTTGACCCAGCTATCTTAGCTAATTATAGGCCAATCTCCAACCTTCCTTTTGTCTCAAAAATTCTTGAAAGGGTAGTTGTAAAACAGCTAACTGATCATCTGCAGAGGAATGGTCTATTTGAAGAGTTTCAGTCAGGTTTTAGAATTCATCATAGTACAGAAACAGCATTAGTGAAGGTTACAAATGATCTTCTTATGGCCTCAGACAGTGGACTCATCTCTGTGCTTGTTCTGTTAGACCTCAGTGCTGCTTTTGATACTGTTGACCATAAAATTTTATTACAGAGATTAGAGCATGCCATAGGTATTAAAGGCACTGCGCTGCGGTGGTTTGAATCATATTTGTCTAATAGATTACAATTTGTTCATGTAAATGGGGAATCTTCTTCACAGACTAAAGTTAATTATGGAGTTCCACAAGGTTCTGTGCTAGGACCAATTTTATTCACTTTATATATGCTTCCCTTAGGCAGTATTATTAGACGGTATTGCTTAAATTTTCATTGTTACGCAGATGATACCCAGCTTTATCTATCCATGAAGCCAGAGGACACACACCAATTAGCTAAACTGCAGGATTGTCTTACAGACATAAAGACATGGATGACCTCTAATTTCCTGCTTTTAAACTCAGATAAAACTGAAGTTATTGTACTTGGCCCCACAAATCTTAGAAACATGGTGTCTAACCAGATCCTTACTCTGGATGGCATTACCCTGATCTCTAGTAATACTGTGAGAAATCTTGGAGTCATTTTTGATCAGGATATGTCATTCAATGCGCATATTAAACAAATATGTAGGACTGCTTTTTTGCATTTACGCAATATCTCTAAAATTAGAAAGGTCTTGTCTCAGAGTGATGCTGAAAAACTAATTCATGCATTTATTTCCTCTAGGCTGGACTATTGTAATTCATTATTATCAGGTTGTCCTAAAAGTTCCCTAAAAAGCCTTCAGTTAATTCAAAATGCTGCAGCTAGAGTACTAACGGGGACTAGAAGGAGAGAGCATATCTCACCCATATTGGCCTCCTGTTAATTCTAGAATAGAATTTAAAATTCTTCTTCTTACTTATAAGGTTTTGAATAATCAGGTCCCATCTTATCTTAGGGACCTCATAGTACCATATCACCCCAATAGAGCGCTTCGCTCTCAGACTGCAGGCTTACTTGTAGTTCTTAGGGTTTGTAAGAGTAGAATGGGAGGTAGAGCCTTCAGCTTTCAGGCTCCTCTCCTGTGGAACCAGCTCCCAATTCAGATCAGGGAGACAGACACCCTCTCTACTTTTAAGATTAGGCTTAAAACTTTCCTTTTTGCTAAAGCTTATAGTTAGGGCTGGATCAGGTGACCCTGAACCATCCCTTAGTTATGGTGCTATAGACGTAGACTGCTGGGGGGTTCCCATGATGCACTGTTTCTTTCTCTTTTTGCTCTGTATGCACCACTCTGCATTTAATCATTAGTGATTGATCTCTGCTCCCCTCCACGGCATGTCTTTTTCCTGGTTCTCTCCCTCAGCCCCAACCAGTCCCAGCAGAAGACTGCCCCTCCCTGAGCCTGGTTCTGCTGGAGGTTTCTTCCTGTTAAAAGGGAGTTTTTCCTTCCCACTGTAGCCAAGTGCTTGCTCACAGGGGGTCGTTTTGACCGTTGGGGTTTTACATAATTATTGTATGGCCTTGCCTTACAATATAAAGCGCCTTGGGGCAACTGTTTGTCGTGATTTGGCGCTATATAAAAAAAAATTGATTGATTGATTTACTTGATTAATAGCCTGGGTGTTTACTTTTTCAAAGTGCACTCAGACCCAGTGTCACAGACCGAACAGTCCACCTCTAAAAATCAGTCCGCCTGCCTTCACTGCACATGCGTTATTTTGGACTACAGCAGCACGTCTGAGACAGAGTCTCTTCACCCAAAGCAATCAAATGGATTAATGTGATTATTAACCATCAGATGATAAAGGTAAAGGGCGTTATTCAAGGCCGGTGATTATTAACAAAATGCTGCTTGCTGCCTGCACTGTGATATGGTGTTAAGTTTCACACATATCCCAGGGTGTGATGAACCAAACCGCTTTAGATCCGAGCCCCTTGTGGGGCTGCGAACCCTCCTCAAATTCTGATGTGCACCTGCTAAATGTAGTGTATTCTATCAGATGTCAGGAAAACTGTAGCGAACACTACATAGGTGAGACGAAGCAACCTTTACACAAAAGGCTATACCAGCACCGCAGAGAGGACGCCAGTGGACCTCAGTCTGCTGTTCATCTCCACCTTAAAGACACTAACCACACGTTTGAGGACAAGGAAGTTAAAATATTAGAAATGGTTTGAGAGGGGTCAAGGAGGCATTCTTTGTGAAACGTTTGAAACCCAGCCTTAACCGGGGAGGGGGTCTGAGACACACTTTATCCCCTGTTTACAATGGGGTACTCAGGTCAAAGCAGTTTCAGTCTTTTGTTCATGGTAATGAGTCATTCACGTCATCAGCAGAGTCGTCAAGGGAGTCACAGCCACCCTGTCATTAGGAGGGTGCTAACTAGAGCACAATAGGTTCTAATTAGAGCTACTGTTTAGCCACTAGCCTATAGCAGTCTGCCTCTCGGTAGGAGGGGTCTGGTTAGGTTTAAAACTCCAGCTTTTGTGACTTTGGATCATTCTTCTCGACAAGAGTCAAGACAGAAGTCAGACCACCAGAGCAAGAATTTTAGCTGAGGAAGCTTCTGCGATTTGAAGCGAAACGTCCTCGCATCAAGCAACCCAGTCCAGTCGAAGATTCAAGCTTCTCTACTATGGAAACCACCTGGACAACTGAGATCCTACACAGAAAACCTGCTAAATGATGAAGACTGCAAAGCTTGTCATTGGTCACTTTTCCTGTTTCGCTCCTTCCTCTTCCGTCATATTTTAAAAGTTTCTGCAGTGCACCCACCAATTACTTTAAAAGGGTCATGCGCACGTCAAGGACATTGCATGGCCACAGAGTTACGGAGATGTAGAAGCATAAATCAGGCTTTAGGATTTTAAGGTACCACTCCGCAGTGGGCTTAGAAAAAAAGAGTGACTCCACCAAATGTAATCTTTTTAACGCACATAATTTATTAATTTGCTTGTTTTAGGTAGGTATTTATTTTTTCAACGTTTTGACCCGACCATTAAATGAGGTAGGTCCCAATTTAAGGTCAGGAGTTTAATCAAAGAAACACGTAATACTAATTGGTGCCGGGAATTCCCCTTACATCGTCCACCGCCTCCTGACTGTCACTAATCCTTTACATACAGTAGTGTTCAGAATAATAGTAGTGCTATGTGACTAAAAAGATTAATCCAGGTTTTGAGTATATTCCTATTGTTATGTAGCGGGATGAAGGTCCCGGGTCCTGATTGAAAAGACGTTCCCGCTAGCTTGGCTAACGGGGAATTCCCCTTTGGCTGACCTGGTAGAGGAATGGTCTTTAGTGCGAGCCGCACGGGTTCGATCCCACCGCCGTCCCGGCCACAAAGGTCCTGCGGTCACAGTTACATGGGAAACAAGGTACCAGTAGATTCAGTAGATTCTCACAAATCCAACAAGACCAAGCATTCATGATATGCACACTCTTAAGGCTATGAAATTGGGCTATTAGTAAAAAAAAAAAAAGTAGAAAAGGGGGTGTTCACAATAATAGTAGTGTGGCATTCAGTCAGTGAGTTCGTCAGGTTTGTGGAACAAACAGGTGTGAATCAGGTGTCCCCTATTTAAGGATGAAGCCAGCACCTGTTGAACATGCTTTTCTCTTTGAAAGCCTGAGGAAAATGGGACGTTCAAGACATTGTTCAGAAGAACAGCGTAGTTTGATTAAAAAGTTGATTGGAGAGGGGAAAACTTATACGCAGGTGCAAAAAATTATAGGCTGTTCATCTACAATGATCTCCAATGCTTTAAAATGGACCAAAAAAAAACAGAGACGCGTGGAAGAAAACGGAAAACAACCATCAAAATGGATAGAAGAATAACCAGAATGGCAAAGGCTCACCCACTGATCAGCCCCAGGATGATCAAAGACAGTCTGGAGTTACCTGTAAGTGCTGTGACAGTTAGAAGATGCCTGTGTGAAGCTAATTTATTTGCAAGAATCCCCCGCAAAGTCCCTCTGTTAAATAAAAGACATATGCAGATGTTACAATTTGCCAAAGAACACATCAACTGGCCTAAAGAGAAATGGAGGAATATTTTGTGGACTGATGAGAGTGAAATTGTTCTTTTTGTGTCCAAGGGCCGCAGACAGTTTGTGAGACAACCCCCAAACGCTGAATTCAAGCCACAGTTCACAGTGAAGACAGTGAAGCATGGTGGTGCAAGCATCATGATATGGGCATGTTTCTCCTACTATGGTGTTGGGCCTATATATTGCATACCAGGTATCATAGATCAGTTTGGATATGTCAAAATACTTGAAGAGGTCATGTTGCCTCATGCTGAAGAGGACATGCCCTTGAAATGGGTGTTTCAACAAGACAATGACCCCAAGCACACTAGTAAACCAGCAAAATCTTGGTTCCAAACCAACAAAATTAATGCCTCGCAGATGTGAAGAAATCATGAACAACTGTGGTTATACAACTAAATACTAGTTTAGTGATTCACAGGATTGATAAAAAAGCAGTTTGAACATAATAGTTTTGAGTTTGTAGCGTCAACAGCAGATGCTACTATTATTGTGAACACCCCCTTTTCTACTTTTTTTTACTAATAGCCCAATTTCATAGCCTTAAGAGTGTGCATATCATGAATGCTTGGTCTTGTTGGATTTGTGAGAATCTACTGGTACCTTGTTTCCCATGTAACAATAAGAAATATACTCAAAACCTGGATTAATCTTTTTTGTCACATAGCACTACTATTATTCTGAACACTACTGTATATATAACAGATTTTGATTATAATGGACAAAATTTGCTGGTCCACCTGAAGCCATTATGTGTGAGTTTAACTGTATTCTTAAATCTTGTTCATTAGATGAAAGTTTTCCAGGCAAGCTGATTTACATTTAGAGGATCGTAGGCAGAACATTGTGTGCTATCAGGTTTCCTCTGTTTTATTATTATTAATGCACCAAGCCGTTACATTCAAACGTATTCATCTGTGCAGTGAAATTAACATTCAAGTCAAACAGTGATTATATATTACCTCACATATCAGTTTGTAAAAAGCACAATTGTAGACTCCGCTATTGTCAAGATTACCATCGTTACTCTGACGAAAGCTAAAAAGCAGTTGATAATCACCAGTCCCGTTCATGGGGCTCCCTGTAAGGTATTCCTAAAAGACTAAAAACATCCTTTTCCATCAGTGTAGGAATCGGAGTGCCACCAAACACCTTCAAACTCCCTCGACGAACCACTTCTTTGTTGAGCGAGTGCTCCGATAAGCTCATGTTTTTGAACTTTGCCAGGGCTCTCATGGAGCGATTGAAGTGCGCCGAGCCAGTGAAATACATAAGTGCACAGGCAAACTCATTGTAAGGCACCACGATGATGTCAAGTCTGCGATGGCAGTGATCTGGTCCCGGCAAGCGGCACACACCCATATATTTCTTCTGTTCCCCATTCTCCTCGTGGCTCACCAGGTCATCTGTCAAAAAACCTTTGGAAGAACAGTTATACCAGTCAGTGCCTCTGTGAAGACTCTCAGGAAAAGCTGGCAAGACACTGAGTTAAAGACAGAGACATTGTGTTTTGGTCATTCAGCTTGGTGGCTTCTTCAGTCTACAAGCAGCGGTCACCAAGTTTTCGAAGACAAGATCATGTTTCATGTCAGACTGAAAGCAAAGATCTAAGAGGTGGAGTGGGACAACTGTTTCACACACCGTCTTTAGCCAAAAACAGCATTTGATGAGTATCTATCTTGTTCACACATCATGTTGGGTGATCTTGTATCATGGAGGCTGTTTGGTTTGTCCAAATTATTTTGTATTGGGCATAAAACACAACACAAACAATGTTGTTTATTTGGTATAAATCAGTGAGGAACACTCAGACCTTTACAGTGGAGAAGCCAACCAACATCTATCTGTACAACTGGAACAACACCTCAGAACAAAAACAGCAGTTGACCTTCACTTGAAGGGCAAAGGACATTCCTTTGAGGACAGGAATGTGCACATATGGAATACGTAACTGTTTGAAAGGTGTGTAAGATAAATTAACTATATCAAAGTGTTTGAGCAAGTAGGTCAGTGGGATAAGGAGTTGGGCTCCTCATATGTAGACCTGAGTTCAGTTCACAGATGCAACCAGTGTTCTTAGACAAGGCACATCATCTGCATCAATTTCAATTTCAATTTATTTTCATTTATATAGCGCCAAATCACAACAAGGTTGCCTCAAGGCACTTCACACAGGTAAGGTCTAACCTTACTAACCCCCAGAGCAACAGTGGTAAGGAAAAACTCCCTCTGAGGAAGAAACCTCAAGCAGACCAAACTCAAAGGGGTGACCCTCTGCTTGGGCCATGATACAGACACAAATTACAGAACAATTCACAAAACAAATGTTCAGGAAATGTTGCATCATCTCAGTCCACCCAGCTGACAATGGAAAACCTGTGACGGGAATGGCTTCCTGTCCAGAAGGAGTTGTCAACTCTTCTCCTTTCCACGCTACAGAATCTGAAGATAAGCATTGGCACCAATAAGCCTCTGGACCAATACAAGACTTGGTTCTTCTATATTAACCTGGAAAAGGCTTCACTTCAGTGAGGTGGGGGTCTCAAACAGCATTTGTCTGTGCCATTTATTATGTAGTGCTTTCTTATGTCCTCATAAAAATCAAGACCAGTTTACACATCAACCAAGGAGATCACAGCAAATTACCTTCTTGGGGGCAAAGTAACCTTAAGAAGACTGCAAAGGAACAATGACATCAATTTCTATTGGTCATCTGAAGAAACACACTTGCTTATTTAGAAAACACTCTCACTACAGAGGTTCAGATTTTGGGTTTCCAAATCTGTTTAACCCTCTGGGGTCCGAGGGCATTTTTTGGACAGTTCACTCGCCTGGCATAAATGTTTTATTATTGCTGTTAAGTTTTATGTCTCTTTTTTTTTTTCAAGACAATCCATGCTTTCATAATATACGAGGTCTGTCCAAAAAGTATCGGACCTTTTTATTTTTTTCAAAAACCATATGGATTTGAATCACGTGTGATTGCATCAGCCAAGCTTGAACCTTCGTGCGCATGCGTGAGTTTTTTCACGCTTGTCGGTTGCGTCATTCGCCTGTGAGCAGGCTTTGTGTGAGCACTGGTCCACCCCCTCGTTGGATTTTTATTGTGAATAAATGTCTGAACGATTTGGAGTTTTGCTGCATCAAATTTTTTTCAGAAACTGTGAGAGACCTCCAGGTGGTAACCATTCTGAAAATTCAAATGGCTTTGAGGGACGATTTTATGGGGATTACACAGATTAAGGAGTGCTCCAGCCGGTTTAAAGACCACCCACAGCTGCTGAGAGCACGCCGCACTCCGAGCGCCGATCGACAGGCTGAAACCCCACTGAAACAACCAGATCATTTCCAACGTGAAGGCTTTGTTGATCCGGGACGTCGTCTGACTTACACAAAAATGGCAGGAGACGTGGACATCAATACTTTTTCGGCACATTCCACTGTTACAGGAGTTTTTTTCATGGAAAGAAAAGCGGACGGATGCGGCACAAAACCACCTCCATGTTGGTCTCACAGAACGGCTTTCAGATGGCTTTCAGACAGCTGTCGGTTGCTTTTCAGTCATGTGACTAACCGAGAAATTGTGGATGAGCCTGGACATGCCAGAACATGTCCTGTGAGGCTTCATCACGGCGTTGCATTGCGCCATGCGGCTCCACCGCGATGCGCGGAATTCCTCCGCACGTCTGTCTCAATGTGCCGAAAAAGTGCTGATGTCCACGTCTTCCGCAATTCCTGTGCTAGTCAGAGGATGTCCTGGATAAAACACAGCGTCCAGTTTGGAAATGAACGGCACATTCCACTGTTACAGGAGTTTTTGTCATGGAAAGAGGAGCGGAGGAATTCTGCGCATCGCGGTGGTGCCGCATGGCGCAAAGCAACGCCGTGTTGAAGCCTCACAGGACATGTTGGGGCATGTCCAGCTCATGCACAATTTCTCGGATAGTCACACGATTGAAAAGCCACTGGAAGCCGTCTGAAAGCCAAAAATTTGATGCAGCAAAGCTCCAAATCGTTCAGACATTTATTCGCAATAAAAATCCAACGAGAGGGGTGGACCAGTGCTCACACAAAGCATGCTTACAGGCGAATGACGCAACCGACAGGCGTGAAAAAACTCACGCATGCGCACGAAGGTTCAAGCTTGGCTGATGCAATCACACGTGATTCAAATCCATATGGTTTTTGCAAAAAATAAAAAGGTCCGTTATTTTTTGGACAGACCTCGGATATGTTTTTGTTGTGTTTTATAAGTGTAATAAAGGTTGACAATCAAAAATAAGGAAGGAAAAAGTAAAGCGGAAAATTATTTTCCACACACATTTATTCAAAACACACAGCAAACTATAATAAACAACTGTTTTTAAACTTTATAAAGGTAATTTGAGGTCTTGTGTGAAAGACTGTACAACAAAAAGGTTCAAACAATAAACACAAATGCATTTTGAACAATATATACAAAATGGTCTATGCATCTTTTTTTTTTTGCCTTCATGGTAAAAGCAACAGAGTTATTCAGTAACATTCACATGCAAACTAGTGGAGCAATCCTGATAGTTACACACTCTTTGTTTGAGCATGTGAGATTGTCATCAGAGGCTCTCCGTCTGCTTTCAGTGATTGCTGTGAGTAATGGCGCAGGGCGTATTTGGAGCCCAATAGTATGTACTCATTGGAGCACCCAGGGGGCTATTCAAATGGGTCAACTAGTAACATATCACTCCTGAAAACGATCTTTGGCTTTTCACGTGAGGTAAATCTGCCCTAAGATTGGATTTTGGAAAACCATGTGATGGTGAACCAATTCCGATTGGACACTCACATTGCACACGTCGTCACACAGCTTCTATGAGGAGTACAAAGATGGCCGATGGCTGGCTCAAAAGTCCGTGGAGTTAACTTTTCAGCAAAAAAAAAAAAAAAAAGTAAGTTTCTATCTCATATCATTAAAAAGTTATTGATAATTTGGTAAAGCTTGGTCTTAGCAGTTGTATACGACGGTGTTGGCCTCAGAGGGTTAATTTAGAGGGAAGAAACTACTTCAATGAGAGGGACAACATCTTGAACACCAGAACAAAAAGTCCACTTGCTTTTGATTTAACATGTGGAACTATCTCACTGAGGTTGATAATACCTTAAAATATGATTGCATGGTTACACAGCTACATATCACAGCTGCTTAATGCAGAAGAACGGTTCATACACTGCGCTGATTGCCGTTACCACAGTGTGCTCTTTTTAGCAAAGAAGGAGGACCCAGGACCACAACAAGAGGTTGTGGTTTCATGCAGAGGCCAATCTAAAGTGTTGTGGAGTCCCTCATGCATGAGCTGGCAGAGGACTACATACTCTGATACCAGTCCTTCCAGAGGCTGCATCCACACTTGTTTGAAGAGTTGCTGGTCAAGATGACCCTTCTCATCAAGACAAAGGACACAGCCATAAACCATGGGCACACAATAAGAGTCAAGACACTGCAGGTTTTCCTTGCAACCAATTACCTTAACAGATGATTTAACTGCTGAGCTCCACCCCTCAACTTAAAGTCCTGAAAATCTATGAAACCACCTCCTGAGATGATTGGCAGCAAGGAAAACCTGCACTGTCTCGTCCCATCTTAGCACACGATTGTCGGCCTCTGCAAAAAACCATGGATCCAACTATTATTATATATGGGTGAGTGTATCATCCATACATGTGGTGTATGTCTTTGTCAACAAATGCAAATGTGCAGCTTGTAATTTTTTAATGACGAGATAATATATGGCCAGATTTTGCTGTCATTGTAATTCTGTTAACATAGAGTCGTCCGTGTACGTATGTATGTACCGCATGTGTGCCTTTGAATTTTAGAGAAAAAAAAACTTTCAATATGTCTTTACAATAAAATAGATCACATCACAGAAATTTCAGGCAAGCTTGTAATCAATGGCAGCACAACGCCATGTGACCAAAACACAGGATTGTATGGCGAATCCTGTGTACTGTACAATCCCATTGTATCAGTGTGATGTGTGTGTGGCTGTCTTCAGACATGAGGAAACCATATCTTACCACTGTCACAGAGGAGCTGCAGTACTTTACTGAACACACCTTTGTGGGATTTGCCATCAGGATGAGTTATAAGCACATCAACATCCCCACATGTGGCCTTTCCCCTGCGGTACGAGCCGCACGCCATCACCAGCAGGCCTGGGTTGACAGCCTGCGCAGCATCCTTGACCTACACATCATGAATAACAAATAAAAGAACTAAGACCTGTCCATCCGAATCCCTTCACACCTTGATCAGGCGGCTTGTGGTATTTTGTCACGTTTTAAAAATTCCCTCCCAAAACAGAACTGTCACATCTGAACTGCTCATCTTAATATACTCTTCCTTTAAAATGATTATTTCTCCTTCCATCCACACTGTGATACAACAGCTTGAACCCACCTTTAGATTTGGCACATTTTACACCAGATGTCCTTCCTGATGCAACACTACTCGTTAATCCGGGCTTTGGACCAGTACTCAGAAACCAAAATTAAATGTCAGTCACACTCTGATGGAGTGAGGAAATGTATGAGTGAAGTACATGAAAGTCTGATACCTGTTTGTGTCTGTTTGTGTTCTGTAAAAGTCCCTTTCTTGTTTGTTAAATGCACCCTTTGTCAGCTGATGTCCGTCGAGTCCATCAGAAAGTTTTGTGTGTGTGTGTGTTCAAACTTTAAGCGGACATCAGACAAAGAGCTTTCCTGGTGGCTACACGCTTGTTTATTGTTTTGTCTCATACTTGTGTGTTATTTCTACAATACTCATGTGTTCAGACTGGGCTTCTGATCGGCCAAAGCTCCAGCACAAGCTGTGAATTGAGCACCAGCGGAGAGAGGACAGTTCTCAGTGCAACAACATGCAGCGTGACTGTTCATTTAGCCAAGGTCAGGCTGAACTGAAGAAAAAGACAATGCAGCTGTGTGCTCTTTTATCTGGATGTCAGCGCACAATGAGCAGACTCTCTTGACGAAAAGGCGCTGCAGAGAAACAAGATTGTAGCCACCGGACAAATTATTTAAATCTGTTCGTAATCATTTTACTCAATCTGTCATAGTGTGACAACACTTTACCCACCTAGTCCAATTAAAGAATGTGCTCTCATTCAGGCTTTTCAGATCAAGGCAACATTAAAGTTTTCTAAAAAAGATTTTAAACATCAGCATTTTCTCGAGAAGTTGTGTCAAAACAGTTTCTACAGCACACGTGACAAAGCACAACAAAGTACCTTTTGTTCATTAAATGTCAAGGCTGGGGTCTCTAAATTTATCAAGAAAGAACACAAATAAAGTGATGAACACAAAGATGTTTTTACAGTTTGGACAAATTTGTTTCAGATGTTTTTTTCACCTGTACTAAAATGTATTTAAGGGTTTGCCTCAGTTAACAGTTCATTTTTTATGTCTGAAGATGTTAAATATCAAATGCTGTGTGGGTGGGGCTGCTGCCTGTGGACTCCCAGTGGAAATGCCGCTGTGTGTTTCTGTTTTTTACATTTTGGATCCTACAAACAGGGAACTGTTGACTTTTTATGCTCTGTTGTTCCCGGCTGAATATTGGCTGACTTGTGCATCACGTATTACTTTGACAGGTCTGCAGGAGTGCACATGCTTTACTCATTGACCTTAATGACTCATTGACCTCACGTGCAGCTTCTTTATCTGGCACCTTTGGAGGAAAATCTAATCAAAGTATTATTGTGCGAAAAGGGTTAGCACTGCCGTGGCTGAGGAGATGCAGCGAGCGTCAGCAGTAACTTTCCTCTTTCAGGACTCTGTCACAACACGTATGGTTTCTCCATTAAAACGTAGTCCGAGAAAACATCTAACTTTATTGAGCTTCCGCTTCCACGTTTTTGAGGTTAAAAGTGGGAAATGTTCAAAGGTATCGCACCTCAATGCAAAATAAAACCAAACATATTTCAGTACTCATTAAGGAGTTAAAAAAACTGTTTCTCCATATGCTGAGTATAAATTACCATTTTCTCGATGGCTGCTGCTTCTTCTCTGGGCATTCGGTCAAGAAAGTCGTCGTAGTGTTTAAGTCCTATTTTCTGACAGTTGCTAAGGTGAGCTTTGGTGCGGATGTCGTCCAAAGTCCGAAATCCCTGAGAGACAAATAAAATGTTCAAGAAAACCTGATCCCAGACAAACTGTTACTTGTTGTCCACAAAACCAAACCTGCCAAAAGCTACTTTTAAACATGTAACTGTACAATAAAGGAGGAGAGGCATCTGACATGTGACAAGAAAAAGGGTTTCTGAGAGCTGGACCATACCATTTGTTTGTTTTAAATGAAGTCTCCTCTGGTTCTGAATGTTCACCTCTGACCTGGACTCTGCTGAGTCTCACCTGTTGGTACCACAGCTGAGCCGTTTTGGTACCCGCGCCCCAGATGTTGCTGAAAAGCTCCAACACGGGCACAGCCTCCCCGATGTGGTCGAGCTTTCGCAGGTGACCACTCTCCATGATCTCATCAATTTTGTCAGCCATTCGTTTTCCAATTCCTGGAATCTGACAGGCCTCCTGTATCAGACGGGAGGGGGAGGGGTTGACTCACTCATTTTAAATATTACACATGATACTTCTTAAAGGTTTAATTAATAAAACTCTGCTAAATAGCTAATACTAACAGATACGTGTAAATATAGTTAAATGCCACCACATTACCCATTTAAAAACATACATTTAAGCAACAGAATGACATAACTTCTGTCAGGTGGCCTCCTGCAGCCCACGTGAACATACATGACTCCATCATGACTCCACTCATACCAATCAATCACTAACATTTCAGTGATCAATATAAACTTCAGATCATCACTCTAGTCCAGGGGTGGGCAATCATGTGCCATAAAGGGCCGAGACACTGCAGGTTTTCCATGCAACCAATCGCCTCAGCAGGTGATTTCATTAAAGATCAGGTGTTTCAGCAGGTGATTTCATTGACAACCAGGTGTTTATGTTCAGAGCAGAAGCTCATCAGCAACCCACCTGCTGAGGTGATTGGTTACACGGAAAACCTGCAGTGTCTCAGCCCTCGACGCCCACCCCTGCTCTAGTCCTATTGGCTGTGGAGATACACGTAGCAGAAATGATGTTTTTTGGCATCCTGTTTTTGTTGACCTGGATCTTTCTTCAATCTACTCCAAAAGTGAATCATCTTGAGACATCTGTCCAAGTAATGTTCCCACCAAGTTTGGTGAAAATCCGTCCAGCCTTTTTTTATGTTATCTTGTTCATAGACACACAGGACCAATTACAATACCCTGCTTCACCAGCATGCAAAATAATAAAACAGTTTTCTTCCAAGTGATACTGTCAACTCAATAATATTTTCATCTACTACTTACTATAAGCAACAGGTTGGCTGTCTTTGTATCTCAGAGCAGTCTGTACTCAAGGTTATTGACATTAGTGTGCCTTAATTCAGAGAGTGACGTCAACTCAGAACACGGCGCCATTTTGGTTCCAACTGCGCTGACCTACTGAATGAACTTTTAATGTTTTCAACATTTTTTTTTATCATTTAACCACATCCAGCAACACATCCAGGTACAGGTGCTATCAAAATAAATATAAAACAATTAAGATATCAAATTTACATACATTTACAATTAATGATGATTTATTTAATTAATTTAAAGGCTGATTTATGCAGCTGCAGCTCTGTAACTCCGTGTCATACAATGACGTGTGTGACAGTTTTAAAGTTCTCAGTCTCTGGATTCTCCTTTATTTTGGACTAATTTGATCCTCAACAAGCTTTTCTTTCTACAATCATCACCTCCAAATCAAAGGTAAGATGAGCATTTTCCTCTTTTACCAACTTCGTGCTGTAAATGTGCCGACTTTGCTGATCTATTTATCAGCGCAAGCGCTATATAATATGATGGGAGACAAAGGATTAAAAGCAGAAAAATGTCAAATCACAGCCTTTTGTGTCTGATTTAACAGGTGCACGTCAGGCTGCGGGTCAGAGTCTGAACACAGTGTGAAAAAAATAAACGGTCGGACTTTTAATCACAGAAATGACTCCGGTCCCACTTTCCACAAATTGGCGAGTGTCAGAGCTGAACTTCAATTTGTACCTTTGTTACTGTGCACATCCAGACTGCTTGGAGTTTTTAATTGAAATACATTGCAATCGGACAGGACACTTTATCCGATGTGAGCAAATAAGGTTTGTGGGATTTCAGGTCCAGGTACTTTCCGTTTAGACTTTCTGCATATATTGATTTATGAATCATTGTCACAGTTTTCTATCCAGTCTTTGACATTTTAAACATGTTGTTTTTCTTCTTCTTTTCCAATAATCCATTAGCAAACCGCGCGACCTGCTGTAGGAGCTGTGCACAGTAATGATACAGTGGAGTCGATGATGACATGTTGCCATGGTTACCTGATGTGATGTCACAGGCTTGTGGTGGCTCTTCAATGCATTGATGGCTTTGGAGTAGCTGAGCACCCTCCACTTGTCCCCCTGGTGAGTGTAGGCTTTGGCCAGCACTTCCAGTTTGTCTGTGATGTGTTTGTTGAAGTTGTTGGTTTTGGACTGGGAGGACTGGGCACAGACCCACCTCCCTAAGAACCCTGTCTGAGCAGCAGAGTCTGGTCCAGGGTCTGGACTGAGGCCAGGACTGTCCTCCTTGGGACACTGACCAGTGATCAGTGCTTCCAGGCTGCTCTGTGAGAGTCTGTCGTCTTCTTCTTCTTCTTGTACTTCCTCTGTGTACTCTGGGATGATCTGATGATGGGAAAAAAAAAAAGACTAAAACAACCAAATACACCAAGTCTTTTTATTTCTTCTACCCAACACGGCCGCGCACCTTTTCAGTGGATTCCTGCTTGGCTTGATCACTCGTGGCCTCTACAGATGTATCTGCGGCAGCTTTGGCATCGTGCAGGTCTTCTTTTACACCTTCATGTTGGGTTTCAGAGTCCCTAAGTGCGGAGAAGACAATAAGTTGTTATGATTGTCAGAGACTGCACACAAAGACAAACGTGACCTAAATCTGAAAGGTTTTTTTTTTCCTCTTTCAGGTTGGAAGACTTTTCATCCTGGACACCTGTTCACACCTGTGGGGTCCATTTTTGGTCCCAGTCTTTATTCTATGTGTCCACGGAACTCAAAACCTGGATGTCACTGACCATTCTTCATGCTGTGTTGACCTGCAGACTTTCTCAGAGCCCCCAAACTGTTTGACTTTTATTGAAGCTTTTCTTTCTATGAACAGTCATTGGCTCGGTTATCGTAAATCCTGACTCCCAGGACTCAGCAGGTCATCGCTCTCTCGTCTCCAGCAGGTCCACAGCACTGCTGCTGCTGAGGTTCTGATGGGGAACACTACACTACCTACACTACCACTAGGTGGCTCTTCCATTAAGATGTTCTGAGACCCAGCTTTAAACTCAGGTACCTTTGCAGTGGCTCCTCCCACAGTTTATTCATCCAAGTTACACTGTTCTCTTTTATTTTCTACTTTCTTTGGCTGCAAAACCCGAGTCTAAAGTTTTATTCTGCGTTCTAATTTAAATGTGTATGCTGACTGATACTGGTTCGTGTACTTATTTGGTAAACTGTAGTGACTTATTTTTCACATGTCATGACCTCTCAAACGTTAACATCCCACAGAAACACTTGTTCTGGTCATTAACCTCGTGGAGAGCAGCAGGCTGTAGCTGCCAACGTCCAGCAGATGTTTCTTACTGATGCACAAACTCAACCAAGTGCATTTGACCAGCTGGACTCCAGAGGGCATACTGTCCATGCCTAGCAAGCGCAGAGCCCTGCTGCTGTCCATCTTATCATCGACAACAACATGAGTGACACCAGGACACAGTGAACTCTCCGTCTGTCCACCATTCTGCTGAATCTGCCGCTGGAAGATCTGACACCTGGCATTTCCGATTCCGGCAGGTAAGATGTACACAGAGACACCGCTGAAGGTATTCCCTAAGAGATGAGAAAATCAGTGTCACACCTGGGAAGTTCTACTTGAATTTTTTAAGCCATTTTCAACGTTTGTCATTAAACCACCACAAAAACAAAAGGAAAAAAAATAAAATAAACAAACACCACCAACCCGTCCTGCTACAGTCGCTTTGTTTCACTTTTAGCGGAGGGCCGTCCTTTTCTGGACGCACTGTAGCTCTTTTGACCTTAGGGAATGCTTTCATGATTCCATGACGAGGCTCCATCTTGATTGTTGGAAGGTGGAGGGTGGGCGGGGCCAGGGGCCTGTGCAATGACACACAACCTTTAAGTAATGCAAAACTGCTAAGCTCAACCATAGCTACATGACATGTTCATTATCAGTGTGTACGACTGGAAGCGTAAGTAGAGTGCATGCTAGGAATGCCTAAACTTTTCACTGTCACGCTGAAGAATGCTGCTGATCTTCTTTGTGAAAAATTACAAAACCTGCCAGACATTTTACCAGACAAATTATAAAAACTACCAGACATTTCTTGGTTTGTTCTTGTTAAATGTGAGGACTTTATGTTTCCTCTGCTTTGTATCATTGAGTTTTTTATTCTTTTCTTCTTCTTGGTATTTGAACCTTTTTCTAAGTAGAAAACAAGAAGATTTTCTGCCCACAGTCTGCCACACTGATGAACACCTGGTCACTGTAAACCAGGAGTCACCAACCCTGTTCCTGGGGAGCACCTGCCCTGCATGTTTTCTAACTCTCCCTGTTCCACTCCCAGGTAATTAATCAGGTGTTCTCAGCCAATCAAGAGCTGGAAGATACCAATTAAAAAAAAAATCAGGTGCAACTTGAGTAGGCAGACATGCAAAACATGCATGGCAGGTTCTCTCCAGAAACAGGGTTAGTGACCCCTGCTGTAAACAATACAAAAACACATGTCACTCAATAACTACTTATACTTCTGTATCAGCAGCAGGTGTCCAACACACAGATAAGACAAACACATCATTCATTCTCGATACACATTTATTCCACTTAATAGTCACAGGGGGCAGAACCTATCCCAGCAGTCATTGGGCTAGAGGCAGGGTTCACCCTGCACACAACATCAGTCTATCGCAGGACCACACACACACACACACACACACACACAATTTAGAGTCACCAGTTCATCTAACCTGCATGTCTTTGGAAGTGGGGGGAAGCCGGAGCGCACAGAGGGAACCCATGGAAACACTGGGAAAACATGTCAACTTCACACAGAAAGGACCAGGCGGGAAGTGATCCCACAACCGTCTTGCTGTGTGTATAATATACTATATAGTTCCTTTTTGGCACTATTCAACACAGCGTCCTACTTCATCTTTACCACGTCAATACTACGAGAGCAATGTTAAAGCGGAGTCAGATTCTCTGTATGTGCAAATGCAGCGGCTGTACTCTCTTTCATCTGCGTTACATTGTGTTTAACTCCTCCCACTCGCTCCCTCCAGGACGCAAACTCGTGACCTCCGGCATAGGAGGCTAATGCTCTGACCAGTCGGCCAAAACTAGGGATCTGGCCTGAGTGGCCCGAGTATCCTTTGGCTGTCGGGAGAGTGAGGCCTATTGACTATCACATGCACAGCGCCTCCTGCTGGCCTCCATCACACAAACATACGCTGCTAAAAAAAAACCAATTCTAATTCTTGACTTTGATGTTAGCTGTCTTTTTTGAAGCATGTTCTGTACACACTCATAGCTGGAAGCTACAGCTTTAGAGGATCAAGTGCTTTGTTTAAGGGTGCCGCAGCATAAGGGTGACCAAAAAGGGCACCTTCACATGGAGTAAGAAGGTCAAAAACTAAAGCAAACAAACAAACACATAAACCAAGACCAATGAGAACTGAATTTAATAGCGAGTCTCCAGGGTCCTCTCCACAGACTTTTGTTGAAATCAGCACTTTTTTGTGCACAATTTTTTTATTTACTTATTTATTTATTTTGGTTGGTTGGTTTGGTTTTCTGGTTGAATTTTTTGTACACAAACATAACATAAAAACCGTAAGTGATCATATGACCTTCTCAGAACTTCTTCAGAGGAAATGAATTTATTTAATTTAGTAATCTTAACTGTCAGAACAGGGGTGGTGGCCAAGAGGTTAGTGGTTTCAGTGCAGAAGGTTCCCGGTTCAAACCCCATCTCTGCCACATTTCTCCATGTAATGTGGAGGTGCGTCAAGAAGGGCATCCAATGTAAAATTTGTGCCAAATCAACATGCTATGGCGACCCAGAATGAAAAAACAAGGGAGCAGCCGAAAGGACTTAGAGTAGACTCCAGCGAGCTGAGGGCGCTGGTGGTTTATCAACGGCACAACAACCAGAAGGAAGAAGAAGAAGCGTTTACTGTTTAAAATCTAATTTCACTAAGTTAGGTAAGAATACGATTCTCACACAGGACAGGGTGTTTTTGTTTTTAGCCGTTAGATAATTGTTAAAATCAGTTGTTTTTAAAGTTAATTTTGTGTGACGTTAGCTTTTTCATGCTAACATAAAAAGGACCCCGGATCAATTGCATTAGCTGGCAGATTAATTACGTTTTAATTATAACCTATGTTATATAATATGAAGCCATATTTGAACCTGGAGACTTTTAAATTGTTAATAATTTCATTCTTACCCTATTTACAGCGTCAGATCAACACTGACCCCAGCCACATTTTAACTTCCGGGTCAGTTATTTTGTATTATTTACTAAAAAGTCCAACTATGTATATATATTTTTTAAATATAAGGAAATTATTTCTTCAGGTAAATTTTACATTGTTAATAGTTTTTATTATTTATAAATGTCTATCTTTTTAGGTTTTGCGATTGAAGTCGGTTGCTGTGGTAACAGTAAACATGGCGGTTCAGAGCTGGATCGATCTGCTAAAATCATCCAATAAAACCGTTTTAATCCACGACGGTGAGTTTTCTTTAAAGTTACATTTACAGCTGAGAGTTTAGTAGGAGAGTGCGTTGATTTGTATGAGTTTAAATATGTTCTTTTTAGTTAGTTTTTGATTTGTTTTTCAAATAAACAACCGAAACATCTAAACCCTTACCAAAAAGTAGTATATGCAAGTATGTTTCAAGTATACTTCTAGTTTACTTTTTATATACTTATCAGTACTATTTTTTGGTAAGGGAAACTAGTCAGCAAAAATATAATTAAAACATATTTAAGTCTAAAAACGTACCCCCCCCCCCCCCACTATAATTTTATTTTCAATTTTATAATATATTTGTTGTAGTTATTATTATATTTTATAATTTTATATATTTTTTAAATTTTATATAATATAATTTTAATTATATTTCATTTAATTTTTTTGTATTTTTGTTTTATAATTTTGTTTCTTAGTGTTACAATATGGTAAAAAAAAAAAGACTATTCAGACACAATGTGCAAAATTCATAGACAAAAAAGACCATTCATAGACACCAAAACTATAAAATTAAAATTATTTACTAAACGAATGTGTCAAAGGAGATGTGAAGATACTCATACTTCTGAAAGACCACACCTGTGTTAAAGGAAGTGTCACATATAAAAAGAGCTGCACCAGACATAAAAATAAGTATGCAGCTGGAGCCAACACCATGGAATATCCTTACATCATTTGCCATAAACCAGTCCACAGTCATCACCTGGCCATCACCTGTGACAGCTGTGACCAGCTGCAATACAAGGATTCACAATCTTGATCAAAATTATCAAGATGTTTTCCTGGAATGTTCCTCCTTTGAATGAATGCAAATATTCTTTCCACTGCATGAATGGAAAACATTAATTATTTGTTTTATATGACACCTAAATAGATCATAATCAAGGCAAAGTCCACATGCTGTAGGTGTAGATAGTGTCCTCGTATCACGGACACATTTTTACGAAAAGCTACTGGAGTCGTTCTGTTGAGCGAAACATATTGAATCGAATTGAACAGTCAGTGGAACCAACATGCATGAAAAATTGTGTCACTCAAACAACAGACTAGTTTTTTATGCAATGGGACAAATAATGAATGCCTTATGGCATACAGTCTACCAATCAAATGACAAGGATCAAGGATTTAGGTGTTATAGTAAAGGAAACTAAATGCTTTCTGTGGTGACGTTGTAGATGATGTGTTCGGCTTTTCTGAGCCTCCACATGGTGGAGCTGAAGTAACACACTCAAAAAGAAAAAGACACAATTGAAGGAGAAGAAAATGACGAATACAAATAGTGGCCATGGGTGACCATTTGGGAAAAATTCAGGATAATATCTGGACTTTCACACTAAGGTTTTGTTGGATATCTGCTGGACAGGTACAAAAACACTCACATGGGTCTGCTGTGTCAGTTGACAGTTCAAACTTTAGTTACAGTTTGGTTTCCCAAAATGAATCTGTGAGGAGATGAATGTTTCATCACAGGTTCTTCAGACTAAGGACATGTTTGCTTTGTTTTTGTTTTTTTTTTGTTTTTTTCCTGTTGTAAAGTTTGGTGTAAGGTGGCATTTCCATCAAATGCAAAGTAAACTCTGAACTTTTGCACATCCTTCATCGGCCAGATCTCATGGACTGAACTCACTGTATTTGCTGTGGAACTGTCCAAAGTAAAATACTTAAAATTAGCTGTGGTTTTGAGACACACACAGAGACATTAAGGTACTTTATAATTATATTTCATCATGAAGTCAGTTTTAGTAATTTTGTGGAAATTGACACCTGTAGTGAGTGATGATGGCAAATACTAAAACTGGAAGGGCACTGAAAGTGCAAATACCTTCACCAGAACATAATTACCTCTGCAAACCACCACACTCACAGTTTCATAACTGTGATGTCATAATCCATCTGCCACTTTCTCAGTTTTCTCCGGCACAAACAGGTGATCACATAACTTGCCTTTTTTAACAAGAAGTGTGTGTGTGTGTGTGTGTGTGTGTGTGTGTGTGTGTGTGTGTGTGTGTGTGTGTGTGTGTGTGTGTGTGTGTGTGTGTGTGTGTGTGTGTGTTGTAATTCCCCTCCAGGTAAAAGGAAGATCCACTACGTCTTTCCAGATGGAAAACAAATGGCAGAAGAGTACGACTTGAGTACTGATGAGCTCCTCGGTAAGCACATGTACTGCTTTCTGTGCACCCTGGTGGATGGAAAGTGTTTTTAATTGCAGCTCTGGTTGTTTGGAACGTTTCAGGACGAAGGTGGTGTCATAAAAGCACCCTCGGGGCCCCGGGGCCGTGGCAGGTAGAAGTTGGGGAGCCCCCTGCAGGTGCTGCTGTGTTGTTGCAGTCTGAGGGGATCATGGAGAGCCGCTGTAACGTGAGTCTCCTTCTTTGTTTTCTGAATTTGAAAAAGCTCAGGTCTGCTAAACAAATCTGTTTTCACAGCCTGTGTTGGTGCGTAAAGATACCAAGATCTGTTTTCAGTGGAGAATCCGGAACCTTCCATACCCTAAGGAGGTCTTCAGTGTGTCGGTGGATCCAGCTGAGAGACGCATCATCATAAAAACCTCCAACAAAAAGTAAATATTCTTCAACGTGCTGCTTTTCATTCCTCTTTAAAGTTTCAAACTGGCAACATGAGGGCCAGATAAAGACAGAAACCGAGCACTTTATGCCACCTACAGGTGACCTGTGACTTTGCACAGTGACCCTTTGAAAGGTTTCCAAGTGATAATTATGCTGCTGCAAATGAAATAAGTTACAGAATATTTAATAACCGGATGTTATAGTTTAGCATCATTACGGTAAACCTGCGAGTCAGGAGCTGCTGTCAGTGTCACTTAAAGATGTCAGTCAGGGTGAACTCTGAGTGTGTTTTGGATTAATGACACTTCTTTTTTTTTTAAAATCAGTAAACATGGGCACATTTCGTTCCACTTCACAATTTTTTTCCTTTTGTTTTCTGTTTTTCTTGAAACGTTCTCATTCTCTGGACAACCGTGTCGGTGGTGGTTTGTGCTCACTTGGTGCTCTATGTGCTACCTGTAGATGGAGCTGTTTGTCTTTCTTCTAGGTATTATAAGAAGTTGAGCGTTCCGGACCTGGATCGTTGTCAGCTGCCGTTGGAAGGTTCGGCCCTGAGTTTCACTCACGCCAACAACACTTTGATTATCAGCGTAAGTCCAACATGTTAAAGCGAAATGACATCAGCTGTTCCAACATCATGGTTTCACCTGAGATTGATGAGTGAACGAATGACAACATGAGAGCATTAAGATTCAAACTGAAGGCCATTTGTCAGCAGAAAAGTCAGAATGGACCTCAGTCACATTTGGTCCTCAGGTGGGTTTTGGGAAATGCTGATTAGATTCTTGTGGATCTGCTGATCTGACAGTTATTGATTAGTTTAGGTAACATTTGGAGAATACACACTCACACACTCATCTTCAACCGCTTAGTCCAATCAGGGGACGCGGGGGGCTGGAGCCTATCCCAGCAGTCGTAGAGCGTGAGGCGGGGTACACCCAGGACAGGACGCCAGTCTGTCCGTTTGGAGAATAGGTTATTACTATTATTATTATTTGTAAACTGTGCATGAATCTGCAAGAAAAAAAATCAGACGATAAAACACTTTAAATTTGTGTATCTGTGTGTACTTGTAATTCAGTTTCAGATAATCTAGATCAGGTGGATTCAAATTCAGGTGAACTTTTTTACCTTTCTTCAGTTACTGCACAACAACAATTTCAACCAAAATCTGCACGCAGCGCCACCATATATAATGTGGACTATAAGGAACCCGTGGACACTGTGGACGTATCATTCTGATGATCTGTATTTTGGACTGATGTTCTACAGTTGCTGTTTTCTAAGAAATTGTCTCCTCAAATGTGCAGTCATGTCCTTTTTTGCTGCAGAAAGTTCCAGGATCGTTTTGAGGTTTGGCCTTCTCATTTGACTTTGGGTTTTCTGTGAAGACGATCCCAGTGAAGAACGTGCACTGAGGGACAACGCTAAAGTCATTATTTTTCTTCTTTCCTGTTCAGTACAAGAAGCCTAAAGAGATTTTAAGTGTTGAGCGAGAGCTGCTGGACGAGGTGAAGACGCTAAAGATGACTGCTGAAGGAGACTGCAAAACTCAGTGAATTCTTCTGTTGTGACTGAGTGAAGTCGGCAGTTGTGACTGGGTGAAATTTTACTTTCAAAGAAAAAGGACACTGCACCATTTTCTCTCATTTACTGTATCTTCTGGAGTATTTTCAGCTTGTTAATTTGGGATTTTTGTGTACTGTTGCAGTATATTTTTTGTTGTCATTGGAGAGGTGCTGTTATCACCACATGTAACTCAGATACAAAAAAATGAAACAAATCCTCCTATAAGGGGCGCTATAACAACATATTTGTGTTTTGGGCTATAACTCTCAAACAGTACATTGCACATTCAACTTCTTTATATGAGCATGTTCACTGGCTCCAGCTGTATCTCTTCTTTGTGACAATATAGTTTTTTTTCAGAAATTAGCAAAATATGCAGAACTTGCTTTTTGAGATGCAACCGAGGCTGTTGCTCTGATCAACACCAAACATTGCACACAGAGTCTACTAGACCTCAGAAGCTTAAGTTATTAAAATGAGCTTGATGAGCCTTAAATTACTTGAGAAATAAAAGATGAACTTCCTGTTTAAAAAAATAAGTGACAGGAAGTTGGACTTGTCTCCATAACAGTAACTCCGATCTGAATGAAACTCACCTGTCTTATGCACAATGGTGCAGAGAGGCTGCCTGATTAAAATAGTTTTGACTGGACACTAGAGGGCGCCATCAACCTCAAAAGTTTATATCTCAGAATTGGCTTATCACAATTGCACCAAATTTCACAAGGGTGAGAAAACATGTGGAATTGCACAAAATTCACCTGGTATGATTGGGGAACATGTTTGAGTTGAACCCAACAATTTGATGAATGCATGAAGTGGGTGTGCCCCATTAGACAAATTACACCTGAAAAAAATCCTCCCCCCGACCTCAAAATTTAAAAAATTCACCAAAAATCACCCATTTATCCTACAAAGTTGAAACTTTTTCAGCATATCCCGTGATTATAGACCAAACTTTCATACACTAGTACATATGGTGTATTTTGAAGTCTGTCACTCTGTATTTTTCAAATATGAAAAATAACATGAAAATGAACATCTTTCCATATTACATCAAATACCACCAAAGTTGACAGAAACATTCTCTTTCCTGTCAAAATGAAGTGTTTAATTTCTTTTTACATCTGGTCCATCTTTACTATTTCTTTAAATTTTTCTAAATAAGACTTGTAGTATGAAAGAAGGCATGGCCCACACTGTAAAACTTTTTCAAGCTGAAATTGTGATGGATGATAAAGATCTGTTCGTGTTGGAATGTGATATTGCGCCACAAATGCGGCAGTCACTCAAAATCACGTTGCTTTATTCGCGTCGCATTGCGTGGCTTGGATTTTTGTGGCGCCACAACGCATCCTTCCATAGGGATTACATGGCAACCTCTCGCCGCCGTCGCTTGCGTGGAGTCCGGTGTGAACACAGCATTACTCATATAACAAGAATTACATTTATTCACCTGCAGGTGGCACTATAATAAAGGAAAATGCATTTTGGGCTGAAACAATGTCAATATTCAAACAGTAAATCAGAATTCATACATTCCAACATTTTTTTACATGCACTGAATGTTTCACAATGAGCTCCACCCATTTCTTTATTTTAAATTTTTGTTGCAAAATTGCAGCAAAAATAAAACATACACTCAACAAAAATATAAATGCAACACTTTTGGTTTTGCTCCCATTTTGTATGAGATGAACTCAAAGATCTAAAACTTTTTCCACATACACAATATCACCATTTCCCTCAAATATTGTTCACAAACCAGTCTAAATCTGTGATAGTGAGCACTTCTCCTTTGCTGAGATAATCCATCCCACCTCACAGGTGTGCCATATCAAGATGCTGATTAGACACCATGATTAGTGCACAGGTGTGCCTTAGACTGCCCACAATAAAAGGCCACTCTGAAAGGTGCAGTTTTATCACACAGCACAATGCCACAGATGTCGCAAGATTTGAGGGAGCGTGCAATTGGCATGCTGACAGCAGGAATGTCAACCAGAGCTGTTGCTCGTGTATTGAATGTTCATTTCTCTACCATAAGCCGTCTCCAAAGGCGTTTCAGAGAATTTGGCAGTACATCCAACCAGCCTCACAACCGCAGACCACGTGTAACCACACCAGCCCAGGACCTTCACATCCAGCATGTTCACCTCCAAGATCGTCTGAGACCAGCCACTCGGACAGCTGCTGAAACAATCGGTTTGCATAACCAAAGAATTTCTGCACAAACTGTCAGAAACCGTCTCAGGGAAGCTCATCTGCATGCTCATCGTCCTCATCGGGGTATTGACCTGACTCCAGTTCGTCATCGCAACTTCGCACAGCTATTGAAGAGGAGTGGACCAACATTCCACAGGCCACAATTGACAACCTGATCAACTCTATGCGAAGGAGATGTGTTGCACTGCATGAGGCAAATGGTGGTCACACCAGATACTGACTGGTATCCCCCCCCAATAAAACAAAACTGCACCTTTCAGAGTGGCCTTTTATTGTGGGCAGTCTAAGGCACACCTGTGCAATAATCATGGTGTCTAATCAGCATCTTGATATGGCACACCTGTGAGGTGGGATGGATTATCTCAGCAAAGGAGAAGTGCTCACTATCACAGATTTAGACTGGTTTGTGAACAATATTTGAGGGAAATGGTGATATTGTGTATGTGGAAAAAGTTTTAGATCTTTGAGTTCATTTCATACAAAATGGGAGCAAAACCAAAAGTGTTGCATTTATATTTTTGTTGAGTATACCTATTCAGCCTCTGCCTTGATCATGAGTCTCATCTGCACCAAGAGTTGGACTACACATTCAGTGGATACTCACAGGCTTATGTTATTAAGATGAGCTTGGAACTCAAAAGGTGCCAAAGTTGTACAAGGAAATCCACTGCAGGTAGTTTTCACAACAGGAAGGCTTGAATATCTTCAAAAAGTAAGTCTAATAAACACAAACATGGTCCAATGCCACAGAAAAATAATAATAAAAAACTGCCTGCCAAATTTAATAGCAGTCAGTTGCACATTGGTGCCACAAAGGGGAAAGTAATAATCTGAAATTATGTGCCTAGAAACGCATAAAATTAATACCTGTGCAATGTATCCATCAAAGTTCAAAGAAGAATTTTCTACATTTCGATATGAACAGCTTTAAATTGCACTCAGACTGAGCACTGCAGATGCAATATTTGCTCAGAGAGTGATGCTGGACTAGTGTAGAGAACACCAGAAGGAATTGCATTGTTTCATTGTTTGTGTATTTAAAGAATGCTAATGACACCATACCAAGAGACGCGTTGTGGTGTTATATGAGAAAGTCTGGTGCGGCAGAGAAGTAAATAAGGCAGGTGCAGGATGTATCCAAGGACAGTCACCACACTGATTCTGGTCGGCTTCATGTTTCTTGCTGTCATCAAAATGCCTGAGGAAGTTTTTTTTTCTTCTGACCACTGTGGCCAATGCGTTTGCTCAGGGGATGGGTCAGATTAAATTTCATTCACATGAAGCACCTTAAAGTCACTGATATTGTGATTGTCATATTTGGAAAATATTCAACTCAATCCCTTGCTCAGTCACCTCTAACCTTTATGTGTACCATAAAGAGAATATTTCTATCAGTGTTGTTGCTATTTGGTAGAACACTTGGTTGAACAGATATGGAGGTAAATTAGATTTTGAATATCGATAAATATAGATGGACACATACGGCACAGTTACCTGGACGTACAACACTTCATACACATGATGAAGCAAAGGCTGTGATTCAGTGGGCATACTGGAAAAGTACGGCCGTCTTTGTTACACAACAAAAAAGGGGTGTCTAAAAGCAAGATAAAAACCCTAAATCTGAGGAAAAAGGTCGTCAAAACAAGTGAAATTGTCGGTCCATGCAGCAGGTTAATTTCACTTGACAAGATTCTTGAATTAAGATCGTTAAATCTAGAAATGAGCATGTTGAACACTTAAAAATAACTTAACTCTTAAAACATGATAAATTATAGTTTTTTTTTTTTGGTAACAGCCAAATAATTTGTAGTGTAAATTTATTCCTCTTGATGGCAAAGTTGGCATGACAGCGCCGTCACCCACGTGGCTCTGCGGGTCAGGCCCACATCTTACAGCTTCTTCATTACGAGTCACATGGGCCTCCCAGGGGCTCGGGAGGCAGCCCACATACGGGGCTTGGACCCCGTGTGTACCTGCTGGCAGGTATACTTTATTTTTTATGACTGTAGTTTGTTTATTGATTTGATTCTTTGGAAAGTTCTATGTAAATATTCATTATAATTTTTATTACAAATAGTAAACCTGTAGGCGGCACAGTGGTTACTGGTTAGCACTGTTGCCTCACAGCAAGAAGGTCATGGGATCGATTCCCACCTGTGTCCTTTCTGTGTGGAGTTTGCGTGTTCTCCCTGGGTTTGTGTGGGTTTCCTCCGGCTGCTCCGGCTTCCTCACACATCCAAAGACATGCAGGTTAGGTGGACTGGAAACTTTGAACTGTCCCGTAGGTGGGTGTTTGTCTGTATGTGACAGACTGATGTCCTGTCCAGGGTGAGCCCACCTCACACCCTATGAATGCTGGGATAGGCTCCACCCCCCGTGACCCTTAATTGGATTTAATGAGTATAGGAAATGCATGGATGGATAATGAACTTGTGATGTTTTGGTATATAAGTTGCAGCAGAGTCCCCAAACTATAAAACATAACTTCTTCTCTGTAGAATACAGTATGCCTTCCCATTTATTGTTTTATTTTTTTCTCAGTGCCTTGTGTCTTCTCTTTATGTTTCCTTTTTTGGTTCCATTTGTAATATAAAGGAATTTAATCATCGTCGTGTGCCATCGATACTCTGCAGGGAAACATTTCACTAGATATTTCACAGCAAATTTAAAGGCTTTGATGTGTTTGAATATGTTGAACACTTTAAACTCTTTTTTTTTTTTAAATGACTTGTCTGCTCGTGGAACTGACCTGTTGGACACTTTACAGGGTGTCACATCACACCCCACCCCCTTGATGTCCTTGTAAAACACTGAACACACAATACCTCATGGCTGCCGTTCCAGGGTCACTGTTACGAGCACATCCCATTTGTTTAAAGTGAATACTCTGATGTTCCTTCCATGTCGTGGGCCACCCTGAAAGTTCAGACTCCGCCCTGTGACCCCTCGCCGTGACAGCACCGTGACCCTGGAGAGGAAATGTCACAGAATGCACCAAAGGGATTTTTTCCCAAATAATTTTTGGCATTCAGTCACATTGTGTGAACAGATTAAACATAATAATCATAAAGTTCTTCACAGCATTCAGTTAAAAATGGATGACTGGAGCTCAAGAGTCCAGTTATAATCCAGATTTTTACATAATCCAACCCTCAGAGAAATGTAGCATTAATCAGAATAACACCTGTAGAATTTTTTACTTTGTGTCCATCGGTGTGTTTTTGAGACATTATTTCCTGATGTACCTCCACCAACCAGCTGAGGGATGCAGAGGTTCAGGTTGCTGCTCCTATTTATTTGTGGACACTTTAAACTCAAAAAGTGGTTCACAGATTGGGATGAAGAACTGTGAAAATTGTTCCTTGGGTTGGAAAAGAGGTGAACAAATTTTCAGCAGTGATCCAAATCTGCCTTATATGTTTTTCCTTTTATCTCTTCTTTGTCAAGGCTGTTTTACGACATCATAAGGACCTGATGGAGATAAAAGTCAGAGTTCTTAATGTCCTGGGTTTGTGGACGTGGGCACTTTCCGAGTGCCCTGATATTTTATTTAAGCTTTTATTTAGTTTTAAAGGGAAAAAAAGCTTTAAATCTGTGCCAGAAGGTGACTTATTAAAATAATATAGTATATAGTAATATAGTAGTTGCTGTTTAAAACATAGAACATGAGTTTGTCAGTGTTGTTTTTAACTTCTTTGTTTTTAAATAGGACGATATTAAACAGCTGAAATTTTAAAATAGTTTGGTCAGTCTCTCGTTGGAGTAAATGGTTTTAAACATTTTACTTATAAACTGGCATGTAGAATTTAATGCAGACATTTTTCTCTAGTTGTAATTTAGTTTTTCATTTGTAGTGTTTTGTCAGTTTTAGTGTAAATGCACATGAACGTTGGGTCCCTCCTGTTTTTCAGGGAATGATTCTGAGGAAATAATATTAATAAAAATAAAATAAAATCTGGGAGAATATTTGAAACTGAACTTTTGAATATGTGTGAGGAGGAAAGGGAGACATTATTGTTAAGCGCTTTGAGCATCTGATGCAGATGGAAAAGCGTTATATAAATGCAGTCCATTAAAATAATATAAACACCAAAATGATCAGATTTAAAATGTTCATTTATTCACAGGGATTTGACAGGACATTTGATTTTTGTTTAACTTTTCATTTATTGAGTTAAAGATGGTGTTGAGGTTGAAGGTGTTTGGTCTTCAAAGCTTCTCGTCCCTTCAGATTAAAGTTGAGTTTGCTGCCGTCAGATTGTTTCAAATGTGTTTTTTTTTTTGGTTTTTTTTGCATTTTGTCCAAACCCAGAGAGCAAACTGCAGGTCTCCCTTTGTGCTCTGTGTCCCTCCAGATGGAGAAAGACAGTTCTGTCTCGTTTCTCACAGAATGATGAATTATTTTAAAAGGTGCTCAGAGAGCCCAGAGTTCTGCCAAGAGGCCGAACAATCCTGGAGTTCTGCTTTGCGATTATTGGATCCTTTTTTCTCACAGTAACTTCAATAACATGAATTCTGCACTTCCACAAGAACAAATCCTGACCATAAGTAAAACCTGGTGGACGTATTTCCTTTTTTTTTTTTTTTGTCTTAATAAAATGGGTCATTTCTCTTGAGTTTCAGGGTGACTGGAATTGTTTTGAGTAATTGAAATGTCAAAACAATAATGAAATAAATATAATTGTGAAATAAAATACACCTTATTTTCTGGAGTATGTCATACTTTTTTTTTTTTGTCTGTAGAACTCAGTTTCGAACGCAGCGTTTCTGTGGGAGTGAGTTTAACAACAGAGGAACTTGGTGTAGCACATGTGTGCATCACAGCCTGTGATGTTACTTAACATAAGGACTTTTAAATTCTAAAATGAGTGAGATGAATAAATAAATGTGTGATGGACAAAATGATGGATGTTATGTGACTCGGGTTTAACAAAATAAATCCTCAGATGAATGCAGTTTGCTGACCCATATGTTGCAAACACAACAATAAAAACAGTCCATTTTACTTTTTTTAAAATCAGCTCTTCTTTTTGGGACTTTTGTGCATTTTTGTAAGTGTGCCTTTAAGACTGGTGTTTGTTTATTATTGGAGTTTATTTTGATTAGTGCAGTGATTCTGGGAAAGTCCAATAGTGATTTTTATTTTTATTACTGGACACATGATGTTTCGGTACGTAAATTGCACCAGAGTATAAGTGGCAGAACCTCCCAAACTAGCAATAAAAAAGGGGCTTATCCTCTGAAAAATACAGTAATAATAATAATAATAATATTCCTTAAATCCCATTTGGATCCATGTTTCTGTTATATCAAGTTATTTTTGGAAACTTGAGTGTCAGATGTAGAAACCCTGTTGGTGTATAAATATATAAATAATAATAAAGGGTTAATGTGTCTGTATTTGTGTTTAAGATGTAAAATATTCTGATGCAGTGGACGTCTTAATATGTTTTTTTTTTTGGTGTCTTAAACCTGCTGTGAAACATTTGTGCGGTGAACAAATTGGCGGTCCAGCTGAGGCGCGGCGTTCAGGCTCGTCTTCTTCCTCCCCTGTCGTTTGGCCTCCGATGGTCATGCTCAGCTGCTTCTGGGAAGGAGGTTTCTTTTCTGCCTCCTTTCACTGTCGAATGCCTCTTCCCAGCCGTTCCCTCTCTTTCAGTCGATGCCACATTTTGCCACACAGAACCGTGGAGTCCTTCGCCACAAACCCCCTCCGACCCCTCCCTCTGTGACTGGCTTCTTTTTGATAACTGACCCCTCCTCGTGTTATTATTCGAACCCACTATTGTATAACATGCCCTTTTATATGAGCGCTCACAAAGGGCCCATTTGATCAGAGGGTTACGGTGCGCGATCGTGAGAAATGCAACTACATGGTGGTAACCTTTGTTCACACCAAAATGGTGGGCTGACCTCATTGCTTTTAACGCATAGCTCGGCCCATTCAGACCCGAGTCTCACTCGCTGAGCACATTGAATCGACTGGCCCGTCACAGATATCGGCCCTCAGTTATCTGGGTCTCCGACTCGAAGGAAAACAACATTTTTGGGGGATGACCAACAACCAATGACCGACGTGAGCTTCCATCCCAACACCATTCAAAGACAGAAAACGCCTTCTTTAGTTGTTTTAATATACACTCTACAATAAATATTTTCAACATTTGAAGTATTTTACATTTTTACAGTACAAATATATTTGTAAAAAAAGTTAGGAATTGTCCAACTCGGCCTAGCATGTGAGCTGAGCCGTACATGCTAACCACAGATAGCTGCCGCGTGGATTCACTGCATTCAAACATTCTTTGCTGCTCTGGTGCCATAAGAAGTACTCAGGCCTTCAGTTTTACACATCATAAGAAACAAAAGCTTCTTTCCTTCAAATCACTCACTTAAAAACGTAAGACGTGTAGCAGACGGCTGCTTCTCCAATCAGCTCCACGGTGAAACAGAGGACACGTCAAATCTGCACTTTGTGCCTCACGTGCTGCCAACAGCGGCCCAAGATTCACTTCTTTATTTTATTACATCTCTATGTGCCACTCAGCCAAAAGCTCCCATATTCATAATGCCTCCGATCACAGACGCTGAGCTTTGGTTCTGGCCGTCTCGGTGACTTCAGTGTGCCTTAATTGAGAGAGTGATGTCAACTCAGAACACGGCGCCATTTTGGTTCCAACTGCACTGAACTACTGAATGAATCTTTAATGTTTAACTTTTTTTTTAAAAATCATTTAACCACATACAGCAACACATCCAGATACAGGTGCCATCAAAATAAATATAAAACAATTAAGCTATCAAATTTACATACGTTTACAATTTATGATGATTTATTTAATTAATTTAAAGCCTGATTTATGCTTTTACAGCTCTATAACTCTGTGTCATACAGTGACGTATGTGACAGTTTTAAAGTTCTCTGTCTCTGGATTACACTTTATTCTGGACTAATTTGATCCTCAACAAGCTTTTCTTTCTACAATCATCACCTCCAAATCAAAGGTAAGATGAACATTTTCCTCGTTCGTGACTTCGTGCTGTAAATTTGCTGCCTTTTGTGATCCATTTATCAGCGTGCGCACTATAAAAACTACTATAATATGATGAGAGACAAAGGATTAAAAGCAGAAAAGTGTCAAATCACAGCCTTTTGTGTCTGATTTAACAGGTGCACGTCAGGCTGCAGGTCCGAGTCTGAACACGGTTTGAAAAAAAATTTAACGGTCAGACTTTTAATCTCAGAAATGACTCCGGTCCCACTTTCCTCAAATCGGCGAGTGTCAGAGCTGAACTTTAATTTGTACCTCTGTTACTGTGCACGTCCAGACTGCTCAGGATTTTAATGGAAATACATTGTGATCCGACGGGACATTTTATCTGATGTGAGTGAAAAATCTGTTAAACGGAAAAACTTTGGGACTTTTTGTGTCTGGTGACTGAATATCTGGTTTATACGATGACGGTTTAGGTGAGTTTTACTGTACATGAGATTGAACAATAAATTTACCTCTCAAAGCTTTGATGATGAAGTCACTTTCATCCCACATGGCTGACTTAATTTTCACAAATGTTTCTTCTGTTTGGATCTGAAGGGAATCTGTGCATCTTGAAGCCCTTTTTTTGAAGACCTTTTTTTTTTCGACTCGTCATGTCGCCACGCTCTCAATTAAGGCACTCTAGGTGGCTTCCCTCACTCTGCTGCAGACACACTCCATGTACTCTGTCATACATCTTTAAATTCCTGTGAGATTGCTTTAACTGAATTACAGAAGATCATTTTGGATCCATCCCTTGATTTGTCTAAAGACACCTGAAACAGGATGAGATAGCTTTTTTTTTTTACATAAACCAGTAGAATCGTGTAAAGGTCGTGAGGGCGAGTACTTCCTGCAGGCACAGAACTTTTTTTTTTTTTTTACATAAACCAGTAGAATCGTGTAAAGGTCGTGAGGGCGAGTACTTCCTGCAGGCACAGAACTTTTTTTTTTTTTTACATAAACCAGTAGAATCGTGTAAAGGTCGTGAGGGCGAGTACTTGCTGCAGGCACAGAATTTTTTTTTTTTTTTACATAAACCAGTAGAATCGTGTAAAGGTCGCGAGGGCGAGTACTTCCTGCAGGCACAGAATTTTTTTTTTTTTTACATAAACCAGTAGAATCGTGTAAAGGTCGCGAGGGCGAGTACTTCCTGCAGGCACAGAACTTTTTTTTTTTTTTTTTTACATAAACCAGTAGAATCGTGTAAAGGTCGCGAGGGCGAGTACTTCCTGCAGGCACAGAACTTTTTTTTTTTTTTTTTTTTACATAAACCAGTAGAATCGTGTAAAGGTCGCAAGGGCGAGTACTTCCTGCAGGCACAGAACTTTTTTTTTTTTTTTTTTTTTTACATAAACCAGTAGAATCGTGTAAAGGTCGCGAGGGCGAGTACTTCCTGCAGGCACAGAACTTTTTTTTTTTTTTTTACATAAACCAGTAGAATCGTGTAAAGGTCGTGAGGCCGAGTACTTCCTGCAGGCACAGAACTTTTTTTTTTATTTTACATAAACCAGTAGAATCGTGTAAAGGTCGTGAGGGCGAGTACTTGCTGCAGGCACAGAACTTTTTTTTTTTTTTTTTTTACATAAACCAGTAGAATCGTGTAAAGGTCGCGAGGGCGAGTACTTCCTGCAGGCACAGAACTTTTTTTTTTTTTTTTTTTTACATAAACCAGTAGAATCGTGTAAAGGTCGCGAGGGCGAGTACTTCCTGCAGGCACAGAACTTTTTTTTTTTTTTTTACATAAACCAGTAGAATCGTGTAAAGGTCGTGAGGGCGAGTACTTCCTGCAGGCACAGAACTTTTTTTTTAATAAACCAGTAGAATCGTGTAAAGGTCGTGAGGGCGAGTACTTCCTGCAGGCACAGAACTTTTTTTTTTACATAAACCAGTAGAATCGTGTAAAGGTCGTGAGGGCGAGTACTTCCTGCAGGCACAGAACTTTTTTTTTTACATAAACCAGTAGAATCGTGTAAAGGTCGTGAGGGCGAGTACTTCCTGCAGGCACAGAACTTTTTTTTTTTACATAAACCAGTAGAATCGTGTAAAGGTCGTGAGGGCGAGTACTTCCTGCAGGCACAGAACTTTTTTTTTTTTTCTTTTTTTTACATAAACCAGTAGAATCGTGTAAAGGTCGCAAGGGCGAGTACTTCCTGCAGGCACAGAACTTTTTTTTTTTTTTTTTTTTACATAAACCAGTAGAATCGTGTAAAGGTCGCGAGGGCGAGTACTTCCTGCAGGCACAGAACTTTTTTTTTTTTTTTTACATAAACCAGTAGAATCGTGTAAAGGTCGTGAGGGCGAGTACTTCCTGCAGGCACAGAACTTTTTTTTTTATTTTACATAAACCAGTAGAATCGTGTAAAGGTCGTGAGGGCGAGTACTTGCTGCAGGCACAGAACTTTTTTTTTTTTTTTTTTTTTACATAAACCAGTAGAATCGTGTAAAGGTCGCGAGGGCGAGTACTTCCTGCAGGCACAGAACTTTTTTTTTTTTTTTTTTTTTTACATAAACCAGTAGAATCGTGTAAAGGTCGCGAGGGCGAGTACTTCCTGCAGGCACAGAACTTTTTTTTTTTTTTTACATAAACCAGTAGAATCGTGTAAAGGTCGTGAGGGCGAGTACTTCCTGCAGGCACAGAACTTTTTTTTTAATAAACCAGTAGAATCGTGTAAAGGTCGTGAGGGCGAGTACTTCCTGCAGGCACAGAACTTTTTTTTTTACATAAACCAGTAGAATCGTGTAAAGGTCGTGAGGGCGAGTACTTCCTGCAGGCACAGAACTTTTTTTTTTACATAAACCAGTAGAATCGTGTAAAGGTCGTGAGGGCGAGTACTTCCTGCAGGCACAGAACTTTTTTTTTTTACATAAACCAGTAGAATCGTGTAAAGGTCGTGAGGGCGAGTACTTCCTGCAGGCACAGAACTTTTTTTTTTTTTTTTTTTTTTACATAAACCAGTAGAATCGTGTAAAGGTCGTGAGGGCGAGTACTTCCTGCAGGCACAGAACTTTTTTTTTTTTTTACATAAACCAGTAGAATCGTGTAAAGGTCGTGAGGGCGAGTACTTCCTGCAGGCACAGAACTTTTTTTTTTCTTTTTACATAAACCAGTAGAATCGTGTAAAGGTCGTGAGGGCGAGTACTTCCTGCAGGCACAGAACTTTTTTTTTCTTTTTACATAAACCAGTAGAATCGTGTAAAGGTCGTGAGGGCGAGTACTTCCTGCAGGCACAGAACTTTTTTTTTTTTTTTTACATAAACCAGTAGAATCGTGTAAAGGTCGTGAGGGCGAGTACTTCCTGCAGGCACAGAACTTTTTTTTTTTTTTTACATAAACCAGTAGAATCGTGTAAAGGTCGTGAGGGCGAGTACTTCCTGCAGGCACAGAACTTTTTTTTTCTTTTTTTTTTTACATAAACCAGTAGAATCGTATAAAGGTCGTGAGGGCGAGTACTTCCTGCAGGCACAGAACTTTTTTTTTTTTTTTTTTTTACATAAACCAGTAGAATCGTGTAAAGGTCGTGAGGGCGAGTACTTGCTGCAGGCACAGAATTTTTTTTTTTTTTTTTACATAAACCAGTAGAATCGTGTAAAGGTCGTGAGGGCGAGTACTTCCTGCAGGCACAGAACTTTTTTTTTTACATAAACCAGTAGAATCGTGTAAAGGTCGTGAGGGCGAGTACTTCCTGCAGGCACAGAACTTTTTTTTTACATAAACTAGTAGAATCGTGTAAAGGTCGTGAGGGCCAGTACTTCCTGCAGGCACAGAACTTTTTTTTTATTTTACATAAACTAGTAGAATCGTGTAAAGGTCGTGAGGGCGAGTACTTGCTGCAGGCACAGAACTTTTTTTTTTTTTTTTTTACATAAACCAGTAGAATCGTGTAAAGGTCGCGAGGGCGAGTACTTCCTGCAGGCACAGAACTTTTTTTTTTTTTTTTTTACATAAACCAGTAGAATCGTGTAAAGGTCGCGAGGGCGAGTACTTCCTGCAGGCACAGAACTTTTTTTTTTTTTTTTTTTACATAAACCAGTAGAATCGTGTAAAGGTCGCAAGGGCGAGTACTTCCTGCAGGCACAGAACTTTTTTTTTTTTTTTTTTTTACATAAACCAGTAGAATCGTGTAAAGGTTGCGAGGGCGAGTACTTCCTGCAGGCACAGAACTTTTTTTTTTTTTTTTACATAAACCAGTAGAATCGTGTAAAGGTCGTGAGGGCGAGTACTTCCTGCAGGCACAGAACTTTTTTTTTTATTTTACATAAACCAGTAGAATCGTGTAAAGGTCGTGAGGGCGAGTACTTGCTGCAGGCACAGAACTTTTTTTTTTTTTTTACATAAACCAGTAGAATCGTGTAAAGGTCGCGAGGGCGAGTACTTCCTGCAGGCACAGAACTTTTTTTTTTTTTTTTACATAAACCAGTAGAATCGTGTAAAGGTCGTGAGGGCGAGTACTTCCTGCAGGCACAGAACTTTTTTTTTAATAAACCAGTAGAATCGTGTAAAGGTCGTGAGGGCGAGTACTTCCTGCAGGCACAGAACTTTTTTTTTTACATAAACCAGTAGAATCGTGTAAAGGTCGTGAGGGCGAGTACTTCCTGCAGGCACAGAACTTTTTTTTTTACATAAACCAGTAGAATCGTGTAAAGGTCGTGAGGGCGAGTACTTCCTGCAGGCACAGAACTTTTTTTTTTTACATAAACCAGTAGAATCGTGTAAAGGTCGTGAGGGCGAGTACTTCCTGCAGGCACAGAACTTTTTTTTTTTTTTTTTTTTTTTTACATAAACCAGTAGAATCGTGTAAAGGTCGTGAGGGCGAGTACTTCCTGCAGGCACAGAACTTTTTTTTTTTTTTTTTTTTTTTTTTTTTACATAAACCAGTAGAATCGTGTAAAGGTCGTGAGGGCGAGTACTTCCTGCAGGCACAGAACTTTTTTTTTTTTTTTTTTTTTACATAAACCAGTAGAATCGTGTAAAGGTCGTGAGGGCGAGTACTTCCTGCAGGCACAGAACTTTTTTTTTTTTTTTTTTTTTTTTTTTTACATAAACCAGTAGAATCATGTAAAGGTCGTGAGGGCGAGTACTTCCTGCAGGCACAGAACTTTTTTTTTTTTTTTTTTTTTTTTTTTACATAAACCAGTAGAATCGTGTAAAGGTCGTGAGGGCGAGTACTTCCTGCAGGCACAGAACTTTTTTTTTTTTTTTACATAAACCAGTAGAATCGTGTAAAGGTCGTGAGGGCGAGTACTTCCTGCAGGCACAGAACTTTTTTTTTTTTTTTTACATAAACCAGTAGAATCGTGTAAAGGTCGTGAGGGCGAGTACTTCCTGCAGGCACAGAACTTTTTTTTTTTTTTTACATAAACCAGTAGAATCGTGTAAAGGTCGTGAGGGCGAGTACTTCCTGCAGGCACAGAACTTTTTTTTTTTTTTTTTTTTTACATAAACCAGTAGAATCGTGTAAAGGTCGTGAGGGCGAGTACTTCCTGCAGGCACAGAACTTTTTTTTTTTCTTTTTACATAAACCAGTAGAATCGTGTAAAGGTCGTGAGGGCGAGTACTTCCTGCAGGCACAGAACTTTTTTTTTCTTTTTACATAAACCAGCAGAATTGTGTAAAGGTCGTGAGGGCGAGTACTTCCTGCAGGCACAGAACTTTTTTTTTTCTTTTTACATAAACCAGTAGAATTGTGTAAAGGTCGTGAGGGCGAGTACTTCCTGCAGGCACAGAACTTTTTTTTTCTTTTTACATAAACCAGTAGAATCGTGTAAAGGTCGTGAGGGCGAGTACTTCCTGCAGGCACAGAACTTTTTTTTTTTTCTTTTTACATAAACCAGTAGAATCGTGTAAGGTCGTGAGGGCGAGTACTTCCTGCAGGCACAGAACTTTTTTTTTCTTTTACATAAACCAGCAGAATTGTGTAAAGGTCGTGAGGGCGAGTACTTCCTGCAGGCACAGAACTTTTTTTTTTCTTTTTACATAACCAGTAGAATTGTGTAAAGGTCGTGAGGGCGAGTACTTCCTGCAGGCACAGAACTTTTTTTTTCTTTTTACATAAACCAGTAGAATCGTGTAAAGGTCGTGAGGGCGAGTACTTCCTGCAGGCACAGAACTTTTTTTTTTTAAATCTTGCTGTTGTTGAGATGGTCGCCCAGATTCAGAATCTGCACTAAAGTCTTCAGTCTGATGGGAAATAATGAGCAGATTAGTTGAGGCTTACGTACGACTTGTGCACAGTATTACGTGAAGCCGGATGTGCACGTGAGCAGTTGTGGTCCTGCTGTCTCGGGTTCCGGGTTCAGCGTCTGCCCAAGCGGCGCTGGCTGGAGTGTTTAGTCCTCTTGCTGCTGGAGTGGACGGACACGGGCAGAGGTAGTGTATCAAAGGGCCTCCTCTCACTCAGTAAGTGGCCCCGCGGGAGGCGTTTCATGAAGTGGGCCTCTCGCTGGTGCTGCTTGGTCTTGGAGGCCTTGCGCGGACGCCCCTTACGTGTGAACGCCATGTACCAGCCTTCGTACTTGGTGTTCTGCAGCGCTGTGTAGTTGTTTTCCAGAACGATCTCGGTGAAGATGCAGTCTTTGCCGCGTCCTTTCTGCTGCAAGGAAAAGAGAGAAGTTGAGCTTTTAGTGTAAATTCCATGTGATTTTTTTTTTTAATGATGCGTCAGCGGCTGTGATTGGAGAAGCGCTGCAGACAGTCTGCTTGTTGCTTCATAAAAAGTAGGGACGTGATATCTGGAGTTTGATTGGAGTTGGGTTTGGGTCCACACCTCTTTTCTGTGAATCAGTCTTTTTAAAATGACTGTTTTTATGATGTCACAAAGTGAAAAAAGTGTAAAGTCCGCTCACCTTCCCGATCAGCTTCCCTCTCTTGTTCATACAGATGTAGTATCCCGTCTTGATGCCTTTAATTCGAACGCGGCTCCCAAACGAATCCGTCTCCACCTCCAGCTTAGCTGCAAAGACAAAACACAGCACAGTTACTTTGACCTCTGACCTCTTCATGCACAGCAGGAATGGTAACAAACCACGTGAGGCTGACGGTGGATAGCGACAGGTTTCTGACACTGTAGTTGTTAAATGTGCTGTGATGCTGTTTGGCCCTAGACGAGATCCGCTCCCACCCAGGACCAGGAACATCAACGACAGGAGACGCAATGAGGGGAAAAGGTAAAACGTGAAGAAGCTGACCTCACAGCTCCACATGCGCACAGTGTAAAGCAGTAAAAAGTCCTCATAAAGACGGTGGACGAAGGACACACACAGACATCCAGAGGACACTCAGAGTGCACGTATGTCCACCAGAGCAAAGGTCCGTCTCCAAGGAACAAACTAAACAATGATTCAAACAGGACAAAAACCCTCACAGAGGAAGGTGTGTGTGTGTGTGTGTGTGTTTGTTTTTGTGGCATCACAGTAACAGCTCAAAGCTCAGACCAACATCAGTTTGTATTTTTATCCATCAGATTCAGATATTTCAAAAACTTAAAGATGCTTTAATATGTATGTTCTGAATCCACAGGAATTTACACATTTTTTCCGTGTTAATTCTAAATGTAACTGTAGTTCACTGGATACTTTGTTTTAATTTAGAAACAAATTAAATTTTGTGAATTAGTGTGTGTATTTGAGATAATAGACAGACCTGGATAACAGAAAAAAAAAAAAACAAAATTCAAATGTGTCCACAAATGGTCAAACTCTGTCCATTGCTTTTTGAAAGCTCATGCTTTGAGACATTGAGAGCCAGAGGTCATCACATGACCTCCAGTCCTCCTGTGTTGGCTGGACAGATTGTTCCAACCTTCAGATGTGGTTTAAAATTATGTGTAAAATCATAGGGGTCATATTTAATAGTTCTGCAAAGACACCTCTGTCCAGCGACCTTGTGACTTCTTAAGCTCGTCCTCGGTGTCCATCGATCTCACAGGCAGAGAACCCAGAGACGTGACCCAGTGACCTAAAGCAACAACTGGATGTCTTTGTCAACAGGTCTCTTTGGACGATCCTCTGTCCCGTTTCTGTGTAGGCTCTCAGTTGTCCAGGTGGTTTCCATAGTAGAGAAGCTAGAATCTTCGACTGGACTGGGTTGCTTGACGCAAGGACGTTTCGCTTCAAATCGCAGAAGCTTCCTCAGCTAAAATTCTTGCTCTGGTAGTCTGACTTCTGTCTTGACTCTTGTAGAGAAGAAGACCAGACCAGAACCAGACCCCTCCTACCGAGAGGCAGACTGCTATTGGCTACTGACTTAACAATTGCTCTAATTAGCACCTATTGTGCTCTTGTTAGCACCCTCCTAATGACAGGGCAGCTGTTCCTCCTAATGATGGAATGGACGCCTCTCCTGATGGCTCCCTTGACGCCTCTCCTGATGACGTGAATGACTCATTACCATGAACAAAGTTGGTCCCGTTGGAATGACTTTGTATCAAAGGAGAGGTTACTGAGAGATACGACAATGAGGACGGTCACCTGCTCTGTGAGGGCACATCAGCTTTGATATTTTGTCCATGTGGCCCATTTCTCTGTGCATGAACCAGCTCACAGGTCCCTGAGTGCTGAGGATGGGAGCGACTGGAGAAGGTGAAGGACACATCCATGTTTCACCTGGCTGCAGCAAGTATATGGTTATTTTAGAGATGTGTGACTGGTTGTCTGCCTGGGTGGTTACCATCCAGAGCCCATGCCGGTTCCGTGGTGTCATGGACACATTGGAGCGCAGCACCAGCACATGCTTCCAGACTTGATATTTAGTATTAAATAACAAGGCCAGAAATATGTGATTCATGGGCCACATCCAGCCCTCGAGCTGCCAGTTTAAAAACACAGCTTTAAGAGGTTTTCTTTCACGCTGACAGGTTTATCCATCCTGAAAATGTCTCGAGCACAAAGACACCGAAGAAATAAACGATCTTCATGAGGCCATAAAATCACTGAAACCCAAAATAACATCATCTGAAGCACTAAAGTGAGTTCAGGTCAGTTCTTTTAAACGTGTTTCTGAAGGTCCTCTTCAGAAGATGAAGATGGAGAAGAAAACATCTCAGACTGTGAAGAACATCAATGAGGCCATAAAAACTAGCTTCATATTTTTAGAAATGATTTTAAAAAGTGCTTCTGCTGATTGAATCATCTTCTTTCAGGACCGTTTTGCATTTCAGAGCCAATTTCAAAAGAGAAAAGCAGCTGGAGGCCCTGGGGCCAAATACAGCCTCATCTTCAATCCATCAGCCTCCAGATACCTTTCCAATTAACAAAAGAAAAACCGTGAAGGATTTTGTTTTCCAGTTATCCTGCCTCAGCAGAGGGCGCCAACTCCTCACTGGCGCTGCATTTACAGTCGTGTTGATGAGTCGTCAGATGAAGGAGTGAAGATGAGTGTAGAAAAAGAAGCCATTCACGGAAACATTCACTGCCGCTTTATTCCTCACTGGGCGTGATGGCAGGTGTGTTTGGAGCAAGAAAGTCCAGATCCTGCTGTGATGTCATCGCCACACTGTGACTTCCACAGTGTCCACAGTCGGAGCACCTGGAGGGAACCCACGTGAATATGGTGAGAACACGCAAACTGCAAACAGATAGGACCGGGAGGGACGCGACCCTGCAACCTTCTATTTGTGAGGAAACAATGCTAACCACTAATCCACTGTGCCACCCTGTTATGGGCAAAATGTTCAAATTTACAACAATAAATTTTGTGGATATGTGCTGCCCCCTGCTGGTGGTATGAAGACCCAGACATTTATCAGCCCTTCTGGGTTGATTGAGGTCTCAGGAAATTAAACAAAATTGATTCAACTTGTTTTATTTAAAATTACTGTTTTACAACATTTACAAAAAATAAAATAAAAATATTTTCTCATTAAAATGTACTTTTTATTAAATAAATAAATAAACTGATATGCTTTGTCTCCAGAAGGATTTCAACCTAAGTTGCCACGGTAACGCTGACAAGCAGCTGACCTGAAAGCAAAATGTAAAAATTGATATAAGTGAAGTGAAAATAAACAAGTCTTCAACGTAGGGATTTACAAAACAGTTACTATAATAACATAGCTAAAATTTTGTCGGATTATTGCACTGATTTAATATTTTATTGGTTCAGAAAACGTGCAAATCTAAAAATTTGTCTCATTCGAATAAAATTAAAGTTTGTGCACAGAAACAAAATGTGTGGGTGTGCGTGCGTGTGCGCACCGTGCACGGCCCCGTCGTCTCCGTTGGCGTTGACTCTCTTGTTGGCCAGAACCTGGACGTGTTTGCCGCTGGTTCGGCTGTAGAGCTGGTAGGTTCGGGTCAGCCTGCGGCTCATGCGGTCCGACAGTCGGCTCTGCTCGGTCACGTGGTGCTTAAAGTTCGGGGGGGACTGCACGGAATTCTGGCGGACAGGAAACATGAATAAGCTTTCAGTCCAATAGTTGAGCGGTTGTTTGGTGAGTCGGTTCGGGTCTGAGGTGTTCGGGGAGACGCCTGGTGGATTGTCACCCTATAACTTAACTTTCTTCTTTTTTTCCATTTCATCTGCGCTCACATGTGTTTTAACAATTACCTTTTGGACCGCAGCTCACGTCTTTTCAAGATGTTTGAATTGTTGCCAAGCGCTCATAATAAAGTGTTTTCATTGTTATTGCAGATGGAGAGTCGGTGGATAAGCAGCTCAGGCCTCGAACACCTGCTGAGTTTGATTTAAAAGAGAAATTAGACACAATCCGTGTGATTTACCTGTGCGTAAAAGCCAAGCGCCGCGAACTGCAGCAGCCTGGGAAGAAACACACACACACACACACACACACACACACACACACACACACACACACACACACACACACACACACACACACACACACACACACACACACACACACACACACACACACACACACACACACACACACACACACACACACGTGTGTATGTTAAAAGCTTGTCTGAAATCAGTGACTTCAATGTTCTCCATCTGGACCGGGATTTACTCACAGATAACCGAACCTCGATGTTCTAAGCCTCATCCTGTAGTAAGTCCAGTACTGCTTCATGAATACTCCGCTGGTTCGGTGCTGGACGTCCTCTGAAATCAAGTTGCTCCTGATAATGACAACTGCAGCCACGACAGGTCCAACGTGCTGCCCAGGTCCGGATCATCCAAACGTCCAGAACTTCTCAGTCCAACTTGCAGAGGCTGTCCGACCTGGAAGTCCAGTAACAAGTTTGGTGCCGTCAGATCTTTCTCGAAGGTCCTGATACCGTTTCAGTGATCCTTGATGATCGAGCAGTCAGCGGTGGTTGTGGATGGATTTTACGCACGGACTTTTACGCACGTTACGCAGACTGTTATTGGTAAAGATGCGCGGTGAAATTCTTCCACGCTTTGATTTGTTTTCTCTGCACGAACAAGTAAGATGTCCGTTTTTTAAGATGCGATTCTTCCCACGCGTGGATTTCTGCCTCCTCACAGCATCTGTCTCGTCCACATTTAAAGACATTAACTTGCAGGGAAAGTCCTCCAGAGAGGGCGGGGCTTTCAAGTTGGAGCGTTTTGAAACCGAAAACTTACAATCAATCAATCAATCAATAAATAAAAAAAAAAAAGGAAATTAAAACGAAAACTCCCAATAGTTAAAAAAAAATCTTTAAGCCACCAATAAAGTCAATATGAGAAACTGGCATATATATTTATATATGTGTGTGTGTGTGTGTGTGTGTGTGTGTGTGTGTGTGTGTGAGAGAGATCCCTTTATTCGGTTTTGAGAAAACAAATGCCAAAATAAATAAATAAGTAAATACAGTAAATGATATAAAGTTCTTTCAAAATATATGATTTTCATTCACATCTAAACCACAGAAATTAAATGACTTCTACCTCATAGTAAAATTGACCCAAATAAATACAAAAAAAAAAAAAAAAAAAAAAATTCAAGATTAAAACCGAGCTAATTAATTTTTTAAAAATGGTACAGAACAAACACCCGCATCCCAACACCAAGCTGAAGTTCTGCCTGTGGGAAACAATTTTAACATTTCCCCAGTAAGTTCAAATAAATGTCCCACCAGAAAAGAAACTTCAAAATATTTTATTTTATTAAAGTCCTTGCAGCTTCCAGATCATGACAGAGTTCTTCCTCCTGAGATATTTGGTCATGCCATCGAGGTTCATGGAGATCACCAAGAACTTTCTGGACCAGCACAAACATAACTTCTGAGGTTATAATGGAGGACAGCGAGGAGCAGCAGGTTACACACTGCAAACGTAACTTCTGAGGTTATAATGGAGGACAGCGAGGAGCAGCAGGTTACACACTGCAAACATAACCTCTGAGGTTATAAAGGAGGACAGCGAGGAGCAGCAGGTTACACACTGCAAACATAACCTCTGAGGTTATAATGGAGGACAGCGAGGAGCAGCAGGTTACACACTGCAAACATAACCTCTGAGGTTATAATGGAGGACAGTGAGGAGCAGCACTTTGAAGCCACAAAGAAGAAAACTGACACCAAATGTTGTAAAATGAGCACTTCAAGTAAACGTCACATGTGTCTACGTGTGTGAATCTGTTTTTCTATCAATTGAAATGGAAACGTTTCTGGCGGAGTCTTTGGGAAATCGTACATGCAGGTATTCCCCGGCTGCAGGGTCGAGGTGCTCTCTGGCCCCTCGGGACTGACCCTGATGTTCTGTTTCATCCTACATGTCTAAGTAATACAAATTCCATGTGACTTGTCCACAGAGCACTTTCCACAGAACTTCTCTCTCAACCACTGAAGCTGCCATCAAAGGCAACATATTTCATTCATTATTTTAATGTTCCTTTAAAAAGACAATAAATACATATTAATATTTCATTTAAAATGTTCAAGAATAAATGAGTCATCATTTCAAGTAAATTCATGGAAATATAGTACATTCATTTTTGTTAAAAAAAAACTTTCAGGTGCACTGTTCAGGTGCACAGTTCAGGGGTCACACATTAAGAACCACACAAAGTGAAGCTGTTTGGAGTAATACGTTTTTTCCTTTTGAGTAAATGCAACCAATGAGGTAATTTTTTGTTGGTTTCTGTGGTATTTGCTTTATTTGTCTGCTTATGTGAATTTCTATTGTGTCTATGTATACATTAGTGTTCAGAATAATAGTAGTGCTGTGTGACTAAAAAGATTAATCCAGGTTTTGAGTATATTTCTTATTGTTACATGGGAAACAAGGTACCAGTAGATTCAGTAGATTCTCACAAATCCAACAAGACCAAGCATTCATGATATGCACACTCTTAAGGCTATGAAATTGGGCTATTAGTAAAAAAAAAAAAGTAGAAAAGGGGGTGTTCACAATAATAGTAGCATCTGCTGTTGACGCTACAAACTCAAAACTATTATGTTCAAACTGCTTTTTTTATCAATCCTGTGAATCACTAAACTAGTATTTAGTTGTATAACCACAGTTTTTCATTATTTCTTCATATCTGCGAGGCATTAATTTTCTTGGTTTGGAACCAAGATTTTGCTGGTTTACTAGTGTGCTTGGGGTCATTGTCTTGTTGAAACACCCATTTCAAGGGCATGTCCTCTTCAGCATAAGGCAACATGACCTCTTCAAGTATTTTGACATATCCAAACTGATCCATGATACCTGGTATGTGATATATAGGCCCAACACCATAGTAGGAGAAACATGCCCATATCATGATGCTTGCACCACCATGCTTCACTGTCTTCACTGTGAACTGTGGCTTGAATTCAGAGTTTGGGGGTCGTCTCACAAACTGTCTGTGGCCCTTGGACCCAAAAAGAACAATTTTACTCTCATCAGTCCACAAAATATTCCTCCATTTCTCTTTAGGCCAGCTGATGTGTTCTTTGGCAAATTGTAACCTCTTCTGCACATGTCTTTTATTTAACAGAGAGACTTTTTGGGGGATTCTTGTAAATAAATTAGCTTCACACAGGCATCTTCTAACTGTCACAGCACTTACAGGTAACTCCAGACTGTCTTTGATCATCCTGGAGCTGATCAATGGGTGAGCCTTTGCCATTCTGGTTATTCTTCTATCCATTTTGATGGTTGTTTTCTGTTTTCTTCCACGTGTCTCTGTTTTTTTTGTGCATTTTAAAGCATTGGAGATCATTGTAGATGAACAGCCTATAATTTTTTGCACCTGCGTATAAGTTTTTCCCTCTCCAATCAACTTTTTAATCAAACTACGCTGTTCTTCTGAACAATGTCTTGAACGTTCCATTTTTTTCAGGCTTTCAAAGAGAAAAGCATGTTCAACAGGTGCTGGCTTCATCCTTAAATAGGGGACACCTGATTCACACCTGTTTGTTCCACAAAACTGACAAACTCACTGACTGAATGCCACACTACTATTATTGTGAACACCCCCTTTTCTACTTCTTTTTTTTTACTAATAGCCCAATTTCATAGCCTTAAGAGTGTGCATATCATGAATGCTTGGTCTTGTTGTATTTGTGAGAATCTACTGAATCTACTGGTACCTTGTTTCCCATGTAACAATAAGAAATATACTCAAAACCTGGATTAATCTTTTTAGTCACATAGCACTACTATTATTCTGAACACTACTGTGTGTGTATTATATATATATATATATATATATATATATATATATATATATATATATATATACACACACACACACACACACACACACACACACACACACACACACACACACACACACACACACACACACACACACACACACACACACACACACACACACACACACACAGCAACAATCATATACATACAAAACACAGATGTGCTTCTTTATACACTGAGGAGGAGACTCAACGGACACACACAAAAAAATGCACAGTAAGAAAAATCCCTGTGACCTGTAGTCTTCTTCTGTACCTCAGGTACACACTCAGAGCGCCAAGCACGGGCCAGCACGTAAGGTTTTAGTAGAACTACAAAGTAGGATGGTGCATATCCTTTTAAAATTTTATAAGTAACATTAAAACTTTAATAAAATTGGACCTTAGGTCCCTGTCACACCCTGACAATTTAGCCAGCGTATGCCAGCATTTTTAATATGGGTGGCATATGCTGCCGAAATTGTCATGGTGTGACAGAAGTGCAACATGAACAGAGAGCCAGTGAAGTGAGGAAAAAATGGGTAATGTGGTCAAACGTGCTGATCCTGGTAAGATCTCCAGCAGCAGCTTTCTGAACCAGCTGAATACCTCAAATATAAGTGTTTGACAAACCAGAAAACGTTACAGCCATCAGTTCTAGATGAAACAAAAGCACCAAGCAAATGTCACTGCATCAGCTATGGACACCTAACAGACCTCCAAGATCTTTCTATGAGACAGATTCATAGCATTTCTGGATATTTAAAATTGACTATTGCTGAAGTCGAGTGTTTTCACTTTACAAAGCACCTCTTTGACAATAGTCCCAAAACAGAACCCTGAAGTACCCCACATTTCAACACAGAGAATTTGGAAGTGCCGTAACTGTGCAAAACACATTGTGGTCCAACGAGCAAATTCCAACAAGGCAGGAACCTAACCAGAAAATCTTAAATGTTATCCAGTCTGTCCAGCAATATGGATGGATCAATATTACCAAAAGTTGCACTATGGTAAAAAAACAAACAAACAAACAAAAAAACATAAAATCTTGCACTGTGTTTTTCAAACAAATTGGAGATCGTTGCCCTTGAAAGAGTTTGGCTGCAGATTCAAACAAGAATTCTGAGTTATGCTTGTTGTTAGTGATCAGATCAGAATAATGATTAATTTTCATATTTATTACTCAGTAATTGTAGTTTAACAAGTGGCAAAACTGAATCCAGTGATGAGAACTGCATTTAGGCCAGAGCAAGACTCTTCAACAAACAGTCCTGTTTGTAGAGTTACTCCAGAACTGATCTTTGTCACGGAACCAATGTGGCACGTTAGTAACATAAACACTTTAGTGGTCATCAGGCAGGTTCAAGCCAGGACAAAGTTCAGTGTCTGTCCCTGCACATACAGACTAAACCCAAACATCTCAGCAGAATTCTGAAAAGACTTTTAAAGGGGATTTGAAAGTCAGTTAAATCTGAAACAAACTCACTTAATCCTGTACAAATTTGGTACCAAGACACCAACCACTGGCCCTGTGACAGACTGGCGTCCTGCCCAGAGTGAACTCTGCCACATGACCCTATGACTGCCAGGATAGGCTATGGCAACCCGTGGCCCTTAATTGGAGTAAGCAGTTGAAGATGAGTGAGTGAGTGAGACACCAAACCACTTGTGTGATTATCTACTACTACAAGCAGCAGGTTAGTTGTGTCCCACAACTCTTGAAATGAAGCAATATATCCACCTAGTGGACATTTGAAAGAGCAAAGAGCTTGAGTACAATTACTAATTTAATTTAACCTTTATTCAGGGCCTCTTCACACATAACAGGATTGAAGCAGACTAGCGCACAAAAGAGGAATTGAATGCCATTCGTGAAAAATTGGAGCTGCCTCAAACGCCTCGTACACCTGTCACTACAACTATTCGTGCACGCCAGTGGCGCAAAGACAGAGAGTGCCCTGTGAGAGCTCATTCAATCCCTGTCACGGCAGTTGTCAGCAAAATTCCAGGTGACACACACAAACATCTAACACTGCTCACTGGGCACTTAGAAAATGTGGTGAAGTTCGCACTTTCAGCATGAAAACAGTGAGCAGACGATCACTTTTGAACAGGCTGTGGAATTTGTCTAAGTACTCCACGAGTTTGGCGTTGCAAAGCAACACACATGTGGCATGTGTGTGAATCGCACGTGTTGTGCTCCCCCGACAGTTTTGTCAGTTTATCTCCTTGTTGATTTTAGACATTTTACGCTCCTGTTATAAGACAGTGAATGTAGTGCAGTGGTAAAGTTTCCGTCTGTTAATCTGATCTTTTGTAAACTGCAGGTTTGAATACTGCAAGTGGCTTTTTTTTAACCAGGGTTATTTAACTGCAGGGTTCTGTATTGCGTCCCATTTTATTTATCATTTATATCAACCCCGTGATTTTCACTAATTATACAGCTGGTTTTTATGTTAGTTTCCTCCAGATCAGCGACGCGATGTGGTGCAACACGTTCCAGCTACTCGCACTGTGTTCGTGCACGCACACAAGTGTGCACAAAACTGTTGCCGGTGTGTTGTGCACGCATGTGCGACCATGCGTCCCTCACGACAGCTGGTGGATGGTTCATGGTTCCTCATTTTGTGTTTGGTTCGTGGATTTCTAACAATTTCTGTGTCTGTTGTGTTATGTGTGAAGGGGCCCTTAACCAGGTTAGTCCCACTGAGATCGCAACCTGTTTTACAAGGGAGACCTGGACAATTTAAAGTTTCCAATCCACCTAACCTGCATATCTTTAGATGCGGGAGGAAGCCGGAGCACCCAGAGGAAACCCACACAAACATGGGGAGAACATGCAAACTCCACACAGAAAGGCCACAGGTGGAAATCAAACCCATGTCCTTCTTCCTGTGAGGCAACAGTGCAAACCACTAAGCCACCGTGCTGCCATTCAAGGTTGTAAATACGAATCTTCCGTGAATATTTGCTGAGACTATTTATTTTAACATTGGGGCTGTCGAGTCATCAGCGAGTCGATGAATCATCTTTCTTGTAAGACCCTTTGGCTGCTCCCTGGTTGTCACTCGGCATCGCCACAGCAGATCCGAGGTGGAGCTGCATGTTGAATGGGCAGGTTTTACAGCTTCCTGACGCAATTCCACATTACATGGAGAAATGTGGCAGGGGTGGGGTTTGAACCACTTTGCCACCACCCCTGCTGACCCTCAATTTTCAGATTCTTGCTATTTTTCGGTACTTTTCAAAATTTTGAAATTGTTCTGAAAATATGAAGTTTTACCTCTGCGTACTTAGAGCCAGACTTAAAAAATATTCTGCACACATTACTTTACAGCCCCATAAAAATAATCACTTTGATTATTCTAGCAGCTGTGGAATGCATAAATGGATTTTCACGTGCAGTTCCACTAAATTAGCAGATGGTGGCGCTATATGGGATGAGACCAGCCAAGGCTAATTTTTCCTTTTTTGACTACATAGGGGTCTGCACCCAAGTCACCTCATATCTGTTATTTTTGACAGATCCAATCTGACTCTGGAGCGAGATAACGGGAAAGACGCTCCCGATGTCCTGCTGAGTTCTTTGTTGACGTCCCAACATCGGTGTCTGTCCCCGTAAATGTCCATTTACCAAAGCTGAGAAATAGCAGAAAACACGAAGGTTCTGATCATCATTTTACCTCATGAGGTTCGGGTTTGGGCCCGTGTCAGGGTCTGGATCTGATGTGTCAGTCGGTGACCTGTGAGGTTTGATGCCTTCAGGCTCATGTTCTCTGTGGGAAATCTCAGCGCAGCTCACACTGAACAGCTGTAAGAGGAAAATAATGTGCAGAATTATGGAATTATGCGACTTCAGTCAAACTCGGCCATAAATCAGTTCTGAGGATTTAGAGGGTGAAAATGGACCAGTCTTATTAGTTCCAGTGGGATTTTGACACCTGGAACAATTCACCACTTTCATATTTTGACTTCTGTGATGCCACAATTATACATTTAAATCATTTTTTTTTGTTTTTACAAAAACAACATGCATTTATTTAGTGAAAGCTGTTGTATATTTTTCAGGTGTTTGGATTTCAGGTCACTCAAAGGAAAGCTTTAGAAAAGGAGGCGGAGCTGCCACATTTCAATTCTGTCTCCGCCCACTGACAAGTGATGTCACTCTTAATTTGTTATCAGATTATCTGCAAAATAAATTTCTGAAGGTTCTACAAGAAAATCTGAGACACAAAATCTGAGCAGTGTTGAGGTCTCACTGAAGCTGACCAGCAAGAAACCAAACGTTCTGCTATCCCCAGCAACAGTGACCTTTGACCCTGAAACTAACTGTTCATTCATTCACTACATTTATGTTTAGGTGCACTTAAACTGGACATGTGGTGAAGCGGTGCATTTGTTGTGTATGTTGGGAATAATTTCATTCAGGTCTCTGGGTCCTCGGCCTTTGAGATCCAGAGACACCTGTGAAGATGTTATGGAGTCATGAGGTCAAAGGTGATATCTTTGCAGGAGAACAAAGGTCCAAGTCTTTAGGGTCCTGGTGTTTCCTGTCTTACAGTCTGGGTGTCAGACTTGGACTCTAACCAGTGACCTAAGATGAGGACTGGATGTCTTTGGTACCAGGTCTCTGTGGAGGATCCATTTGTTTCACTGGAATGACCACCTGACTGTGGACGACCCCTACAGCTGGAGAAGGTCAAGGACACGCCCACATTTCACTTACTGCAAGCTGCAGCAGATTGGAGAGGTTGGATGGACCAATTGTCTATTAGGGTGGTTGCCATCCAGTGCTTAGGGTGGTTCCATAGTGTGGTGAATTTGATACTTCGCCAGGTTTAGTAGCCAGGAGTAGTTTGTGGGTTTTAGTAGTGGGGTGGTTTTGAGTAGTTTATGGGTTTTAGTAGTTTTGGTGGGTTTGAGTAGTTTTGGTGGGTTTTAGTAGTTTTGGTGGGTTTTAGTAGTCGGGTGATTTTGGTACTTTTGGTGGGTTTTAGTAGTTTTGGTGGGTTTTAGTAGTTTTGGTGGGTTTGAGTAGTTTGTGGGTTTCGGTAGTTTTGGTGGGTTTGAGTAGTTTTGGTGAGTTTTAGTAGTTGGGTGGTTTTAGTAGTTTTGGTGAGTTTCAGTTGTTTTTGGCAGGTTTTAGTAGTTTTGGTGTGTTTTAGTAGTTTTGGTGTGTTTTAGTAGTTTTTGGCAGGTTTTAGTAGTTTTGGTGGGTTTCAGTTTTTGGCAGGTTTTAGTAGTTTTGGTGGGTTTCAGTTTTTGGCAGGTTTTAGTAGTTTTGGTGGGTTTTAGTAGTTTTTGGCAGGTTTTAGTAGTTGGGTGGTTTTGGTACTTTTGGTGGTTTCAGTAGGTTTGGTGGGTTTTAGTAGTTTTGGTGGGTTTCAGTAGTTTTGGTGGGTTTCAGTTGTTTTTGGCAGGTTTTAGTAGTTTTGGCAGGTTTTAGTAGTTGGCTGGTTTTAGTAGTTTTGGTGGGTTTTAGTAGTTGGCTGGTTTTACTAGTTTTGGTGGGTTTCAGTTTTTGGCAGGTTTTAGTAGTTTTGGTGTGTTTTAGTAGTTTTTGGCAGGTTTTAGTAGTTGGGTGGTTTTGGTACTTTTGGTGGTTTCAGTAGGTTTGGTGGGTTTTAGTAGTTTTGGTGGGTTTCAGTTGTTTTTGGCAGGTTTTAGTAGTTGGGTGGTTTTGGTCCAACGACAGACGAGTGAGTGAAACTTCATGCAAACAGTGTTTCTGATGAGCTGGCGGAGGTCTGCAGTCTGAGTGCTGCTCTAGTTACACACTATTCTCTCCTGTGACCGAGCGCACAAAGAGAACATTTGATGGTCTGAAGTTGTTTCTTCGAGGGTCACGATGTGAGAAACCTCCGTTCAGGACATGTTTTCACCAAACGATGAGCTGTCAGACACATTTGGTCGAATGTCTCCAGAGTGGACATGATTTTTTCCCCCTGAAACCAGATCAAACGCCATCATTTGGTGCTCTTGTTTTCTGCATACCTGACTCAGGCCCATTAATGACTGAACCCGCCTCCTGCTGCATTTCTCATTTGGAGCTCTCGAACACGCGGCCTCAATATCAGCGATCCGAGGACAAAGACGACAAAAAGAAAAAGTCAGAGAGGAGCATTTTGGCGAAGGTGGCTGCTGGTTATTCTTAGCAGAAGAGTGACTGAATGTCTGAAAAGGCCTTGAGCAGACGAGCAGACCCCCCCCCCCCCCCCCCCCCCCCCCCCCAGCTAATGTGACACATAAAAATACGCCAGTGGAAAGGTAGACACGTGCATAGAAGGAAAAAACTGAACAGACGAGTGTCACATGCTCACACATCACTCACCGCCAAAACTCAGCTTCTCTTTCAGCAACAAGTCAAGAAAATACAACAAACTGACAAAAAGTACACACAGGAAATGAACACGAATGTTTGTGTTAATGTCGTCAGCATTAACGCACCGACTGATTTCTTCTGACCTGAAACTAATGAGAGAGCGACAAGTGTCACAGCAAACTTCATTCATTCACTTCACTTTATGTTTACTTTGTAAATAATTTGTACCTTCAGTGGTTGATGTGGTTACAGTTTCATGTTCAATGTCAAAGTACCACAATTTTATTTTACATGTTGAAATTCATTGATATCCATCAGAACCATCTTTTTTAGAGCTTTGTGACATAAGACACAGAAGTATGGAACTGAACTGACACACCCTCTCATGTGGTCTGCACTTTGACACGCCCCTAATGTGGGCTGCACTCTGTGTGACATGCCCATTCATGTGGGCTCCACTCTGTGTGACATGCCCATTCACGTGGTCTACACTTTGTGACACTCCCCCTAATGTGGTTTGCACTGTGTGTGACATGCCCGTTCATGTGGTCTACACTTTGTGACGCACACCATAATGTGGGCTCCACTCTGTGTGACATGCCCGTTCATGTGGGCTCCACTCTGTGTGACATGCCCGTTCACGTGGTCTACACTTTGTGACACTCCCCCTAATGTGGTTTGCAGTGTGTGACATGCCCGTTCATGTGGTCTACACTTTGTGACACACATCATAATGTGGGCTGCACTCTGTGTGACATGCCCGTTCACGTGGGCTCCACTCTGTGTGACATGCCCGTTCACGTGGTCTACACTTTGTGACACTCCCCCTAATGTGGTTTGCAGTGTGTGACATGCCCGTTCATGTGGTCTACACTTTGTGACACACATCATAATGTGGGCTCCACTCTGTGTGACATGCCCGTTCACGTGGGCTCCACTCTGTGTGACATGCCCGTTCACGTGGGCTCCACTCTGTGTGACATGCCCGTTCACGTGGGCTCCACTCTGTGTGACATGCCCGTTCACGTGGGCTCCACTCTGTGTGACATGCCCGTTCACGTGGGCTCCACTCTGTGTGACATGCCCGTTCACGTGGGCTCCACTCTGTGTGACATGCCCGTTCACGTGGGCTCCACTCTGTGTGACATGCCCGTTCACGTGGGCTCCACTCTGTGTGACATGCCCGTTCACGTGGGCTCCACTCTGTGTGACATGCCCGTTCACGTGGTCTACACTTTGTGACACTCCCCCTAATGTGGTTTGCAGTGTGTGACATGCCCGTTCATGTGGTCTACACTTTGTGACACACATCATAATGTGGGCTCCACTCTGTGTGACATGCCCGTTCACGTGGGCTCCACTCTGTGTGACATGCCCGTTCACGTGGGCTCCACTCTGTGTGACATGCCCGTTCACGTGGGCTCCACTCTGTGTGACATGCCCGTTCATGTGGTCTACACTTTGTGACGCACACCATAATGTTGGCTCCACTCTGTCTGACATGCCCGTTCACGTGGGCTCCACTCTGTGTGACATGCCCGTTCACGTGGGCTCCACTCTGTGTGACATGCCCGTTCACGTGGTCTACACTTTGTGACACTCCCCCTAATGTGGTTTGCAGTGTGTGACATGCCCGTTCATGTGGTCTACACTTTGTGACACACATCATAATGTGGGCTGCACTCTGTGTGACATGCCCGTTCACGTGGGCTCCACTCTGTGTGACATGCCCGTTCACGTGGGCTCCACTCTGTGTGACATGCCCGTTCATGTGGTCTACACTTTGTGACGCACACCATAATGTTGGCTCCACTCTGTGTGACATGCCCGTTCACGTGGTCTACACTTTGACACTCCCCCTAATGTGGTTTGCACTGTGTGTGACATGCCCGTTCATGTGGTCTACACTCTGTGACGCACACCATAATGTGGGCTCCACTCTGTGTGACATGCCCGTTCACGTGGTCTACACTTTGTGACACTCCCCCTAATGTGGTTTGCACTGTGTGTGACATGCCCGTTCATGTGGTCTACACTTTGTGTGACATGCCCGTTCATGTGGGCTCCACTCTGTGTGACATGCCCGTTCATGTGGGCTCCACTCTGTGTGACATGCCCGTTCATGTGGGCTCCACTCTGTGTGACATGCCCGTTCATGTGGGCTCCACTCTGTGTGACATGCCCATTCATGTGGGCTCCACTTTGTTATACCCTCCCTAATGTGGTTTGCACTGTGTGTGACATGCCCATTCATGTGGTCTACACTTTGTGACACACACCCCGATGTGCTCTCCTCTCTGTGTGACACGCCCCCTCAGGTGGTCTGCACGTTGTTGGACACACCCACACGGTGTAGAGAGACAGCAACATTTCTGTCTGAAGGGAAAGTGAGGAGCAGCTTCATTACAGATAAACACAAAAACAAAAACCAAGCAAACTGTTGGCGGGTTGGACTGAGGTTTGGGGTTCATGCGGTTGAAGGGTTTGTGTGATGGAGTGAGAGTTCCTCTGTTCTGTACTGAGCGGGTCAGAACATCCATCCAGTTTTTACTCCCGTTAAGTGTCCGGGGGGGTGCAGGACCCGGAGCAGTGGGTGGGCGGTGGGGTTCACCCTGGACAGGCTGCATGTCCATTAAAAGTGAGGTAAGGGCTGGGGGCGTGGCTTCAGTCTGCCTAAGAAAACGTGCAGGCAGAGAATTTGGAAAATGAAATTGTTGCCTGAGTGACGGTTAAAGTACTTAGTGGAGTTTGAGCCCAACGACTTTTGAAGTGGAGCCAACAACTGTCTGGGAACAACCCGCTGTGCAGGAGCGATGAAACCCACGAAACGTGCTGTAACCCCACAGGACGGCTGAGAGTGACGGCTGCTGAGGTCATCATGCTGACATCACTGGAGGTGTGTAAAGTGGGCGGGGCCTTTTAGTAACATATGACACTGATGTGCCATTTAACTTAAAGTATATCTAAGATGTTCCATTTGTATGTATTTGGATGAAAACTATCAATATGAACTAAAATATCCTGAGAGATAAAACGAGCTCTGAATTAAAAGTGTATTTAATTAATGGTGTCAATATTTGACATTTTTAAATTGGCAGAACATAAAAACATTAATAATGCTGAGTGAACATAGCATGTAGCATGAAACATGTAGCAAATAGTATCTTGCACATAGCAAATAGCATTTCGCACATAGCATGGAGCATGAAGCATGTAGAAAATAGTATGTAGCACATAGCATGTAGCTCATAGCACATAGCATGTAGCACATAGCACATAGCATATAGCAAATAGTATGTAGCACATAGCATGTAGCTCATAGCACATAGCATGAAGGAAATAGCGTGTCGCACATAGCATGTAGAATGTACACCGTCAACCCGTTCACAATCTCTAACCGTTTTTCCCCACTCGACGATACACTCGCCGAGGATCAAACTCTGGTTATTGGCGACTCTGTTTTGAGAAATGTGAAGTTAGCGACACCAGCAACCATTGTCAATTGTCTTCCGGGGGCCAGAGCAGGCGACATTGAAGGACATTTGAAATTGCTGGCTAAGGCTAAGCGTAAATTTGGTAAGATTGTAATTCACGTCGGCAGTAATGACACTCGGTTACGCCAATCGGGGGTCACTAAAATTAACATTAAATCGGTGTGTAACTTTGCAAAAACAATGTCGGACTCTGTAGTTTTCTCTGGGCCCCTCCCCAATCAGACCGGGAGTGACATGTTTAGCCGCATGTTCTCCTTGAATTGCTGGCTGTCTGAGTGGTGTCCAAAAAATGAGGTGGGCTTCATTGATAATTGGCAAAGCTTCTGGGGAAAACCTGGTCTTGTTAGGAGAGACGGCATCCATCCCACTTTGGATGGAGCAGCTCTCATTTCTAGAAATCTGGCCAATTTTCTTGGATCCTCCAAACTGTGACTGTCCAGCGTTGGGACCAGGAAGCAGAGCTGTAGTCTTATACACCTCTCTGCAGCTTCTCTCCCCCTGCCATCCCCTCATTACCCCATCCCCGTAGAGACGGTGCCTGCTCCCAGACCACCAATAACTAGCAAAAATCTATTTAAGCATAAAAATTCAAAAAGAAAAAATAATATAGCACCTTCAATTGCACCACAGACTAAAACAGTTAAATGTGGTCTATTAAACATTAGGTCTCTCTCTTCTAAGTCCCTGTTGGTAAATGATATAATAATTGATCAACATATTGATTTATTCTGCCTAACAGAAACCTGGTTACAGCAGGATGAATATGTTAGTTTAAATGAGTCAACACCCCCGAGTCACACTAACTGTCAGAATGCTCGTAGCACGGGCCGAGGAGGAGGATTAGCAGCAATCTTCCATTCCAGCTTATTAATTAATCAAAAACCCAGACAGAGCTTTAATTCATTTGAAAGCTTGTCTCTTAGTCTTGTCCATCCAAATTGGAAGTCCCAAAAACCAGTTTTATTTGTTATTATCTATCGTCCACCTGGTCGTTACTGTGAGTTTCTCTGTGAATTTTCAGACCTTTTGTCTGACTTAGTGCTTAGCTCAGATAAGATAATTATAGTGGGCGATTTTAACATCCACACAGATGCTGAGAATGACAGCCTCAACACTGCATTTAATCTATTATTAGACTCTAAAGTAAATGAGTCCACCCACCACTTTAATCATATCTTAGATCTTGTTCTGACTTATGGTATGGAAATAGAAGACTTAACAGTATTCCCTGAAAACTCCCTTCTGTCTGATCATTTTTTAATAACATTTACATTTACTCTGATGGACTACCCAGCAGTGGGGAATAAGTTTCATTACACTAGAAGTCTTTCAGAAAGCGCTGTAACTAGGTTTAAGGATATGATTCCTTCTTTATGTTCTCTAATGTCATATACCAACACAGAGCAGAGTAGCTACCTAAACTCTGTAAGGGAGTTAGAGTATCTCGTCAATAGTTTTACATCCTCTTTGAAGACAACTTTGGATGCTGTAGCTCCTCTGAAAAAGAGAGCTTTAAATCAGAAGTGTCTGACTCCGTGGTATAACTCACAAACTCGTAGCTTAAAGCAGATAACCCGTAAGTTGGAGAGGAAATGGCGTCTCACTAATTTAGAAGATCTTCACTTAGCCTGGAAAAAGAGTTTGTTGCTCTATAAAAAAGCCCTCCGTAAAGCTAGGACATCTTTCTACTCATCACTAATTGAAGAAAATGAGAATAACCCCAGGTTTCTTTTCAGCACTGTAGCCAGGCTGACAAAGAGTCAGAGCTCTATTGAGCTGAGTATTCCATTAACTTTAACTAGTAATGACTTCATGACTTTCTTTGCTAACAAAATTTTGACTATTAGAGAAAAAATTACTCATAACCATCCCAAAGATGTATCGTTATCTTTGGCTGCTTTCAGTGATGCCGGTATTTGGTTAGACTCTTTCTCTCCGATTGTTCTGTCTGAGTTATTTTCATTAGTTACTTCATCCAAACCATCAACATGTTTATTAGACCCCATTCCTACCAGGCTGCTCAAGGAAGCCCTACCATTATTTAATGCTTCAATCTTAAATATGATCAATCTATCTTTGTTAGTTGGTTATGTACCACAGGCCTTTAAGGTGGCAGTAATTAAACCATTGCTTAAAAAGCCATCACTTGACCCAGCTATCTTAGCTAATTATAGGCCAATCTCCAACCTTCCTTTTCTCTCAAAGATTCTTGAGAGGGTAGTTGTAAAACAGCTAACTGATCACCTGCAGAGGAATGGTCTATTTGAAGAGTTTCAGTCAGGTTTTAGAATTCATCATAGTACAGAAACAGCATTAGTGAAGGTTACAAATGATCTTCTTATGGCTTCGGACAGTGGACTTATCTCTGTGCTTGTTCTGTTGGACCTCAGTGCTGCTTTTGATACTGTTGACCATAAAATTTTATTACAGAGATTAGAGCATGTCATAGGTATTAAAGGCACTGCGCTGCGGTGGTTTGAATCATATTTGTCTAATAGATTACAGTTTGTTCATGTAAATGGGGAATCTTCTTCACAGACTAAAGTTAATTATGGAGTTCCACAAGGTTCTGTGCTAGGACCAATTTTATTCACTTTATACATGCTTCCCTTAGGCAGTATTATTAGACGGTATTGCTTAAATTTTCATTGTTACGCAGATGATACCCAGCTTTATCTATCCATGAAGCCAGAGGATACACACCAATTAGCTAAACTGCAGGACTGTCTTACAGACATAAAGACATGGATGACCTCTAATTTCCTGCTTTTAAACTCAGATAAAACTGAAGTTATTGTACTTGGCCCCACAAATCTTAGAAGCATGGTGTCTAACCAGATCCTTAGTCTGGATGGCATTTCCCTGATCTCTAGTAATACTGTGAGAAATCTTGGAGTCATTTTTGATCAGGATATGTCATTCAAAGCGCATATTAAACAAATATGTAGGACTGCCTTTTTGCATTTACGCAATATCTCTAAAATCAGAAAGGTCTTGTCTCAGAGTGATGCTGAAAAACTAATTCATGCATTTATTTCCTCTAGGCTGGACTATTGTAATTCATTATTATCAGGTTGTCCTAAAAGTTCCCTAAAAAGCCTTCAGTTGGTTCAGAATGCTGCAGCTAGAGTACTGACGGGGACTAGCAGGAGAGAGCATATCTCACCCGTGTTGGCCTCTCTTCATTGGCTTCCTGTTAATTCTAGAATAGAATTTAAAATTCTTCTTCTTACTTATAAGGTTTTGAATAATCAGGTCCCATCTTATCTTAGGGACCTCGTAGTACCATATTACCCCATTAGAGCGCTTCGCTGTCAGACTGCAGGCTTACTTGTAGTTCCTAGGGTTTGTAAGAGTAGAATGGGAGGCAGAGCCTTCAGCTTTCAGGCTCCTCTCCTGTGGAACCAGCTCCCAATTCAGATCAGGGAGACAGATACCCTCTCTACTTTTAAGATTAGGCTTAAAACTTTCCTTTTCGCTAAGGCTTATAGTTAGGGCTGGATCGGGTGACCCTGGACCATCCCTTGGTTATGCTACTTTAGACGTAGACTGCTGGGGGGTTCCCATGATGCACTGAGTGTTTCTTTCTCTTTTTGCTCTGTATGCACCACTCTGCATTTAATCATTAGTGATCGATCTCTGCTCCCCTCCACAGCATGTCTTTTTCCTGGTTCTCTCCCTCAGCCCCAACCAGTCCCAGCAGAAGACTGCCCCTCCCTGAGCCTGGTTCTGCTAGAGGTTTCTTCCTGTTAAAAGGGAGTTTTTCCTTCCCACTGTTGCCAAGTGCTTGCTCATAGGGGGTCGTTTTGACCGTTGGGGTTTTTCATAATTATTGTATGGCCTTGCCTTACAATATGGAGCGCCTTGGGGCAACTGTTTGTTGTGATTTGGCGCTATATAAGAAAAAAGTTGATTGATTGATTGATTGAATGTAGCACATAGTATGAAGCATGTAGCAAATAGTATGTTGCCCATAGCATGATGCACATAGCATGTAGCAAACAGCATGTCACACATAGTATATAGCATGAAACATGTAGTACATAGCACATAGTATGAAGCATGTAGCACACAGTACGTAGCATGAAGCAAATAGTATGTCGCACATAACATGTAGCATGTAGAAAATAGCATGTAGCACATAGCATGTTAGCATGAAGATGTAGCACATAGCATGAAGCATGCATCGCATAGCACATAACATGTAGCACAAAGCATGTAACAAATAGCATGTCGCACATAACATGTAGCATGTAGAAAATAGCATGTAGGACATAGCATGTAGCATGAAGCATGTAACAAATAGCATGTTGCACATAACATGTAGCATGAAGCATATGGCAAACAGCATATCACACAGAGCATGTAGCATGTAGAAAATAGCATTAAGTATGTAGCACATAGTGTTGTTGCTTAATGTGATGAAAACAAATCAAAGAAACTGACCTGTATCAACAAAATCAGCAGATGTGAATCAGCCTGATCGAAGAACACAAACGAGGAGAATCAATGATCTGCACACATGCACATTTTGAAACTAGCTAAATGCTTACTGGCTAAGCTAGCATGGACGCTGGGTTCAGTTAGCTCAGGTCAGAGAAAGTTTTTTTTACTTCATTAACTGTTTTGGGGACTTTTTCAAGATGCTGTAAAATCAGTTTCTAAACTCACATCACAACAATGTAAAATCAATTTATCTCACCTCAAAGGTCAACAGCAGCAGCATGGTTTATGATTGGGCGTCGAGGTAACTTCATATGTCAAAGTTCAGGTCAAGTCTAGGAGCAGCCACCATACTGTACCTTCTGAACGACAACCACCCAGGCAGACAACTGGCCTGTGTCCACCTTTCCAAAGTAAACGTCTATCTGCTGCAGCCAGATGAAATGTGGGCGTGTCCTTGGCCAGGTGAAATGTGGGCGTGTCCTTGGCCAGGTGAAATGTGGGTGTGTCCTTGGGCAGGCGGAAATGTGGGCGTGTCCTTGGACAGGTGGAAATGTGGGTGTGTCCTTGGGCAGGTGGAAATGTGGGCGTGTCCTTGGCCAGGTGAAATGTGGGTGTGTCCTTGGGAAGGTGGAAATGTGGGCGTGTCCTTGGACAGGTGGAAATGTGGGCATGTCCTTTGCCAGGTGAAATGTGGGTGTGCTGTTTACCAGGTGAAATGTGGGCGTGTCCTTGGCCTTCTCCAGTCTCTGGGGTCAACACAGAGACACCTGTGTCTTGGATCATGTCGAGAGAAGCTCACCACATGGACTAAATGTGGTGTCTGATGTTCCCGCACAGTGTCAGTGATCCTCCTCATCTGAATCTCACAGAGACCTGGTTACTGGTTAGAGTCCCAGTCTGACAACCAGACAGTAAGACAGGAAGCACCAGGACCCGAAAGACATCAGTGTCACCAAACACTTCTGACCTTTGACCACATGACACCACAGGATCAACAATGATGAACTTTGTGAAAACTCTTTTTTGAGTCACATCAAATCAAATCGAATCAAATTTCTGTTTGTGTTTTGTTGGCTGCAGCATTTTTTTAATTTCATGTCTTCATCATTCAGGACGTCCAGAGTGTTTGTTTCCGTCAGAACAACTGACGCTGATGAAGAAAAAGGGCCACAGTGGCGGAAATGTGTGTTTAAAGTGCTGGCAGCAAGTTGCAACGTTGCAAAGTCGTCTGTGGCCCAAACAGAATGTTCTTCCAATCTGCCATATTGGAGCCTGTAACCCCCCCCCCCAATGGATCGTGATTTACTGTCTTGTAAACACATAGGAAGTAGCATTGAAAATGCTTTAACAAAGTCAATAAAAGCAGACGGTGGTATCAGGGGGGTGGAGCCTGGGGAGCAGGTTTCAGGCAGCTTGGGCCCCAAGGCCTCGTTTTTCCATCTATACCCACGTCTGTCATCATGTCCTCTGTTTCTAGTCTCACTTTCTCTTCATCCCTCTTTTTTCCTCATCATCCTTTCTGCCTCTCTCTCTCTCCTTCTACTTTTTCCTTTCATTGGTTGGGCAGCAGACAGCCGGAGCAATGCGTTTAGCAGACCTACCTGCAGGCTGCTTCGGGCGGCTCTTTCATCTGGGCTCTGGAGACAGAAGCCCCCGGCCCAGAAACAGCTGTGGATCTGGGAGTGAGAGAACCATGAAAAACATACCGAAGAAAGAAAGGAAATTCAACGTTCCTGTGGGAATCGTACCTCCTTCTCTCACTGTACCGTACATCTCTAAATCTCCTGTCCAAACTCTCCACATTTGACTGTGGTACCAGTTCTGACGCCGTGTCCCCCTTGAGTTTGGTTCCCGGTTTCTCACTGTCGTTCACAAACCTGAAACAAAAACTTTTAGATTCACTGCAAATTTTTCTGTCCCATTTTCACTTGCTGCACTGAAACAATAAATCAGTGAAACACATGAAAAGAAACTGAGGCGCAGAAACCTGGACATCAGAATTTCAAAACCAGAGATGGAGACAGGCACCAAGAAAACCATCATTATCCTCCATTCTTACCCTTCCCAATTCAGCCAGTCCTACATGGAACTTAGTGATCAGGCTGTCCTTCAGTGGAGTTTCCAGAGACGGGCCTTGGACCTGGTACTGTACTAGGTGGATCAGAGTCCTGCACAGGGACGGTTGTCTTGGACCAGTGCGGAGGATGAACAGTGTCAGCCCTTTGTACTGGTCTCTGGGACATGATGAGACAGACATCTCTGTATATTTGTACCATGTCCATCAACAGGGGTCTTGAGCCCTGTGACTGAAAGGGACACCTCTGAGTGGAACTCGTCACCTTCAGTGGGGTCAGTCTACATGTGAGCTTATGGACCCCACAAACTCAGCTTGGCACAAGTTCTACCAGGAAGACTCAAACTCATTAGTGTTCACTGAGAATCAGTCCATTAACATGCCAAACTTTACCAGAACACAGCAGATCAGTCTTGCAGTCATGACTTTTCAACCCCACCTTCTTCCGACGGCAGGATCTGAAATCCTCGCCACACCTGAAGACCACACCACCCTGCTGGGACGGGAACCTCCACCAAAGACTGTTAAAACATTCTGATGAAAACCTTAAATGTCATCTGGCCTTGAGTTTTGGTAAACTTGAGGATTTCTGGGGTTGGGATGAGAGCCGGTGGAAATGTCTTCCTTCAGTCAGGGACCGCAGGCATTGATGGATCCTGATTCTGCTCCTGGACATCCTTCATTCTGTCATCATGAACTCAGGACTTGATTCTGTCACTGTATATTCTGACAGTTCTGTGTTGGGTTTTTGTTTTGTTTCATCATATCTTTGCTTCCAGAAGGTTAAAAACACAAGTGTCTAAATATGTGTATTAATGCACGAGTCACTCTGATTATCTCGAGGTTTCAAGTGTTGGAAATATCATCAGTGAAGATGTTGGCCGTATTGTAGTCCAAAGTGGCTGCTAGCACTTTTGGTTGAATTGTCACGTGAGAATCATTTCCCCTGTAGATTATTTCTCCTTTCAGTCAGATTTCACACTTTTCTCACAAATAAAACCACTAGTGTTTGTGGAGGTGAAGAGAATCACTCAGGAGGTTTATGGTCTTTGTTCTGTCCATGAGCAAATGCTTTGGTGTGTGATTACGATGATGCACGTGGCGACATAAGTACGACTGTCCACAATGCCGTCCACGTCCTCTAATATCTGAATATCTCGCCCAGCGGCCGCTGTGATAGGCTCCACCCACCATGACCCTAAGCTGGAATAAGCAGGTTTAGAAAAGGCCCCGTGTTGTTGGATTCAACTGATATGGAAAAGTCATGCTGTACTTCTCACCAGTCCTGAGCTGGTATCATACAGTTTGTTTGTTTTTTTAAGCTTTGCTGCTTGATTTTCTGACGCTGCTACACAAGGACATGAAATTAAAAAAGAAAAAAACTGACCTTTTATGTTCATGTGTCTCGTCCTGTTTGTGTGATGATTTAAACTCTGTTTTTTTTTTCTTTCTTCTGCCATCCTTCACTTAGCTCTTATTTTGAAGGGCCCTGCGCTCTGCCCTGCCTCACTCATTTCCTGTGCACCTGAACTCTGTTAATCAGCTGCAGGTGCTTCATATTTGACATAAAGGAAGACATTTTTCCCAGAGTTCTTTGCTGGGTGTCTTGTTAAAAATGTTTGAGTTGTGTTTGATTATTTTTTATTTCCTGGTTTATTTTCTGAACTTGTTCTTTATGTTTCTCATCATTTGCTTCTGGCTTTTTTTTCTGTCTTGAGTTTCAGGTTCAAAACAAATATCATCTGTTTGTCTGAGAAATGGAGGCTGCAGTGTGCCGAAGTGAGCAGAGGGGGCGCTGACATTACACAAGCATGACAGCAGACTGTATTAATCTGCCCCGTCTCCATCTTCTGTCCTTTAGATGGCGTTTAATGATCATTGTGTTTGGTTCTGGTTTCTGTGCGTTCCTCAGAATTGCTCTGAAGATCTCACGTTGTTTTAAAACCTTGTGTGATTGATTTTACAAATGGTCTCTGAAAAGCACCGGAACGACCTTGTTGAGAAATCCTACAAGAAGAAATGCAGTTTTCTGTGTGAGGACACCCTCGTCCCTGCAGAGAGGACGCACAGGAAAAAGAAAGTGGTCGGGATTAGAGCTGAGTGCTGCTGTGTTTGTTTAGTCCCCTTTAAAGTCAGACTTAATTATTTTACCATGTGGCTCTGCAGGATTTACAGGCCATTATCCCCTCTGGTGCTTTAACCCTTCACCTCCCAAAGTCTGGACACAAAATGTCCAGAAACACATTCCAACATCATGACCCGCTCCATCACCTGGACTCCAGCAAAAAACAGCAGACATTTATTCAAGTACACATATCAACAATATTTATGTTGACTTTGGTCAACCTTTTTGTTTTTTGTTTTTAGTCCTTTGGGAATCACAGACACATTAATCTGCACATCCAATCAAAAACTGCTGTGCTACTGTTGGCCTTAGCTGATGCTGCAGCAGTGTGATGACATCATACAGCAATGCTGTGACATCACTACATTGTATGTGTTCTGGCAGCTGAGAGTCGTGGGGTCAAGTGTTCTAACAGTCCCACTAAACATTAGACGTCTTATTGGCATGCATATCATGTCCATATTGTGTCTGTAGGGTCCACAGAACATCTGTAAAACCTCTAATGTTTAGTGGGGTTAATCTACTGGATTAAAGCGGGATGCCATCCTCCCATTAATGACCCGTTCCCCAGCTAAGGCAGCTCAGCACGGAGCTACGAATGGGACAGCGCTCCGCCTTCAGCGGTATGACAGCAAGATTTTCCAGCTACGTGACGTATTTTTGGACCTGCTGATAAAGGAAAGTCCATGCTGGATAAATCCACGTGCCAAGTCTGACTTGGTCAGTTTACTTCAATAAGGTTTAAAACAAAGACGAGAATGTTCGGGTTATGACTGTTTGGTTGATTCTGATGGCGCCCTCTGCTGTTGTTGGACGTTATTGCACATATTTTTTTACATGTTGACTGATTTACAATGTGTGTGGATTTATGGAACTGTGAAATAGAATGGATTAAGAGAGACGATGTCACTGATAATTAAAGAGTCACAGATGCAATTTTCTGGGTGCATTCAGTGTCTGTCAATGTGCCCAAATGACTGTTTCAAGTCCTGACGGTTCAGAATTAAATAAAATTTTCTTTAGAGGTTTTGGTAAAAGTTATTTGACATGTATATCAATACACCAGAGAATATTTTACCACAAATGTTTATTGGTGAATAACCACAGCTGCACTGTAATGTGGCTAAAGGCCAAGTTACACATGTGCGTCGGGACTGGCTCATGCAGAGAAAAGAATTATGGGTAACTAAAGGGGCAGAGGCTTTTTGGTGGGAAGCTTTGGTGCAGCTCTCATGACCCATGCTGTCAGCGCTGCATGACGAAAGAAGCTGATTGGTCAAATTTACAGACAGAAGTGAACCATGAAAATAATAATGAAGAAAATGAATGAAATGTACAATATGATGATGAAATAGTTGTAGTGAAAAAAAATCTCAACTGGGCCATATTTAGACATATTTATCCCCCCCCCCCCCCCCCAAAAAAAAACCCCCAGAGAAAATGCAATTCATATTTCCACTTTTATGAGACCCAAGGAATTGCATTTTAATTCTAAGGAAGTGTGTGTGTGTGTGTGTGTGTGTGTGTGTGTGTGTGTGTGTGTGTGTGTGTGTGTGTGTGTGTGTGTGTGTGTGTGTGTGTGTGTGTGTGTGTGTGTGTGTGTGTCAGCAGGAAAAAAATGAAATACACTCAACAAAAATATAAACGCAACACTTTTGGTTTTGCTCCCATTTTGTATGAGATGAACTCAAAGATCTAAAACTTTTTCCACATACACAATATCACCATTTCCCTCAAATATTGTTGACAAACCAGTCTAAATCTGTGATAGTGAGCACTTCTCCTTTGCTGAGATAATCCATCCCACCTCACAGGTGTGCCATACCAAGATGCTGATTAGACACCAGGTGTGCCTTAGACTGCCCACAATAAAGGCCACTCTGAAAGGTGCAGTTTTATCACACAGCACAATGCCACAGATGTCGCAAGATTTGAGGGAGCGTGCAATTGGCATGCTGACAGCAGGAATGTCAACCAGAGCTGTTGCTCGTGTATTGAATGTTCATGTCTCTACCATAAGCCGTCTCCAAAGTCGTTTCAGAGAATTTGGCAGTACATCCAACCAGCCTCACAACCGCAGACCACGTGTAACCACACCAGCCCAGGACCTCCACATCCAGCATGTTCACCTCCAAGATCGTCTGAGACCAGCCACTCGGACAGCTGCTGGAACAATCGGTTTGCATAACCAAAGAATTTCTGCACAAACTGTCAGAAACCATCTCAGGGAAGCTCATCTGCATGCTCATCGTCCTCATCGGGGTCTCGACCTGACTCCAGTTCGTCGTCATAACCGACTTGAGTGGGCAAATGCTCACATTCGCTGGCGTTTGGCACGTTGGAGAGGTGTTCTCTTCACGGATGATGTGAAGGAGATGTGTTACACTGCATGAGGCAAATGGTGGTCACACCAGATACTGACTGGTATCCCCCCCCCCCCCCCCAATAAAACAAAACTGCACCTTTCAGAGTGGCCTTTTATTGTGGGCAGTCTAAGGCACACCTGTGCACTAATCATGGTGTCTAATCAGCATCTTGATATGGCACACCTGTGAGGTGGGATGGATTATCTCAGCAAAGGAGAAGTGCTCACTATCACAGATTTAGACTGGTTTGTGCACAGTATTTGAGGGAAATGGTGATATTGTGTATGTGGAAAAAGTTTTAGATCTTTGAGTTCATCTCATACAAAATGGGAGCAAAACCAAAAGTGTTGCGTTTATATTTTTGTTGAGTGTATGTTTTCTGAAGAAATATGAAGCTTCTGCTTGTGTTTATAATGACAAAATGTTGAATCATTTTTTCACTGTTCCTTTGAAAAAAAAATATTTCAAGATTCTTAATGAGATCAAACGACTTGTAGGATTTCCTGCAGTGTGACAGTGATTTTTCTGGGAAGAACATTTTCTGCTTTATAAGTACCAATAGCACAGAGTGTAACATTAAAAAAGACATTCATGCTCTGTGGACTCACAAAGTCAGTCTGCCCGCTGAACGCTTCCAGACTGAAGTACTTTTTGAGTTTGTTCTGTGGTTTTTGTTGAGCAACTTAACCTGCTGAACAAAGTATAACTAAACAGATTAAAGTGTTTTCAGGAAAGTTACTGAAGCTCATCAAGTTTGGTGTTTTACTCACAGATAATACTGACACAGATGCTGTTTTCTGTCTTCATGTTTCTTACACAGTTCAATCAGCCTGAACAGCAAATTCTGACAAACACACATTCAGAACTGTGCAAAAGATAAAAATGAATAAAAAGTAATGAGCTAAAAATGCTGATGTTGTCTTTTGCTTAATCACAGTGAACAGAAAATCATATTTGAAATGTTTAAACATGATATAAATCAGATTGATTTTGTTCCTCTTCCATTAAAGAAAATGATCAATTTTCCCATTAAATCAAAACTTAAAATAATTGATTACTTTGCAGGTGTACTGCCTGGAACATGATGACATCTGTCCCTTGTTTATTTTTTTATTTCATTGATTGATTTGTGCACGTCCGGGTGCTCGAGTCACCGCTGGATCCAGCTCATGTTTTCCACCTGATGCAGCTGCAGTTCTACTTGGAGAAACCTGCTCACTGCTCCTGATGTTACCAAAGAGTCTGTCAGCCAAGAGTGGATCAGAACCCGCTGACAGGAGCAGGTGCAGACCAAGTGGCCTGGCTCCACAAAACTATAACACATCCATCAGTAAATGCAACTGGACTTCTCTTATCAACAGCAGGAAGTCAACACAAACAAACTGTGAACTTTTAAAAGTGAAGTGATGATGTGCTTATTAAATAATAAACATTATGTATAATATCTCAGCTTTTTATGTCTAACAGTAACAACATCAAAAGTACAGTTTTTTAAACTGAAAAGTACAAAAAAATAGAAACAATAAGCAAAGTGTCAGTGATTTATTTAAAAACACACACAATATAAAGAGGACATTAAATACAAAACCTTGCAGAAATCCCCACAGCTGGATATGACTGGAACAGATAAGAGACGAGGGTGAATAAATCTCTCTTCACTGTGTGGATGCATCACCACGTTTTAATGTGGTGATGGCCAACGGTGCAGAAAGCGGTTTGTGTGTCAGTTAAATGCCACCTCACCCTGGGGGTCGGGGCCGGGGAGCTTGTGTTTTATCTGGAAGGTGATGACACCGTAGAGCCACAGCAGTCTCCAGCCTCATGTGGCTTTGAACTGTGTGAATGGTTTTCACAGTGACTGGAGCCCAGTCCACCTGATATGTTCAGTTTGCAGACGATATTGTGGTGTGCACCTGCAGATGACAAGAATTTGAGATGAAGCCACAATACGGACTTTGGAAGATAGAAGATCGAAGAGAAAAATGACAGAATATTTGAGGTTTAATGAAGATCAGATGCCAGCACTGATGAGTGGAGGAACTGAAATACGTCAGATGAGTGGGAGGTGAAGGTGGAGAAGTCAATCAATCAATCAATTTTTTTTATATAGCGCCAAATCACAACAAACAGCTGCCCCAAGGCGCTTTATATTGTAAGGCAAGGCCATACAATAATTATGTAAAACCCCAACGGTCAAAACGACCCCCTGTGAGCAAGCACTTGGCTACAGTGGGAAGGAAAAACTCCCTTTTAACAGGAAGAAACCTCCAGCAGAACCAGGCTCAGGGAGGGGCAGTCTTCTGCTGGGACTGGTTGGGGCTGAGGGAGAGAACCAGGAAAAAGACATGCTGTGGAGGGGAGCAGAGATCGATCACTAATGATTAAATGCAGAGTGGTGCATACAGAGCAAAAAGAAAAAGAAACAGTGCATCATGGGAACCCCCCAGCAGTCTACGTCTATAGCAGCATAACTAAGGGATGGTTCAGGGTCACCTGATCCAGCCCTAACTATAAGCTTTAGCAAAAAGGAAAGTTTTAAGCCTAATCTTAAAAGTAGAGAGGGTGTCTGTCTCCCTGATCTGAATTGGGAGCTGGTTCCACAGGAGAGGAGCCTGAAAGCTGAAGGCTCTGCCTCCCATTCTACTCTTACAACCCTAGGAACTACAAGTAAGCCTGCAGTCTGAGAGCGAAGCGCTCTATTGGGGTAATATGGTACTACGAGGTCCCTAAGATAAGATGGGACCTGATTATTCAAAACCTTATAAGTAAGAAGAAGAATTTTAAATTCTATTCTAGAATTAACAGGAAGCCAATGAAGAGAGGCCAATATGGGTGAGATATGCTCTCTCCTTCTAGTCCCCGTCAGTACTCTAGCTGCAGCATTTTGAATTAACTGAAGGCTTTTTAGGGAACTTTTAGGACAACCTGATAATAATGAATTACAATAGTCCAGCCTAGAGGAAATAAATGCATGAATTAGTTTTTCAGCATCACTCTGAGACAAGACCTTTCTGATTTTAGAGATATTGCGTAAATGCAAAAAAGCAGTCCTACATATTTGTTAATATGCACTTTGAATGACATATCCTGATCAAAATGACTCCAAGATTTCTCACAGTATTACTAGAGGTCAGGGTAATGCCATCCAGAGTAAGGATCTGGTTAGACACCATGTTTCTAAGATTTGTGGGGCCAAGTACAATAACTTCAGTTTTATCTGAGTTTAAAAGCAGGAAATTAGAGGTCATCCATGTCTTTATGTCTGTAAGAAGTGGGTGCAGAAATGATCCAGTCTGGAAGAAAGAATCATGAATGTTGTGTGACCTGGGAATTAAGGCCAAGGTTAAAGGTCTGGTTTATAAGACCAGACATGATGTAAAGTGCTGAGACGTGGGCAGTGAAGGGAGTGCAGGAGAAGCAATGAGAGTGTGCTGACTGCTGAGTGACAAAGATGAATAAGAATAAGAAATGCAGAGCAGCACAAGTTCTACCAGAGGACTCAGATTTTTAAATATTCACTCAGAATCAGTTAATTAACATTAGCTTTAATCTCTAAATGAAGCAGGTGTCTCCCATTAGTCATCAGCTCTCAACCAATAGGAACATGTACATTCTTTAAAACACCAGTGTTCTCACTCACCTCTCGCTGTTTACAGATCAATGACAAAACATCCCCTCCTCCACCCCACTGCCACCAGTTGGTTCCTGTCCTCTGCCTGGGGCAGGCTCCGCCCCTCCTATTTCCATTGGCAGGATTTGTGATCATGTCAAGTCTACTCTCTGCCATGACGGAGACCAGCGTCAATTCTAATTCACCATTGGACTGTATCATTCTGTACATTGTCTTGTTGCATTAAAATGTTTAACAGACATATTACGGTCAGATATAAAGACCAACTTCAGAAGCTGACATTGGAGCTTAAAACATGAATCTAAAGCAACCTAAAGTTGTTATGTGTCGGACGCGGTCGGAGCACCGACCCAGCGTTTGACAGGACCCAGCATAAAATAAGCAGAGCACGGTTCAAAAGATAACAGAATTTAATAATCATAGTGAGTTTAGTGATAAACAACCAAAAATGTCCGCGGTCTGGTGAGGTGAAAACACGGTGCGCTCTCAGCAGCGCAAACGGTCCGGAGCCACAGCAGTTCGGACCCAGGGACCCCGCCGACACCCCCCAGGTGGCCGCAACAAACCGAGTCTGTGAAGAAAGAAAACATGAGGTGAGTCCAACTCCACACAGAGAGACACAGCTCAAAGGTGCACACAATCAGCAAACACTTCCTGGCTTAAATATATACATCAGCTTCTCACCCTGCAGGCACGGAACAACTCAGTTCAAATCTCCACTGCAGCAGAAGCTGATTAGACAATTAGCATAACGTGACAGCTCACTAACACAAGGTGTGAGGGACACCAAATCCACTGTCATTACTTCATAAAAGTCACCAAAACCAAATTACCTCAGGAAGTGTGCTGAAGAGCGTGAGACCTCACCCAATCCTCCTTCACAGACTGTGGCGTCAAACCTGGAGCGGTCTCTGCGTCCGTGATGGTGAGATTGTTCTCCTGACGTCGATCTCACACGTCTGCTCACAAGGTCGAGTCTCTGGCAATCACACACTGTGCATTCAAGGTTTAAATGCAGCAATCTCTGATCAAGACAAAATACACCACAGCTGTGAGTCCTTATGACCTGCACGTGAAAACAAGCCTCAGGTGTTCAGGGTGAGGTCCTAATGCTCAGCCACTCAGTCCTGAATGCATACCACCTGGTGGGAGAAACACAAAACAAAAACCAAGCCAGCCAAACACCCCAGCCCATAACATAAAGTAGCTCAATGTGTACATCACCTTTAACTTCCCTTCTGTCCTTCAGGTAGAAGTGAAAGAATAAGAGGAGAAACAAAGGTGGGAGAAACATCTAACAAAGTCCAGGAACGTAGGTGTGTGGTTTGAACGAGAATGTGGTGTGATGAGAAGAGAAGATGAATGTGTCAGTAAACAAGTGATGAGGAGGGAAGTACAGTGTAAGAGAAAGAGGCTGAGGACCATCAGAACCATCACTCACATAGACCAGGAAGATTTCATCAACTGAATGTGGCTAATTGATCATGTGACCAGCATTTCGGTGGCCCCGACTGCGTCGTATAAGTCGACCAGCCGGTCTCAAACCTGATGTAAAAGTCAGTGAAAATCCAATAGCTCCATCCATCCCTGGTCTGTTCACTTCACTTTCCATCTAACCTCAGCCCATTCTCTCCTTCCTCTCCTCTCTTTCTCCCCCTCTCCTCCTACCATTTATCAGTCTCTCACCCCCTGTTGTTACTCTCCCCACATTCTCACCCTCCTTTTCTTCCCCTGCAACCTGTGGAACCAATTAGACCCTGTAAGTCGGGGCCTTGTGCCCCTGTCGTGCAGTCCATTTAACCCACTGCTCTAAAGGACCTGGACTCATAGGACAACCGCTGCCTCAGTGGGTGGGTTTGAGATGGTGGCTGGGGAGGGGGGTGAGGGGTGTGGACCACCAAGCCTCCTGTGAACCCATGTCCTCAGTTAAAAACAAAATGTTGGGTTGACATGGTTTAAAAGAGAAGATGTGGACACCGGTGAGAGCTCAGGTTCCCGTTTCTTTAGTTCCTCACTGACCGCGGTATGTTTGGTCGGCTTGTTTATCTGTTAGCACAAAGTCTTTAACATTAAAGACTCCATGAAAACTGATCAATCTCATCAAGGTGAATAACTCTTTAAATGTTATCAGTCAGTTGAGGATTCAGGATTATTCTGGTTTTATCTTGAACACAGCGGTTGTCTGTGTGGTTGCCATCCAGGACCCAAGACACTCCCACACTGTGGTGGATGTTTCACTGCATGACCTCATCTGATCTGACCTTTAGCATAGTGAGATCAGTAGTTCTCAATTTTCTACTGATCCCCAAGATGTTAGTGTGAGAAGGTTCCTGGTTCCAGGTCTCCTGGGCCCATCCTCTATGTACAACTGGAGTTAAGCTAGGAATGGCATCCGGTGTAAAACTTGTGCTAAATCAAAGTGTAAGAGAATGGGAGGAGCAAGAAAAAATGAGTAAAGAAGCTATGAAATTTTGGTACGGATGAGGGTCCAGATGTGGGTTCTGGCTTATTTCTTTGTGGTCTTTATGTCCTGCTCCACTTTTTGTCCTGACATCCAGTTATATTTTGATCATGTCTTTCCTGTTCTGTTTTCTCTTTTCTTAGTGCTGATTTAGTACATGCAGGTTTGTTATTTTCCTCTCCATCTTCGCCTGGCTCCTCGTGGGTTTATCTACCTTGTTTGACCACCTTTTGTGGGAACTCTGAGGCCTGACTGTTGATTCTTCTGCTGCCTAATCCCTCGCCGACACCTTGGATGTGGTAACAGATCTCCTGTGTTTTTGACTTAGGCCTGTTTAACAACACTGACTAAATAACTTTGGACTTACCTCAGGTTGTCTTCTCTGCGCTGGAGTCACCCATTGCTAGTTCATTACGTTTCCAGTTTTCAATGTTTTTCCCCTTAAAAAAGGAAAAAAAAAAACTGATCTTGACCATAGTTGTCAGACCTACATATCCAGTGGCACACAATCAAGTTAAATGCAGATCCAGATCTGGATCCACAACAGTAACTGAGATGGATCTGGGGATGGGGGATGCAAGATGTGAAAAGAAAAAGAAAAGAAAAGATGTGAAGAAAGCAAAAAGAAAGGAAAAAAGAAAAGAAGAGAAGGTTTTTAAGTCTGATAACATGATGTTTGCCTCGTGCCTGCAGAGTTGGGTTTCAAAGTTCGACCTATTGCTGTAGTTAAACTTCATGTTAGGTGTTGAAAAATAGTCAGATTAAGATCATGAGTCTGACTTTTTTTAAAAATTGTTCAGGTTTGATAAAAATGTGTCTGGTGACTTAACTCACTGTTAACAGTTGCAAAAACTCGCAATATCACATTGTATGTACACAGAGTAATGAAAAACAGGGTTTACAATAAAACAAATACTTTACAAATTAAACTTTTTATGTTATTATTCATGATGGAAAGAGTTGCTGACTACTGCTATATTTTTTTTTAACATCAGTGACAATATTATGCTGTCATTCCATGAATAAGCAGACTACCATAAATCAGACCCCCCAACCAAAAAACCTGGATCCACCCCTGGAGAGTGAAACATTTAGAGGGGAGTAACGTTGTGCTGTAAGAAGCAGCTCTTTAAGCCCTGTCGTGGTGTTAAAGCTGTGGAGCTGTCTGTGGACCTTCTCGTTGTCTTTCTCTGACTCTCTGCAGGAAGGTGACAGCAGGTTTTCGGTGCTGTGCTCGGCTGCGGCTGAACAAACTCCTCTTTTGGCAGCGGAGCGTCCCCTGGAATGCTTTTAACAATTCTCTGTCGGACGCAGAGGAGCACGGGATGCTGGCAGACTGTCACATTCCAAAGGGAAACATTTTTTGTAGCTCTTCACATGTCAATCAGCGACACTATCTGCATGTCACCCCTCGAAGGCCCTAAAACACACAAACACACTCGGCGAGCCTCCGTGCTGTGTCTCTCTTCGAAGGACGCGGCCGTGGATGTGTTAAGTGCGGAAGAATGCGGCCTGACACACAAATGCCGTTTTCTCAGACTTCACACAAAGACTCGTCCACCTCTGATGGGTGTGATCTGGGTCACTGAGGAGAGAACCAAGAACCTCTCCACTGGTGAGAGTCACAGTTCTAAAGACAAATCCTGACGGTGGAACTTTCCACTCAAAACAGAATCCTCAGGCCAGAGGTTCTAAGATCTGTTCCCAAAATATGATGGTGATGTTTGTTACTGATGTTTGCACCACTAGCTCTTACTCCAGGTCAGAACCAAACCTCGGGCTTCCAGCAGCACCAGAAAATGCTTCCTGAATACTGTTGGAGACACAAATGTTCGTCTGTAGTAAATGGTTGTCGTGACCTGGAAGTTCTCAGGTTGTTGTTAAACCCACAGTGAACTAAATCTACAGAGCAGAAAGTTGGATTTTTGGCTGAAGTTTCCTGGAACTTTCTTGCAGTTTTTGGGACTCGGTAGTTGGGTGATGGAGATTCACGTTAAAACATTCCAGTGATTGGACAGAGAATCTGCTCCGAGGCGACTTAGCAAACTTTTTGGGTACAAATTATCAACAAACTAAAGCAAAGGATTTGATGTGATTTTTTTTTCCTTTCTTTCTTTTTGTGACAAAAGCTCAAAATTCAAAGGTTTCATCTGAAGATGTTTGGAGGCTGGTGTGATCAAAAATACTGTAACAAACATGAATTAAGGAAGATGTTTTCTGGTGGTAGATCTATAACTGTGTATTTTTTCTAAAAATCTGACAAAATGTAGTGATTTCAGCAGAAGCCGCCGGTGTCCTGCTTGGTGTCCACTGGGAAGGTCAAAACCAAAACACCAGTGTGGCACTGTGAGTCCGTATTGGAGCGCACACCTCCACACTGGGCAGAGGGGGGCATCCGGCCCCTCAGCCAACCTTCTCCCCTTACAGCCAGGATGTCGGTGCGGGTGAGATTCCTCAGTGTGTTATCAGCGCGTTGAAAGCACCTGACTGGTGTGTGTGTGTGTGGGGGGGGGGGGGGGGGGGGTGACCCGGGGTGACACGAGTCCTGCTGGACACTCGACAGGAGCTGTCAGTGAGCCGAGGGGGGGGGAGCTTATCAATCAAGCACCTTTCCTATCTGCTGGGCTGACCTTTGAGCCACGACACGGGAACGTGTGTGTGTGTGTGTGTGTGTGTGTGTGTGTGTGTGTGTGTGTGTGTGTGTGTGTGTGTGTGTGTGTGTGTGTGTGTGTGTGTGTGTGTGTGTCAGAGACTGAAGTAATGTCTCTACAATATCAGAATGAAATGCATGAAGATCCAGTCAGTGTGATTCATGTGTCGTACAAACACAGACTGAGACTTTAAATGACTGATGATGTGATTCTTGTCTGTTACTGTTGGATTATATCAAAAAATACAACTGTTTATTCTGTTCAACAACGAAGAAAAGCTTTAGCAAAGAAAATGAAGAAATAAACACAAAATCCTGGCAGAACCCTGAACAGTGTGTGTGTGTGTGTGTGTGTGTTCATTTAATGTGACGGTTTTAATTAAATTTGTGACATTTCGACTTCTCAGATGTTTCTTCTTTTTTCTTTTGTCTGACGTCACAGTTTATCAGAGAGAAGCGTGTTGTGCTGCTCATCAGCTCCCTCTGCTGGACACTACAGTGTGCTGAATGGCCTTATGTTATATTATTATTATCATCCTTCCATCCATTTTCTACCGCTTACTCCAATTACAGGTAATTGTTTTTATTAGTAGTAGGAGTAGTAGTGATATTATAATGTGAAATAATCTCCCAGTGTAAAATGAACACTGTACGTCATTTAGGGGTTTTTTTTTCTAGAAGAAAGTTCTGCTGTGGATCACAAAATACAGTCCAACAGTTCATGAGCTCACCTCAGTTTTTACGCAGGATCACTTTGTGACATTCTGGTTTTCTAGTTATACAACAATTTAATCAGAATAAATGACAAGGTTAGACTTTACTTGTGTGAAGCACCTTGAGGCAACTTTGTTGTGATTTGGCGCTATGTAAATGAAAATAAATTGAATTGAATTACAAAATAAATAAATAAATAAATAAAAAATCTGCAATATTCCTGAATGTAGATCAGGACGCATTGGAATTTTCACAGACATTCTGAAATATTAATGTCATGTGATCACAAATTCACTGTAATAAACATTTTTAGCTGTTTTGAAAGCTGCTGCAGAAACATTAGGCTCCATCCATTCTGCTGAATTTGCTCATTTTTGTTACAGAGATACTGCACAAAAGTTTCGACATTCCAGCTTGTAAGTGGGATTATTTTCACTGTTGCAAAAGCGTGGAACCGGCATGGCTGAGCATGTGGCGGAGAGGTGTCCATGCGGCTGTGTGAAATTCAGTTCCCCTGAAACAATCTGTTTCTCTGGTGTCAGGAGCGCGCACGACAGCCGCAGAGGTGGATTCACACAGTTCATCATGTCAGTTGATCATGACAATTCCAAAAAGGTGTAGTTTGGATGATCTGTGACTGAATGTTCTGGGGTAAAAACAGGTCGGTTTCAGTTTGTACAGGGGTCAAAAGTTAAAGTTGCTCCAATTTTTGTCATAAGTGATGCAAATTATTGTTTGGGTTAATAGGGTTCTAAAAACTAACAGTTTGTGCCATCTGTCATGCTTAGTTGCATGTTACAGGGTAACATATGTCTCATGTAATAGAATCCAATGGACACCGACTTTGTTTGACCTTTACTTTGGTGACCAAACATCCAGCACAGTCTAAAGTATTCCATTTATTAATCCTTTTAGTTCTTTTTATTCCTTTTATCCTTTTATTCATTTTATTATCATTTTTGACCAGTTGGACTTTGGAATCCATCTCTACGGATGTCGTGCGCGCTCCCAACACCAGGGAATTATTTGAGGGGAACTGACTTTCCCATCGGGCAGGTTGTTGTCATGTGGGGTCAAGGATCATGATGCTGCCACCACTCTCACTGAAGACTGAAGCTTCTAGCTCTTCCTGGGTTGTTGTGGGTGTCTTGGTGGCTTCCCTCACACGCCTCCCTCGTGCACCATCACTGCACAAAGATGATATGCTGTGACTTGGAAATGTTCTGGCAACTCGTTTAACTTTTCATGGAGGTGCCTCACTGGAGTCTTCTTTCTTCTTCACAGTGCTGGTTTTTCTGCAGTGCTGACTCAGCAGAGACGATCAGCTTCATGTGACGTCTATGCAGCTGGCTGTAAAAGTGATGATTTTAGTTGTGTTCTGTTAAACTGGGTGAATCCAGTATATTTTTATTTGATGAGATTTTTTCTTCACGTGTGTGTCTTCTCCCCGTCCTGCCTCCTCTCCTTCCTTCTGTCTCCTTCCTGCTCTGATCTATAAATACTCTCTCATCAGCAGAGGCTGGCGGTGAGCGGTGGCGACCCTGGCCTCTCTCCGTCCAGCAGAGCAGTGATTTATGGGAGCTCAGCAGGGCTCTAACCTTGCACTTGGGCCCTGGCAGTATAAATGATGGCAGGTCAGCGGCTCTGTGGATGGAGGCGAGAGAGTCCTTTTCTCTTCGCTCGGCCTTTTTTCTGTCCTGTTATCATCAGCGTGATGGAGACATCATCATCTCCGGGGAGTATAAATAGTGCTGGATCAGGTGACATGCCGGCCCTGGCCTTTGATGGGAGCTTTAATTTCATGGCTAATTTCTCTCGGCTCAGAGAGGATCAATGCTGCCCCCCGTGCCTGTTCTGGGCTGCAAAGACTGAGAGAAAAAAGGACAAATGTTGGCTGTGCTGAGTGATTTAAACACACGTGTGCATGCAGATGTCACAGGTTCCAAACACTCACCAGGAGGACACAGAAAAATCACCAATAATTACATCACAGAGCAAAACTGGGATTATCGCTACACAATTACATCTTCTTCTTCCAGTTGCTCCCATTAGGGGGCGCCACAGCAGATCAGTCGTTTCCATCTCACCCTGTCCTCTGCATCTTCTTCTGTCCCACCAACCACCTCCATGTCCTCCCTCAGCACGTCCATAAAGGGGCATTCACAAGAGAGCACGAATGAGCCCGAATGCCGTCCGAATGAGGACTCCAGCCACATTTGGACAAATTGGAGCTGCATTCCATGTGAAATGGGATGGTGACATCCGCCATAATCGGAGGGCAGATGCGCCACCCATTACGAAATAATTATTCCATATGACGCCGCGGTGGTCCTGCGTGGGTCCACATCATCTGATTGCTTCGCTGCGTGTGCGTGAGCTCACCTGGACAGCGGGGCATCCGGCTGTCTGCAAAAAGCTGAACACCTGGAGAGCGAGATCAAGCGCGTGCATTGGATGTGGTCCTACATACATGGATCTGTACACATGATATATTCCTCAGAACTGATATTGTGTCACCAGCTGATATGCAGCCAGTAACTGATGGCACTTGTAATGATGCTGTGGTGATGACAGTTGCACCCTGCAGCTGCAGCAGAGGTCTGAGGACCATTTTAAAAGGCTGGATGTGACGTGGCCGCTTCCAATTCACCCTCGACTGCGTTCACATTGTTTTGAATGCTTTGATGCCGTGAGAATATTTAGTATGCCAGCAGATTACAGTCCACCTCGACTGCCGCATGATATTTTTCCACCTCAAACGCACCTCGACAGAAGACAGCATGTGCACTACAACTTCCGGGCTCATTCGTCCTCTGGTGTGACCTGGTGTGACGGGGGTGTTATTCTCACTGCATTCTGAAAGCATTTTGGGATTTGAACTGCTTTCCACAGCTATTACACACAGCATGTGCAGGGTTCATTTGAGGCGGGTCGGGGCACACTCTGAGCATTTGGATGCCATTCTTGTGCATTTCTTAAACCCTCCCAGATGTGGCACAAATTGTGGGTTTTTTCCTCCATTCAGCCTGATTCAAGTGTGAAGGGGCCCTAAACCTCCTCTTTGTCCTCCCTCTTCTTCTCCTGCCTGGTGGCTCCATCCTCAGCATCCTTCTCCCTATATACCCTGGGTCCCTCCTCTGCTCATGTCCAAACCATCTCAATGTCACCTCTCTGACTTTGTCTCCAAACCGTCCCACCTGAGGTGTCCCTCTGATATGTTCATTCCTAATCCTGTCCGTGCTCATCTGTCCTGTCTTTTTGTTAGTGCAACAACCAAGAAGCCTAGATGGATGATGGACAGCATATATTGATCAGCAAAAATTTGTGACTGATTAGTATGAAGTTATTCAGAAGTTACATGATAAAGACATTCATAGTCAAAAACTACCATGACAGACATAATGTATATTTATATTGTGATGTGTTAAGTGTGTACAGTTTGAATGAGTCCTCTGATACATTTCATTCATATTGTTCATCTTTAGATTTTTAATCCTGCTCTTATATATATATATATATATATATATATATATATATACTTGTATATATATATATAGTTACTAAGGCTCAAATTTTTCAAACAGAATGTTTATTTTTAAAGGTTAAGTGTGATGTAATTTTAATTTGCTACAAAAAAGGTTTTTTTTAATGGGTGATCCTTTTTTGTTGTTTTGTACCAAATTTTGTTTGGCAGATGTATAATGCAGACAGAGACAAATGATGACGTAACTTATTTTGCCAAAAGTGCAAAGTTCAGGGTGGTCCAGCATTGCTGGGTGTGGTTGGCACAGTCTGTCAATCAATAAATTGGTAAGAGCTGGATGAATGAGCTGGTCTTTTAAACTGCACTGGCAGAGATGATTGATTGCAGGTCCAAGTGGCAAGTAGGTCAGTCACGCCCATCCTAAGACTCACAAGACATGAAGACATGCAGGGTGAAGGAAAGAACAGCAGTGGATACAAACAGAAAAAGGTAAAGTCCTAACAAATGTATTTATATATCTCCAGCTAACTGTCTTGCTGTCTGGATCACATGTTGGTCCTTTTTGTTTGTTTACACACACACACACACACACACACACACACACACACACACACACACACACACACACACACACACACACACACACACACACACACACACACACACAGAAACAAGGAACCTTTGACTTAAATGAAACAATCGGTTTAGCGAATTTAATGATGGAGGAAATAAGTGTATTTTCACTTGGTTGAAACATTAAATAAAAGAGCTGCTGGGGGCGGGGTTACTTTCTCCGGTGGGTAATGAGTAACTGCACTGGAATACATCTGTCAGCCAGCTCTTGCAGCACACACTTGCAGAGATTCGTTTGTGCACGCGGAGCGATCAATACTGCAGGAACACATAAGAGCAACAACCAGACTATAAGTACACAACTACTCACCTGTGTGTTTCACATTGCCATGGTGATAAATATCAAACTGTGGGTCCCTGCTCGTGGCCCCGGGGAGACATTGAACTCTAGCCCCTCCATAATGACTTTGTCTACCTATCGATCTGGCTATGATCCATGTACTGTAATTCTTATATCATCAGCTGCAGCCCCAGCAATAACTCCAAGTCATATTTTGGGCCTCCCGTCAACTTGACAACTTAATGATGCAGGGGTCCTTGCCTGAGACGCAGTCTCCCTTCCTCCTCCTCCCCTGCAGGGCTCTAATTTCTCCTTGTTCTTTCAGACTAATATCAGCGAAGGTGCACAGAGGCTGTTGTCTCCGAGGACTCGACTCTCTCAGCCACATATCTTCTCCTCTTCACCTCCGTGTGCGTGCCGGATCGCACAGGTTAGTGTGTGCGACTGCTGTGCATCTGTCTCCTGTTTGGAGCACTGACCCCGCGGGCTCTCAAGGAGGCTCAGCCGTCCCTCTTTAGACCCTCTTCTTCTTCCTTCTCTGAGTTGGCCTATATTTCATTGTCATTTCAAGCCTCTCTTCTTAGCCTGGATGTAATAGTGGGAGATATATCGCCTCCATTCTGCAGCCTTCTGAGCTTCCTCTGCCTTTTATAAAACGCTGTCAGAGTGACAAAACAGCAGCCCCCGGGTATTCGGGCACAGATGCCCCCTCATCCAGAGGCAATTCCTCAATATCCAGCGATGATCCTTTTAGCAAGAGATAACATCTGGGTCCTTGGCAGGATGGGTTTGGAGCAGTTGTGGCGGACAGAGTCGTCGCTCATCTCTATTGCTCTGTCTGCCTACGAGCCCAAAGCTGTCTGTCGACTCGCTCTGTAGAGGCGCTGATTTAAAGAGCGGCCCTTCATCCTACCGCCAACACTTTTGATTTCTTTTTGATCCAACCTGACAATCAAACAGCTCAAACAACTTCAAATGTGAGCGGAGTTTTATGTTAAACATCCTCAAACTGTGCAAGTAGGAACCTCGCTACCGCTAAAAAGGAGCCAGTTTTAGACTTCTGTGACCTATGTCACCAAAAGACCAAACCTCCTGTCCACTGAGCCAATCAGCAGTCTGTGATATGCCTGTTCAACCACCGATCAGAGATCTATAGTGTCCTTATTGATCAGGTCAGCAGTTTAATATTTTTTGAAGTTATTGAACTTTTCAATGAACCGGTGTCTTTAAATTAACTTCAACCCAAACACATGACTCTGAGGAGGAGAACCAGAAACATTCTGTTTCTGTGACTGTAGCTTTAAGAGGGAACAAGCTGCTGCTGATGGGAGAGGTGGGCGTGTCACTGTCGGCCATATAGGCCATGTGGGCGTAGCACTTAAAAGGGACTGTTACCAAAAGCCAGGGAGCATCCACGTGCACGGTCACATTCAGGGCCGCAGCCAGGGATTTTGTGCCCAGCAAGAATTCTTACTGGGCACGCCCATATTATTTGGTCAGTATTATAATTGTAATAGGGGCCTCTCTGGGCCCTTGTCAATCATGGGCCCCTACACTGTAAATGCTAACATACAAATGAATTAAGTATGACAAGTGAACCAAACTCAGTTTTCATCAACCTGTTATGAACACTCATTTTAAATAAGTAAGTAGTACTTTGAGATTGGAAGACATGCTTTAGTTGATGTTTCCCATTTAAGACAAATTAGAAAAAATAATTTTTCATACCCAGTGTCCTTTGGGGCATTCTTTCAGACATGTGCAGATCTGCCTCACTTACTTTGCGCATTCCTGCCCGCATGTCCATGGTGAGCCCGTGTTTGGACCACCAGTGCTCTCTCCACCCTGTTTTTCACTCATTGATGATAAACTGTCTGGAATTAGTTTGGTTTATAAATCAAAACCATAAGTCAAAACTGCTTTGCTTTTAATGTCCTATGTGACACGTCAGTACTGTTCCATGTTGAAAGTAAATGACTCGTCCTCACAGCAGTGGGCAGAGTGCTCAAAGACAGAAGCTCTGACTCGTTGTTTGTGTTGGGTTTGTGATCGCCTTTGTTTTTCCTCAGAAGTGTTGGCGGTGCTTAAACGCAAAACTGGCTTGTCAGTAGCTGACCGGAGTCAATACTAAAAGTTAGCGGTTAGCTGTAGCTTCAAGAAAATTAAGTTGACCTGAATATGAAGGATGAACAAAACTAAAGAGAATTACGCTGTCACTTGTGTACTGGATGCTCACAGTAAATATGTTACTGTAATCTAATTTATTTGACTACTGTAAACTCAAAATAAATAAGTTACTATAATCTAGGTTTTTAAGTTTATTTGAGTACTGCTAAATCAAATTGAACAAGTTACCATTATCCAACTATTTAAATTAATTTGAGTACTGCACACTCACAATAATTATGTTAATCAGATCTGATTCATTTAAGCCAACATAAATTACTTTATTAAGGCAGCAAGTTTGCATAAGTTTTTTTTTTTAAGTAAAGTCAACTTATTATATTTTACAGTGTAGAATCCTTCTTATTCTCCCCTTTTCAGCAGCCGTGGTCATACGAATCATGAAAACCGGACACGACCTCTCGAAAGTACCAAAACTGATCAGTGGTCAGGTTCTGGAGGTTGATAAGATGTGAAGGTGTTCATTTGGACCAGGGTCTGGTTCCTTTAGCGTTCGGGGCTGATGTCGGGTTCTGGAGGTCGGTACGATGTGAAGCTGTTCATTTAGACCAGGGTCTGAGCTGTGGTTCCTCTGAGGTTCGGTTCTGGGGCAGCAGATGGGCTGCAGACAATTAAAGGTAAATGTTCTTTTGTGTTCCTGTCTCTCGCCTCATCTTTAGTGACGTCACCCTCTCGGCTGCATCTATTGGCCCCGGTGCCTGCCCCCCCTCCCCCTCCTCCCCCAGCCTTAATTGGGAGTCAGGGAGAGCGCTGGAAATCGCATTAACGCGGCCCCGGCCGCCGGTGCCATCCGTCTTGTTTTTTATTGCGCCGCGCCGGGGCTGCCTGCGCGCTGCCGTTCGATTTGTCACCGGCCTCGTTCGCTGATAACGGGCATTTGTCATCGCCGTGCCTCCCTGTTAATGTTATCATCTCCTCCCTGACAGCCGCCCTCCGCCGGGGCGCGCCGGCGACAGAGCACATCCGTCAAGCGAATATTTCCACGGCCAAAGGGAGCGCACGCCGCAATCACGCGCGCTGCAGCGCTTATCAAGGCGCGTGCGCGCGCAAACACTGATGTCAGCGCCATAAAATGAGGGGGGGGGGGGGGGGGGGGGTAATTTGTTGCAATTAATTACGCAGTGAGTGCGGCTTTGTTGTGTTCGAGCGCGTTTTATCTGCTGGAATGTTCCAGTGATGATGTTCGGCTGATTTACTGCTACCTGCTGCTCGAGGCCGCGCGGCGCGTGCACAGATACAGAGCCGGCCTCACAGGCACGGTACCGAACCCAGTACCGGAGACCAGAACCGATGCCAGTGTCAAATGTTTAACAATGATTCCGGTGTGACCCGTTGTGTGACCCGGACCTGAATGTCAGGATGATGATTGAACTGGATCGAACCAGTATCACCATGGTAACGTCTTCTCTCAGATTGTGACACTATTTTTGTTCCACGGTTGACAGTGGATGTGGAGGTGGGACGGTCTCCATGACAACGTGACTGCTGCAGATGGAAGTGACGGTTTTCCAGCAGCTGGTCTGTGTGTCTGTCAGAAACTCAAACAGTCACACAGACGTGACTGACAGCAAACAGACCATCACTGCGTCCAGCACGTTACTTCAGTTATTATTATCTGTTAGTGTCTCTCAGCAGTCTGCATGTTATTTGTGGTTTGGTGAAACAGCGCCCCCCTGTGGCACTGCAGCAGCCTTCAGCTGTGGCGGAGCTCTGCACTCTGAGTGCTGCCGCATTATAAATGACTGATAGCACTTTGAGACTTTGTTCCTTTTCGTTGTTGAATGTTTGGGATAAACGGCTTTAAAATTTTCATGTGAAAAACGATGAACATGAAAACACTTTTTTCTAATTACATAATCTTGTTTCCTCTCTGAATGTTCTGTTTATTTTTTGTTGGTGATAAATGTGATAAGAGCAGAAAACACCGTTTCATAGTTTTTAATCAGGTTTTTCATAAAAGAACCCAAATAAAAGTGAATAAAAATAAACACGGGTCACAGTTTGTGTTTTAATATTTATCTTCATCTTTTATTTCATGTACCTGATTGTTTGTGATGCATCATAAAGGGACGCCTTTTCCACTCACACAAAACTGCCAAATTAGCAAAAAGCAAAGTGTGAAAGTTTATTACTGTTCTGACCTTTAACCCCTGAGATGACACACCAGACTTCCTTCAGTACATTTAACATTGAAATATGGACAATAATCTGACGAGAAAAAAAACTGGGAATGCATTAACAAGTCACATGACTGCATGGATGAATCCTTCTTGATGGATTTCACAGAAAGGCAGCTAAAATACTGCAGTTATTTTCAGTTTGACAGGTTTTTGTTGCACCATTAGGTGAGAATACATAGAAAACTCCTGCAAGAAAGTGAGACACAATCTGTAACAGGAGAAGATTTATTTTACAACAACAACCCCAAATGTAAAGCCAGCAGCTAGTTAACATAAGGTTCACGTCCCAGAGAGGCCGAGTCAATCCTGTTGAGTTTTATGACCTGACCTGAAGGAGGCGGTCCCACTGACAACAAGATAGGAGGCGGAGCCAGAGATGGTGCAGATGCTGCAACTTACCTGCAGAGTAATAAGGAGGGACACTACAAGAAGGACGTTTGGAGACAGAGAGGCGAGATTGAGACGGTTTACACATGTGAAGAGGAGGGTATATAGGGAGAAGGATGCTGAGGATGGAGCCACCAGGCAGGAGGAGAAGAGGGAGGACAAAGAGGAGGTTTATGGATGTGCTGAGGGAGGACATGCAGGTGGTTGGAGAGACAGAGGAAGATACAGAGGACAGGGTGAGATGGAGACAGATGATGTGCTGTGGCGCCCCCTAACGGGAACATCTGAGAGAAGAAAACTTTAAACCATAAACAGTTGATTTTTTTTAAATGATATGTTAAAACAATAAAAACAAGAAAAGGCCAAAGTGGTTCAAACTTTTCTATTCTTCACTTTAGTCTTATTTGTGTCTAATGACACTATGTAACACAGTTTTTGTTCCTGGCTTCTAAGTGTTATATTTCGACTGCTTATGTCTAAAGTCTATGGAAAAATGACTACATTCAGCACAAACTTTGATTTTTTTTTTAACGTTCTAGAAAGTTTTAAAAGTTTCTTGAAATTTCTAGATAATTCTGGAAACTTCTAGAAAATTCTGGACAGTTCTAGCGGTTAAAGAATATTCTAGAAGACTACTCAGTAATAGTGAAGGCGAATCGAGAATATTCTTGAAAACAGACAAATTTCAAAATATCATTGTCCTGATCACAGAAGCAAAGTTTCTGTGGAATAACAGCTATTTTCTATTTATTTAAGGCGTAACAGGTTAGGAAAACACACTGTGTACCCAGGAACAAAACTAAAATAAAAATGTGTTACATAGTGTTGATTCCTGTTAGAGAAACGTCTCCTTCTGGCTGATGTAGTATTTTCTCGTGACATGCTGAGGTTACAGAACAATCTTCTTCTTCTTGTCGTTGTCTTAGTTTCCATCCCAGTGGCTGATGGTTCCGTAGCTGTTCATCACGGTCATGGTGAGATGACTGATGCCAAATTTGTTAGAGTCCTCCTCTTTGGGGACGCTGCTCATGTGAGCAAACATCTGACTGATCTCCACAAAGGTTTTATTCTTGGTCTCTGGGATGATGAAGAATGTGTAGAGAGCCACACCCATGCAGACGGCACAGAAGATCAGGTAACAGTAAGGACCCATACCAACCTGGACAAAGGCAAACACAATGGTACTGAGATCAGTGGCTCACCCCCCCCCCCCCCACAATCTGAAATTGCAGATACTGTGAGGAAGATGCGGTTCAGACCTCTAAGAAAGGGAAGACGAAGCCAATGGTGAAGTTGGACAACCAGTTAAGACATCCTGCGACTGTGTAGGCGGCCGGACGGTGCGACTGCTTAAAGAGTTCTGCGGTGATCAGGAAGGGAACTCCAGCTTCAGGAACAAGAACATGCGGAGTCAAAGAGCCGTTAGACCACGTTAGTCCACTCTGTTCACTTCAACTGTATGACGTCACACTCACAGCAGCATCCTCACTCATTCATGACATCACTTCCTCCACTGAGGCGGCGATGGCTTCAACTTCAACAAGGAAGAACTGTTTCTATTTACATGCTCATCAGGAACTGGATGTGAATTCTGGATCTCTTTTATTGCTTCCTTTTACAGAATGCAATGATGCATTTTTTTTTCTAAGATTTCAATCATTTACCCAAAAAATAATCCAGAGAGTTTAATGAATCCTGCCCATTTTCTGTGTTGAACAATCCAGTGAGCTTTGGTACCAATCCAGATCATAGCCCAAATCTGATCCAGTCACATTAATACAGGGCTGGTGTTCCTGGCACATGATGAGAACAAATAGCAGTAAGCCCTCTCCAGGATCTGGGATCCATCGATATCGGTGCTTATCCCCAAACTCCAACAGAGGTCACTTTACCAGCCAAGACCAGCGCCCATTTACAGCTGGGTGGACCGATTCGAGTCAGACCAGGGTTTTTGTCCAAGACCACAGACTCGGAATCAAACCAGGTCTACACATTGGTAGTTTGACCTGTTACCCTTCGTGCCCCCATCATGAAATGTGCCTGCTTTTCATCAGATGTTTTTTGAATTTTGCTATTTATACGATCTTCCCCTTCTCCTAACTGGAACCATAACCACAGCATAAGTGTCTACCCTCCCCAAACGTTAACCATGATCCCCCCGACAGTCCCTCTTTTCACCCCACATTTTGTGCCCCCGTTATGAAAAGTGCCCCATTTTCATACCCCCGTCACGAACCCATAGATTAATGTACTTTTTGTAACCCAGCCCCACAAAGAGCTGCGAGACTGGGTTGGTTTTGGCAGGAGTACGTGCTCTCTGAGTGCCACTTTAGACAAAATGACAAAGTCAGACAGACTGTAAACAGTAAAGAGTCCAGACGCCCTAAAGCGTGGGGCCGTCAGCATGGACTTCATTATGTCTCTTACTCAACGATCACTGATTGACACCAGGCAGGAAAATATTTTCAACTTGGCAAAACTCCAAAGCTCCAAGAAGAGAAGAGTTTATCCGGGACTTTGGCCATTCGTTACTTTGATGGGCAGGATGGAGGTGGCCGTGAAGTGGAAATCAGTGAAAGCTCTAATGATGAGCTTTTGGAGAGATGTCCTCATTATGTGTGCATGATAACTGCATGGAGGAAGGTTTAATATTGTCAAACCAATAACGAGGCAGTAATTTGTCAACATCTGTGGGTCTGTGAGCTTCATTGTGCATGCGAGGTTTCGTCTGAGTGAAACCGTATTCATCATGAGTAGCTTATGAACAATGAGCCATTAAAAGTCTAATTGCAGCTGCAGAATTCCTCGTCCTCGTGCTGCCGTATAGATTTTGCTTGACGGATGACGTTATGTAAACCGGATCCTCGCCGGTCCACTCAGTGCGGCTCCACCGCTGTAAACTATTTCCTCTTAATTCACTTTCTTCCTCTGTACAAATGGTTGTAGTGCAGCTGTTATGATTTCCTAATTTACAAGACAAATGAAATACAATATCTGCTGAAGGAGCGCTGCCGCTGTGCAGGCCAGCAGGGGGCAGTGTGACCTCATTCACAGCTCAGTGGAATCTGGATGAGTTCAGAAAAACATTTCAAAGAATCATTCTGCTCACCTGGTCCGATGCAGAAACCAGCAATAATCCCGACCACACAGCCGACGCTGACGTAATGCATGAAGGGCAGCGCCTGTCAATCAAACACATCAAACACAGTAACTGTCGTTAAGCACTTTGATGACACGTGGCTCCTGGAGCTCAGGTCTCTAATTACCACATTAAACCAAACAACAAGGAACCAGATGTTGAAGTCTGGGAACATGTGCTGATGCTGCACATCTGACCCCGGGTCCTGGGTGGTAACCACCCAGGCAGACAACCGATCCATCTGCCCCTCTCCAAAGTAACCTTCTGCCTGCTGCAGCCAAGTGAAAGGTGGGCGTGTCATTGGCCAGGTGAAGTGTAGGCGTGTCATTGGCCAGGTGAAGTGTGGGCGTGTCCTAGCCCAGGTGAAAGGTGGGCATGTCATTGGCCAGGTGAAAGGTGGGCGTTTCATTGGCCAGGTGGAAAGGTGGGCGTGTCCTTGGCCAGGTGAAAGGTGGGCATGTCATTGGCCAGGTGAAAGGTGGGCGTGTCCTTGGCCAGGTGAAAGGTGGGCATGTCATTGGCCAGGTGAAAGGTGGGTGTTTCATTGGCCAGGTGAAAGGTGGGCGTGTCCTTGGCCAGGTGAAGTGTGGGCGTGTCCTTGCCAGGTGAAAGGTGGGCGTGTCCTTGGCCAGGTGAAAGGTGGGCATGTCATTGGCCAGATGAAAGGTGGATGTGTCATTGACCTTCTGTAGCCACTGGGGTCCTCAACACTGAGGTGGCTGCGTGCTGAATCATGTCCACATGGACACAGCGTGGTAGCTGATGTTCCCTCACAGCCTGTTCTCCAGAATCATAAGACCTACAAAATCTAACACACAAAAATCCCTATAGATTTTGAGTTGGAATGTATAAATATCCCACATATTTTCCTGGCAGATTTTCTGAGCAACAATACAACGTGACAAATCATCTTTTGCTTGTTATTGTTAATATAACCCTCAATGTCACGCTAACCTTAGCAAAAATGTAAACGTACGATTCTGAATGTTAACCCCTTAACGCCTGAATTTATATAGCTGTATATAAATAAATGTTTTGTGTGTGTTTTTGCCTTTAAGTAGATTGTAAATAATGTTGAGATTATTAATTTCATTTTTGCACAAAAAATAAATAGTAATTTTGGATTTTTGGTAATAATGTATGTTATAATGTTATAATAATAATAATAATAATGGTATGTTGCAAATTTGCAACAACAGGCATACTGATCAATTTGGTATGTTGCATATTTGAGTCAAATATTGTAGCATATATGCGACAATAGGCGTTAAGGGGTTAAATGTGAAACCTGTGCTACATGTGCATGTGAAAAGTTTGTAGGAATATGCACGAAAGCTTGCATTTATCTTTACATATCATCTCATATGAAACACGTCATGCCAGTATAAGGTGGCAACGCAGATTAAAGTCCAAGTCTGACAGTCAGACAGGAAGACTCACATCCCAGTACTGCAGTCAGAGTTTCTGTTGACTCAGCAAGGATCACAGCAGCATCAACGATGTCAAGGTCAGCAAAACGTTCATCATCAACAAAGACACAGAAGCTGTTGGCCTCCACAATCCAACCCAACACCCAGTTCATGCAACACCTGAACCGTGCTGGAGCCAGAACACATCCCTGAGGAACACCAGAAATCCGCTCTATACGGGACCTGTGTGTAGGACGGCCGTGATGTCCGGAAACATGCTGGGGATCATGAGAATTCTCAGGATGCTTCAGAGGATGACCTGTTTAACTGAATCAAAATCTTTGTGACGTAAGAAGCTCTGATGACGTTGGAGCTAGCGCTCAGCGAGTACTCATAGAACGAAGATGCAGCTGATGGTCGACGTCTTTTGGTGTAAAGTCCGACTGCTCTGCTCACTGAGTAACCGGGACTCAGTACTGTTAAGAAAAATCCTTACAGTTACAGGTCAAAAGGTTAAAAGTCAGAGGTCATGATTTTTTTTTTACACTTAAACTCAACAGTACCTGAAGTTAGCTCATCTGGAATACAGACTCATGTGGTGAGATTTTATAAATCAGATTTACAAATGACATCATGCAGAATATCTCTGGAGGTAAACAGGATGTGAACCTGGAAGGTGATGGACACTGTGATCCCAGCGCAGCAGCATCCCATGAAGAGGAACCCGCCAATCATCAGAGGTCGTCTGCCCACGCGGTCGATGGTGAAACACTGGAAGGCGACAAAACCAGAAACAGTGAAGCTGGCTTTAACCAGGTCCAACAAGAAGAGGCGGCTCACTCACCCCCAGCATCCCGGAGACGACCTCCACGGCACCCGTTCCCACAGTGGTGTACTGGATGTGAGGGTCTGGGATTCCCGCGTTCCGAAATATCTCGTTTGTGTAGAACCAGATCTGAAGTCAACATGACAACACGTTAATGCCTTCCTTCATGCTTATTTCATGTTTCCACGTGATTCATCATCGCGATCATTAACAGACAGGAAATCAGTCATGCGTTTGAGATTCAGTCTTTCATCAGTATGGACGTCTGACAAGTGCTCCCTTTGAAATTAATTTGTGCATTCTCATTAATCACACTTTGCTGACGCAACATCCATCATTGATGAGGTGTGGACACGACGGTGATCGCTGCAGTTCAGTGCTGTCTGCTTGATTTAGTAACCACATGCACGGCGTTCCATCACCATTCCAGCACTTAATTATCCATGGATGCTCCCAAATCCAACAAGATAACATGCACAAGAAGAGCCTGCAACAGGTCCACACCAATCAGCTTCTGCTTCAGCACAGTCCACCAATAACAGAGCTTCACTGTGATTTTACGTCTGTGGACACAGGAAGTGCCCCCCCCACCCCCAACCAAATAAATAAATAAATAAATAAATAAATAACAAGCTTGATTTATAGCAAACTCCTGAGTCAGAGAAGATCTGTTTGATAGGCTTTAGTTAACTGTCCGTCCATCCATCCATCCATCCATCCAACCAATCATCAATACATCTGTCATCTGCCTGTCCACTCATCCATTCATCCAACCATCAATCCACCAAACCATCCATCTCCTATCTGTCCATTCATCCTTTCCCCAACGTTATCCATCTGCCTATCCATACTTTGTCTATTCAGCTATCCATTCATCCAACCAATCATTATCCATCCATTCAACCAATCCACCAACCAAACAACCATTATCCATCCATCATACATCCATTCATCCAGCCATTGTTCATCCATCATCTATCCATTCATCGAACCAACGCTCAGTCCATCTATCATCTGTCTGTCCATTCATCCAACATTTCACCTAGCAGATGGATGGTTACTTTGGAGACTAATTGGACCATGTGGGTGGTTGCCAATCAGATCTAAGAAGCTAAGCTGGTTAGTACTTGGGTAGGAGACCTCTTAGGGAGATCAGGGGCTGTGTCTGTTTCTCCTGAAAAAACTGGAGCTGTGTCAGGAAGGGCATCTGGTGTAAAACTTGTGCCAAATCCCAATATGGACCTGTACTGGATCTTCTGGGCCTGAGCAAATGGTGCAGCCGAATAACAAACAACATGATGATGTATGAACTCATCACTTCATGCACCAGATGGGAAAACGTGTGTGATGGTCCACTGAAACCAAAAAAGTTATCATCAGTAGAACAGAGGAAATGACAGTTTAATGTAAATAAACTGCAACACCTGAAGATTTAATAATCTTCTCTGCTTATTACGCAAAGAAATAAACTCACTGCATCGATACCAGACAGCTGCATGCCAATGTTGATGACCATGATGGTGATGACCTGCCAGCGAACACGACGGTCAGTGAGCAGACCCCAGACAGAGAAAGCCTGGATGGAGGACAGTGAACGAAGCTCCTCCTGCATTTCTTCAACCTCTGCCTCAATGTTTCCTTCAGTACGGAACCATTTCAGGGCTAAAAGAAAGAGCAGATCCACCAAGACCAATCCTGGAATTAACTTAGACCAACCATGATTCAAAAATAAAATATTCTATTCCAAAGGTGCAAAAGAAGTCAGCAGGTCACAAGGTTTTCGAAGTTTTCATGGTTTTGTGCTTCTTTCAGCTGTTTAAATCCAGACATAAACACATCTTTTCTCTTTGCTTTGTTTTATTGTCTGTTTTACACCATAGGGGATCATTTTGGCACTATGTTTACTCTGCAACAAAAATGGATAAGGAGTAAAGCAAGAGTCCATGCTGACCTGCGATAGTGGCATGCACGTTTCCCTTCTCTATCAGCAGGTACCGAGGACTCTCTGGAAACCATGGCAACAGCATCAACTGGAAGAAGGTCGGAAAGACCACCAGGGAAAGAAGAAGAGGCCAGTGCTCTTCCTGTGTGAGAGTTTTGATGTGTTTTAGGCTATTTCAGGAACCATCACATCACCAAAAGAACAGAAACAAAAGCATCAGCATCAGCAGGAACAAATATGAATGGAAGCTTAACGGACCATAATGGACATTTGAGACAAGAATATGCAGTTATCATGTTACATAACAGGAAGACGTGCAGTCATATCTCACTGGAACTATACAGACCCTGAAGCCTATTGGGCTGGGGCTAATCCCTGGATACTACAGCGTGGAACACATTAGAGTCTACAACTCTCCCTGGATGGGATGCCAATCCATCAGAGGTTACTTCCCCAGCCAAGACTGGTACACTTTTGCAGCTGGGTGGACTGGGAGATATGAAGTGTTTTGTCCAAAGACACAGACCGAAGAAGACACCTCGAATCAACTGTTCTATATCGAGTGACTCCTGACGCACAGAGCCGCTGCCGTCCTGACTCTGGAACAGTGGCGGATGCTGGTCTTTCAAGGAGGGGAAGCTCAATTTCGGCCTACATCATAAAATGTGTTGGTTTATTTATATGTAAATTCTACCCTCCGTTCCTTTTCAAGAAAATGATCTGTGACCCTGTCGTACCAACAAGGAGTCTTTTCCAGGGACTTGACTAGTGTCCTCTCAATGGCCAGCAGAGCTCGGCTGCTTAAACGGCCTTGGCCCATGGTGTTGCAGGTGTAAGACTTCAGCCGCTTTAAACAGGAGAAGCTCCTCTCTGCACCTGCAGATGTAGTTCCAATCGTTGCCACTAATGACAATAGTTTGTACACCTGAGGCATTGCACTGTCCAACTCCATGTCTTTCAGAAACAGCAAGAAATCACATAGCTTTCCCCTGTTGCTCTGCAAGTCCTGGCTTGAATATAGGACTTGAAGTTCAGACCTCAGTCTCCCTGAATCAAAGAACTGGCCAAAACTTTTCAGGACACTCTGAAATGCCTCCTCTGGAAACACTTGTCTCATCTCATCAAATTTCCCTGGATTGACCAATTCCAAGAAGTGCAGACTTTCCAAATTTGCTGATTTTGTCAAAAAAAAAAAAATTGCCAAATTTTTGTCAAAATGCCGAGGTAGCTGCTCTGTGAGATTGTTTAGGATGGCTGTGTACAGATTTCTATAGTGCTCCTTGGGATCCTGTAGTTGTGACAGACGGTGTTTTCTCACGGGCTCAGTTTGTGGGTCTGATGTGAGATCTGCTGCTTTGGCATAAACAGTTTGGAAAGCCCCTCTGACCTCTTCTCTTTGACAAAAGCAAGAAGAGACTCAATTCTTTTCTTGCAGTACAGAACATCCATAGCTCTCTGCTGGACAATATCAAACACCACATCAGTCTCAGAGAAGATTTGTTCATATGTGTACAACATGAACACAAACTCAGAATCCTCCAGTTTCATCAGAAGGCCTTTGGCACAGTCTAATGTGTCATCATCCATGGACTTATCTGCAATGATCATCTCAAACGTTTGCAGGAGGCATCATAATTGTTTGCCACAGTGCTCACTATCCGTGATGTGAAATTCCATCCAGTAGGAGCATTTCTGGGCAACCTTGAGCAGCCTGCAGACTCAAGAAAAGACATCCTCTTTGTGGATTTTGAGAAAAATGTGGCAAACCCAGAGAGTGATGCAAAAAATATTCTGCACTCAGATAAGCATTTAGCCCCCTGAGACAGAACCAGATTCAGTCTGTGAGCATAACAATGCACAAACATTGACCTGGGGGCTGTTGCTTTAATTTTGGCCTGCAAACCATTGAGAGCTGAAGCCATGACAGCAGACCCATCATAGGTTTGCGCCACAAGTTTCTCCCTGAAATTGTAGCCCTGCATGTTCTCATTCAAGACTTCAAAAACAGACTGAGCATCTCTTCCCCCAGAAATATCAAAAAATCCAATAAAGTGCTCCTGAATTTGACCTGCCCTATCCACATAGTGAACAATGACAGAGAGTTGAGCATGGCGAGCTATATCAGTTGTTTCATCCACCTGTCATGCAAAAAAGGGAGCAGCCTGGATTTCATCCTTGATCTCATCAGAAACTGTGGCTGAAAGAGAAGAGATCAAGTCATTCTGGATTGCACGGGACATACCAGAAAACACAGCTGATGACTGGAACTGTGTGGCCAGGACAGAGTCATATTTAGCTAATGTTTCATTAAACTCCCTGTAATTCCCCTTGTTGGATGATTCAACACTCTCATCATGCCCCCTAAATGACAGCTCCTGATGGCCAAGTAAGGAAGTCCCATCAATAAGGCGGTTTAGGAAAGCTCTGTTTTGTTTAACTGCTTCATTATGTTTTGCCACTTGAATGTGAGCGCCTTCATTGATTACATGCTCAACCCTGACTCTGCCCAGGCAGCTTAACCTTACACATGCACTCACATGTTCATTGCTTTTTTCATGCCTTTTGTATGCCCTGTCAACGTTGGACAGATCCCCAAAACCCACTTTTGACCAGACAACACATCCCTGAGATGGTTTCATCAAGAGGCATGACCAACAGTACATTTTATTTCTTACAGCTCTTCCAGTCAGCCAGCTCACTTTCATACCAGGACAGCAGAAAAGACTTTCCCCACCTTTTGCACCAAATTAATCTGAGGAGTTGATTCTGTCCTGCTGTTTAACTCTAAGTTTTTCTTCGTAAGGAAGCCTATCAAATGGCTTCGCCAAAATCTGGTCCACAACATTCAAATTGTCTGCCATTATGTGCAGCTTGCTACCTAGCTAGCTCGCTAGCTGGGACTGGCGCGAGGCTCGTGTGAAGTTTGTCCGCCTGTGAGCGCTTTGTGACGGTGGAGGAGCTCAGCAGCACCCGCTGCTCGGTAGGAACAGAAACTGAGATAGAAGACAGAAAGAGTGATAGAAGTCAGTCTGCAAACACAAGCAGCTACAAAAAAACACACCAGAAATAGAAGCTCAATTTGTCGCTAGTCGTTTTTAACAAAGAAAATGCCGCTAAGAGGATTAGGAAAGTCTCCGGTTAACTCAAAACAATGAAAATGCTCCCACGGATGTTTACACCAAAAGATCGCTGATTCGCTCATTTTGCTGTCAATCAAAAAGGGATTCAGCCTCAGACAGATCATCCAATCATCATGCAGAAGCTGAGCGTCCGGCCCAGCCGAGGCCCGCCCACTGCCCCATAGACCCCCAGACACACTGAGCGTCCGATGGGCGGGACAAAGCCCAGCATTTATCCAATGACTCGTCTCGTTTCGCTGATGCTTTGTGTCGCTCAGCGTCTACACTGTTTAAAGCGCTGTGAAGCTGCGGGTTTGAGTGAGAGGAAAGCCGCGTCGTTCCCAGTGATAAGAAGCTGATTCTGAATAAAAGTTGAGCGCGTTATAGCGCAAATTTAGTCAATCACATGTACACAACAGTATATATTTGATCACTTATTTTATGACATTTTAGGAGAAGCTGAGCTTCCCTTGCAGTCTGAGAGCAATCACCTCTGCTCTGGAAGCACTCAGCAAACTTCAGACCGGGAGTGACATGTTTAGCCGCATGTTCTCCTTGAATTGCTGGCTGTCTGAGTGGTGTCCAAAAAATGAGGTGGGTTTCATAGATAATTGGCAAAGCTTCTGGGGAAAACCTGGTCTTGTTAGGAGAGACGGCATCCATCCCACTTTGGATGGAGCAGCTCTCATTTCTAGAAATCTGGCCAATTTTCTTAAATCCTCCAAACCGTGACTATCCAGGGTTGGGACCAGGAAGCAGAGTTGTAGTCTTACACACCTCTCTGCAGCTTCTCTCCCCCTGCCATCCCCTCATTACCCCATCCCCGTAGAGACGGTGCCTGCTCCCAGACCACCAATAACCAGCAAAAATCTATTTAAGCATAAAAATTCAAAAAGAAAAAATAATATAGCACCTTCAACTGCACCACAGACTAAAACAGTTAAATGTGGTCTATTAAACATTAGGTCTCTCTCTTCTAAGTCCCTGTTGGTAAATGATATAATAATTGATCAACATATTGATTTATTCTGCCTAACAGAAACCTGGTTACAGCAGGATGAATATATTAGTTTAAATGAGTCAACACCCCCGAGTCACACTAACTGTCAGAATGCTCGTAGCACGGGCCGAGGCGGAGGATTAGCAGCAATCTTCCATTCCAGCTTATTAATTAATCAAAAACCCAGACAGAGCTTTAATTCATTTGAAAGCTTGACTCTTAGTCTTGTCCATCCAAATTGGAAGTCCCAAAAACCAGTTTTATTTGTTATTATCTATCGTCCACCTGGTCGTTACTGTGAGTTTCTCTGTGAATTTTCAGACCTTTTGTCTGACTTAGTGCTTAGCTCAGATAAGATAATTATAGTGGGCGATTTTAACATCCACACAGATGCTGAGAATGACAGCCTCAACACTGCATTTAATCTATTATTAGACTCTATTGGCTTTGCTCAAAAAGTAAATGAGTCCACCCACCACTTTAATCATATCTTAGATCTTGTTCTGACTTATGGTATGGAAATAGAAGACTTAACAGTATTCCCTGAAAACTCCCTTCTGTCTGATCATTTCTTAATAACATTTACATTTACTCTGATGGACTACCCAGCAGTGGGGAATAAGTTTCATTACACTAGAAGTCTTTCAGAAAGCGCTGTAACTAGGTTTAAGGATATGATTCCTTCTTTATGTTCTCTAATGCCATATACCAACACAGTGCAGAGTAGCTACCTAAACTCTGTAAGTGAGATAGAGTATCTCGTCAGTAGTTTTACATCCTCATTGAAGACAACTTTGGATGCTGTAGCTCCTCTAAAAAAGAGAGCTTTAAATCAGAAGTGCCTGACTCCGTGGTATAACTCACAAACTCGTAGCTTAAAGCAGATAACCCATAAGTTGGAGAGGAAATGGCGTCTCACTTTAGAAGATCTTCATTTAGCCTGGAAAAAGAGTCTGTTGCTCTATAAAAAAGCCCTCCGTAAAGCTAGGACATCTTACTATTCATCACTAATTGAAGAAAATAAGAACAACCCCAGGTTTCTTTTCAGCGCTGTAGCCAGGCACAAAGAGTCAGAGCTCTACTGAGCCGAGTATTCCTTTAACTTTAACTAGTAATGACTAGTAAAATAAAAAATTTTAAATTTTAAAAAAATACAATTTTAACTATTAGAGAAAAATTATTCATAACCATCCCAAACACATATCTTTATGTTCAGCTACTTTCAGTAATGCTGCTATTTGTTTAGACTCTTTATCTCCGATTGTTCTGTCTGAGTTACTTTCATTAGTCACTTTCTCCAAACCATCAACATGTCTATTAGACCCCATTCCTACCAGGCTGCTCAAGGAAGCCCTACCATTAATTAATGCTCCGATCTTAAATATGATCAATCTATCTTTATTAATTGGCTATGTACCACAGGCTTTTAAGGTGGCAGTAATTAAACCATTACTTAAAAAGCCATCACTTGACCCAGCTATCTTAGCTAATTATAAGCCAATCTCCAACCTTCCTTTTCTCTCAAAAATTCTTGAAAGGGTAGTTGTAAAACAGCTAACTGATCATCTGCAGAGGAATGGTCTATTTGAAGAGTTTCAGTCAGGTTTTAGAATCCATCATAGTACAGAAACAGCATTAGTGAAGGTTACAAATGATCTTCTTATGGCCTCAGACAGTGGACTCATCTCTGTGCTTGTTCTGTTGGACCTCAGTGCTGCTTTTGATACTGTTGACCATAAAATTTTATTACAGAGATTAGAGCATGCCATAGGTATTAAAGGCACTGCGCTGCAGTGGTTTGAATCATATTTGTCTAATAGATTACAATTTGTTCATGTAAATGGGGAATCTTCTTCACAGACTAAGGTTAATTATGGAGTTCCACAAGGTTCTGTGCTAGGACCAATTTTATTCACTTTATACATGCTTCCCTTAGGCAGTATTATTAGAAAGCATTGCTTAAATTTTCATTGTTATGCAGATGATACCCAGCTTTATCTATCCATGAAGCCAGAGGACACACACCAATTAGTTAAACTGCAGGATTGTCTTACAGACTTAAAGACATGGATGACCTCTAATTTCCTGCTTTTAAATTCAGATAAAACTGAAGTTATTGTACTTGGCCCCACAAATCTTAGAAATAATCAGATCCTTACTCTGGATGGCATTACCCTGACCTCTAGTAATACTGTGAGAAATCTTTGAGTCATTTTTGATCAGGATATGTCCTTCAATGCGCATATTAAGCAAATATGTAGAACTGCTTTTTTGCATTTGCGCAGTATCTCTAAAATTAGAAAGGTCTTGTCTCAGAGTGATGCTGAAAAAGCTAATTCATGTATTTATTTCTTCTAGGCTGGACTACTGTAATTCATTATTATCAGGTTGTCCTAAAAGTTCCCTGAAAAGCCTTCAGTTAATTCAAAATGCTGCAGCTAGAGTACTGACAGGGACTAGAAGGAGAGAGCATATTTCACCCATATTGGCTTCTCTTCATTGGCTCCCTGTTAATTCCAGAATAGAATTTAAAATTCTTCTTCTTACTTATAAGGTTTTGAATAATCAGGTCCCATCTTATCTTAGGGACCTCATAGTACCATATCACCCCAATAGAGCGCTTCGCTCTCAGACTGCAGGCTTACTTGTAGTTCCTAGGGTTTGTAAGAGTAGAATGGGAGGCAGAGCCTTCAGCTTTCAGGCTCCTCTCCTGTGGAACCAGCTCCCAATTCAGATCAGGGAGACAGACACCCTCCCTACTTTTAAGATTAGGCTTAAAACTTTCCTTTTGAAAAAGCTTATAGTTAGGGCTGGATCAGATGACCCTGAACCATCCCTTAGTTATGCTGCTATAGACGTAGACTGCTGGGGGGTTCCCATGATGCACTGAGTGTTTCTTTCTCTTGTTGCTCTGTATGCACCACTCTGCATTTAATCATTAGTGATTGATCTCTGCTCCCCTCCACAGCATGTCTTTTTCCTGGTTCTCTCCCTCAGCCCCAACCAGTCCCAGCAGAAGACTGCCCCTCCCTGAGCCTGGTTCTGCTGGAGGTTTCTTCCTGTTAAAAGGGAGTTTTTCCTTCCCACTGTAGCCAAGTGCTTGCTCACAGGGGGTTGTTTTGACCGTTGGGGTTTTTACATAATTATTGTATGGCCTTGCCTTACAATATAAAGCGCCTTGGGGCAACTGTTTGTTGTGATTTGGCGCTATATAAATAAAATTGATTTGATTTGATTTGAAACTTCTTCCATGCGACTGTCTCATCAAATTTATATGTTTTAAGGTTTGTTTGTTTTGTTTTCTTCAAGAAATGTCATTGCTCACAAACAGCACCTGGTGGGCAACAATCCAAAAACCTGGTAGTTGTTAAGAAGCAGAAGACAGCAGCTGGTAGATGGGACGAATCCAAATGGCAGTAACGTAAGAAAGAAAGAGTTTGAGAGGATTAGGAAAGACCAAGGCATGAAAGAAGAAGTGGAATTGACATGGAAGGTGAAGTCCAAAGTAGACTTGGGGGTGATATTAGAACAGCAGCTCCAGCAGATTCCTAGAAGAACATCTGAAGCTTCTTTGCAGAAAAGTGCATTCCTATGAACAGCTGAGGTGCAGTACTCAAAACGTGGACCTGGAGGACTCATGGAGTGTGTGGGTAAAGTTTTGGGTGTGAGTATTTCTGTCTGTAGGCCTCCTGACCGGGCACAGGTGTATCTACAAGCATGTGCAAGTACCTCGAATCCCTCTAGTGGTGACCCTATGATGACGCGATGATGCATTTGGTGTGACCGTGCTGCAAACTACCTTTCCCAGCAGTTCATGGAGTCCCAGGACCTGAGCGATAAAGACTCCAAGACAAATGTGGATGCTCGGCACGAGCCCCAAGAAGCCTCGCAGATTCTTTGGAGCAATCTCTCCGAGGTACATCGGCACCACACTGAGAGAGATACCTATTTTTTTTTTAAAAAAGAGACGTTAGACAATTTAAATGTTACACTTTGGACACATTTTGTCCAGAGTGACCAGGAACAACAAAGGGAAACAAGATTAAAGTTTTTTTTTTTTTTTTTCTGGACCTCTTTTTATTATTATCTCTGCACAGTAAGTTTTGATGAATAGAATTTACTGTGCCTGGATTACTTTTGATCTCAGTCACACTCTATTACAGAGTGAAATCAGCTCTACTGTCTTGTCAAAGCAAGTGTTTCTACTCCAGTAAGAATGGATTTTACACTGTAACAGAGTTTATTTAACGCTACACTCAACAAAAATATAAACGCAACACTTTTGGTTTTGCTCCCATTTTGTATGAGATGAACTCAAAGATCTAAAACTTTTTCCACATACACAATATCACCATTTCCCTCAAATATTGTTCACAAACCAGTCTAAATCTGATAGTGAGCACTTCTCCTTTGCTGAGATAATCCATCCCACCTCACAGGTGTGCCATATCAAGATGCTGATTAGACACCATGATTAGTGCACAGGTGTGCCTTAGACTGCCCACAATAAAAGGCCACTCTGAAAGGTGCAGTTTTGTTTTATTGGGGGGGGGATACCAGTCAGTATCTGGTGTGACCACCATTTGCCTCATGCAGTGCAACACATCTCCTTCGCATAGAGTTGATCAGGTTGTCAGTTGTGGCCTGTGGAATGTTGGTCCACTCCTCTTCAATGGCTGTGTGAAGTTGCTGGATATTGGCAGGAACTGGTACACGCTGTCGTATACGCCGGTCCAGAACATCCCAAACATGCTCAATGGGTGACATGTCCGGTGAGTATGCCGGCCATGCAAGAACTGGGACATTTTCAGCTTCCAAGAATTGTGTACAGATCCTTGCAACATGGGGCCATGCATTATCCTGTTGCAACATGAGGTGATGTTCTTGGATGTATGGCACAACAATGGGCCTCAGGATCTCGTCACGGTATCTCTGTGCATTCAAAATGCCATCAATAAAATGCACCTGTGTTCTTCGTCCATAACAGACGCCTGCCCATACCATAACCCCACCGCCACCATGGGCCACTCGATCCACAACATTGACATCAGAAAACCGCTCACCCACATGACGCCACACACGCTGTCTGCCATCTGCCCTGGACAGTGTGAACCGGGATTCATCCGTGAAGAGAACACCTCTCCAACGTGCCAAACGCCAGCGAATGTGAGCATTTACCCACTCAAGTCGGTTACGACGACGAACTGGAGTCAGGTCGAGACCCCGATGAGGACGACGAGCATGCAGATGAGCTTCCCTGAGACAGTTTCTGACAGTTTGTGCAGAAATTCTTTGGTTATGCAAACCGATTGTTTCAGCAGCTGTCCGAGTGGCTGGTCTCAGACGATCTTGGAGGTGAACATGCTGGATGTGGAGGTCCTGGACTGGTGTGGTTACACGTGGTCTGCGGTTGTGAGGCTGGTTGGATGTACTGCCAAATTCTCTGAAACGCCTTTGGAGACGGCTTATGGTAGAGAAATGAACATTCAATACACGAGCAACAGCTCTGGTTGACATTCCTGCTGTCAGCATGCCAATTGCATGCTCCCTCAAATCTTGCGACATCTGTGGCATTATGCTGTGTGATAAAACTGCACCTTTCAGAGTGGCCTTTTATTGTGGGCAGTCTAAGGCACACCTGTGCACTAATCATGGTGTCTAATCAGCATCTTGATATGGCACACCTGTGAGGTGGGATGGATTATCTCAGCAAAGGAGAAGTGCTCACTATCACAGATTTAGACTGGTTTGTGAACAATATTTGAGGGAAATGGTGATATTGTGTATATGGAAAAAGTTTTAGATCTTTGAGTTCATCTCATACAAAATGGGAGCAAAACCAAAAGTGTTGTGTTTATATTTTTGTTAAGTGTATTTGGACTGGGACTGTTATCCCAGCAGAGTAAATTTTACCCTGCTAAATTTACTGTGTGGATTTTGACCTTTACATTTGAATTTAATGAATTTATTCAGCACACACACACACAACAACAACAACAACAAACAAAACTTACAATGAAAAGAAAATGGATGGACAATGACGTTTGATGCTGACCTCACTTCTGACATAATACTTTGTCACTGACATCTACAACCCCAATTCCAATGAAGTAGGGACGTTGTGTAAAACGTAAATAAAAACAGAATCCAATGATTTTCAAATCCTCTTCAACCTATATTCAATTGAATACACCACAAAGACAAGATATTTAATGTTCAAACTGATAAACTTTACTGTTTTTGTGCAAATATTTGCTCAGTTTGAAATGGATGCCTGCAACACGTTTCCAAAAAGCTGGGACAGTGGTATGTTTCCCACTGTGTTACATCACCTTTCCTTCTAACAACACTCAATAAGCGTTTGGGAACTGAGGACACTAATTGTTGAAGCTTTGCAGGTGGAATTCTTTCCCATTCTTGCTTGATGTACGACTTCAGTTGTTCAACAGTCCGGGGTCTCTGTTGTCGTATTTTGCGCTTCATAATGCGCCACACATTTTCAATGGGCGACAGGTCTGGACTGCAGGCAGGCCAGTCTAGTACCCGTACTCTTTTACGACGAAGCCACGCTGTTGTAACACGTGCAGAATGTGGCTTGGCATTGTCTTGCTGAAATAAGCAGGGACGTCCCTGAAAAAGACGTTGCTTGGATGGCAGCATGTGTTGCTCCAAAACCTGGATGTACCTTTCAGCATTGATGGTGCCATCACAGATGTGTAAGTTGCCCATGCCATGGGCACTAACACACCCCCATACCATCACAGATGCTAGCTTTTGAACTTTGCGCTGGTAACAGTCTGGATGGTCTTTTTCCTCTTTTGTCCAGAGGACATGACGTCCATGGTTTCCAAAAACAATTTGAAATGTGGACTCATCAGACCACAGCACACTTTTCCACTTTGCATCTGTCCATTTCAAATGAACTCGGGCCCAGAGAAGGTGGCGGCGTTTCTGGATGTTGTTGATGTTTGGGTTTCACTTTTCATGGTAGAGTTTTAACTTGCACTTGTAGATGTAGTGACGAACTGTGTTAACTGACAATGGTTTCTGAAGTGTTCCTGAGCCCAGGCGGTAAGATCCTTTACACAATAATGTCGGTTTTTAATGTAGCGCCGCCTGAAGGATCAAAGGTCACGGGCATTCAATGTTGGTTTTCGGTCTTGCTGCTTACGTGTAGAAAGTTCTCCAGATTCTCTGAATCTTCTGATTATATTATGGACTGTAGATGATGGAACCCATAAAGTCCTTGCAATTGAACATTGAAAAATATTGTTCTTAAACTGTTGGACTATTTTTTTCATGCAATTGTTCACAAAGTGGTGATCCTCAACCCATCTTTGCTTGTGAATGGCTGAGGCTTTTGGGGCTGCTCCTTTTATACTCAATCATGACACTCACCTGTTTCCAATTAACCTGTTCACCTGTTGAATGTTCCAAACAGATGTTCTTTAAGTATTCATCAACTTTCCCAGTCTTTTGTTGCCCCGTCCCAGCTTTTTTGAAACGTGTTGCAGGCATCCATTTTTAAAAATGAGCAAATATTTGCACAAAACACTAAAGTTTATCAGTTTGAACATTAAATATCTTGTCTTTGTGGTGTATTCAGTTGAATATAGGTTGAAGAGGATTTGAAAATCATTGTATTCTGTTTTTATTTACATTTCACACAACATTCCAACTTCATTGGAACTGGGGTTGTAGCTCCTGATGGACAGAATGCCCTCCATGTTGTTATCACAATAGGTGAGAACTGGGTTGAGAACTTGGACACTGTTTTGGAATCAGGTGACCCTACCTGAGTGGACACCTGTGAAGAAGCGTCCAGTGACGACCATGGCAGGACTCCTAAATGTTCTGCTGAAGCCCATCAGAGCTCCTCCTACAAACACCAGCACAGTCGATCTCACCAGTGTTGCCCTCCTGTGTGGACACATTCATGACTCATCCATTGTCTCCACAGATCAAATCTAGAGTCGTCCACATACACTGACCTTCCATATTTGGTGACAAGTCTGCCCACGAGCAAGGCTCCGATCATCCCGCCAACAGCAAAGATGGACACAGTGAGAGAGTAGACCACGGTGATGAACTCTGCCGTCGGAAAATGGTCATAACTTTCCACTATTGTCTGGTTGTAGAAGTCCTTAATGTACTGGTGAAGAGAACGATGAGAGTTTAGATGATTTCATCTTCATTTTGTCCAGCTGGAGAATAAATTAACAATTGCTCTGCAGAGGTTCTTCTGGGAGATAACTGTGGAGAACACGTGGTGAATGTAGGTCCTACAGATCTGTCACATGCCAGAAACTGTCCCATGCTTTTACATGAAGATCCAAAAAGACAAGCAAGAAGAGACATAAACAAAGAACACAGGTGGCAATGATACACTCTCATCACTCTCATCACTCAATATCAATAATATATGTTGGGTCGTCACAGCAAATCCAAGGTGGATCTGCATGTTGAATTGGCACAAGTTTTACACCGGATGCCCTTCCTGACGCAACTGTTGTGAAAGTGTCGTGATACGGACCCACAACAGGGGGCGTAAATGAACGGACAATGAAAGAGTCAAATATGAACACTTTACTGTTGTGAAAAGCACAACCAAACACAGCAGATTACAGAAGTCAATTAGCAAAGGTGACGTGTGGGCAGGCTCGAGGATAGAAGACGTCTGTCCTGAGAAGAACCGGAACCACACGATTTCCTCCGCCGCCGAACCCGGAGAATACTGGAGCCACCAAATCCCGAACGCCCCAGGTGGCCACTGTCTCCGCGTGTCGGATCTGGTACTGCTGGCGAGGAGCAGAGACAATCAGATGTGGGTGTGTGAACACCCAGTAACAACAACGGTGGGAATTCCACCTCCACCTCTAACACACACTCGTGCAGTGTCTGAGTAACCACTTATCTGGATATGCAGGCTGAGAAGGTTACCTCCTAAGGTAGACGATATCTTGGCAACGAGGTGGAGATGACGTCCGGTCTTTATGGAGTGGGATGATGAAGTGTAGATGGGTGACAGCTGTCAAGAGATAATGAGTGACAGCTGTCACACCCGGCTGTGTCCGTGGCGGCAGCGCCCTCTCATGCCTGAAGCCCGCACTTCAGGCAGGGCGCCCTCTGGTGGTGGGCCAGCAGTACCTCCTCTTCTGGCGGCCCACACAACAGCAACTCCACATTACATGGAGAAATGTGGCAGGGGTGGGATTTGAACCCGGAACCTTCTGAACTGAAACCAAGCGCATTAACCACTTGGCCACCACTCCTGCATATATATATATATATATATATATATATATATATATATATATATATATATATATATATATATATATATATATATATATATATATATATATATATATATATATATATATATATGGTTGTTTTTGTCCATTTTCCCACTGATTTTTTTTTTGTTTTTTTTTTTGTCATTTTTGACATGAAAACAAATGTTTTTCTTTTGACATTAAGGCTGAGAAACAGGATTTCACAATCACATTATTTAACCTGAAAGTTGTCATTAGCATAAAGTTGATTATTGTCATTGGATCTCAGTTTTCTTTCTCGTCCAAGAACATGAGCTCAGAAATGGTTAAACTGTAGAAATTTTGTGGAACAAGCTGAAATGTTCAGGATAGGTCCTGGAAAAATGTGTAGAATCAAATATTAAAAGTCTCCAAAAATCCGCTGTGTGGCTCCATCAAAATCCAAGATGGTGCCCAAATGGCAGGCATTAAAACACACACACACACACACACACACACACACACACACACACACACACACACACACACACACACACACACACACACACACACACACACACACACACACACACACACACACACACACACACACAAACCCATATCTTTGATTCTGGAAAGGTTATAAACGGGTGTCTAAATATATATATTTTATGGCAGGAGAAGCACTTTCCCGCAATTATCTGGAGGATTTGGATGTGACCTCCTGAGATGATGTGTCAAGTGTTTTTTCCATGACATGGACCACAAAACGTCATGTACAGCTCCTGAAAATACACAACTATGTCATTTCATTTAGAATGACAAAACATCAAAACACAGAAGTCTCATTAAATCTTTGATTCGTTTTCGTGGAATTCTCACTTGTATATAATTTCTCCTTCAGATTATTTCTTCTTTTTTTCAATTTCAATTTCAGTTTATTTTCATTTATATAGGACCAAATCACAACAAAGTTGCCTCAAGGCACTTCACACAAGTAAGATCTTCTTTCACTCACATTTCATACAACTGGCCACCAGTGTTTGTAGAACTGAAAGGACAAGCTGAGAACGTTTATGGACGGCCCTGTGGACCTTTATTTGTTCTCTTCATAAGCAAATGCTTTGATTGTGATAATGAGGCAAAAATAAATCCACCACAGGTGGATCTAAAACATTAAAATCTCAATATTATCTCAGGAGTTCACATCTAAAACCTCAACATAGTTATGGTAAAGAATTCCTTGTGGCCCAAAACACACATTTAGACACTTAAATGAGGACATTTCTAGAAGCAAAGATACATAAAAACCTCAAAGGGCGACCATTTTGGACGCCATCTTGGATTTGGGAAAAGCCACAAGGGGATTTTTGAGGACTTTTAGTTGGTGATTCTACACATTTTTCTGGACCTGTAATGAAAAATTTCAACTTGTTCAGTAAAATTTCTTCACTTTGATTTCATGTTAAATCTGTTGGACTGCTCCACCTCACTCGCCCAGTGTTTCCATGACAACGTCTTAAAAATTTATTAATAGAATAAACACGTTTTAATAACAACACAATGTTTGAAACTTGGTCAAACTAACTGTCATCTCACTCAGCAAACACTGAATCAGACTTTTTTTTTTTTTAATTTATCTCCTGTAATTGCTCCGTCTTGGTGCTTATAATTTGATTTGGCGGCGGAACCGCAGTCAGATGACTCGCGCCATTTGAGCGTGAATCCTGCAGCTGCTTCTGCTAGTTTTGAACTCAAACACACACACAGACTGTGTTTCTGTTATTGGACAAATACATGACTTGTATTTACAACTGATTCTATTTTTGATGAAAGAAGTTATAAAGGTACAAACTGGGCGTGGTTTGTGTAGACGCTGTGCTCACACGCAGGTCGACCTGAGCGTTGTCCCAGCTGTGAGACATGAGGGCGTGTTTTGGATCTGGATCAGGTTTGGGCTGAAACCTGAGGATTTTGTTCTTTTTAATGACCGATCTGACTCACTGGTCGTCGTTCGTTTTACTCGGACGCTGTTTCTTTGGATTCTGTGTGTCTTCTGAAACATTTCTGTCTCTGCTGCTTCTGAAAGGTCCTTGTTGTGGTTTTTGGTTGATGTGTTCATCGATGCATTGGTTCGAGGCAGAACAATAAACCCGACTGTGATAAATGTCAACATTTTGATAATCTCAGAACTCAAACTCTAAATGATGATACCAGGATGTGACCGGCCTCTGGGAGTGAAGCATCATGGGACTGCATGTCCAAATTGTCTGTCCACGGTGTCTGTCAGCTAGTGAATGCTGGGATTGGTTCCAGCACCACTGTGACAATCAGAAGGTCTGGAAGTTTTTCTCATGTCTTCCTTTGCGTTCTTGTCCTGGACCAGGCTGGTGAATGCTTCCATGGACGGGAGCGGGGTCCAGTTTTGGACAACAGCAGATTTGGAGTCTCTCAGTAAGGACATGTTTCCTGACCTCCACTTTGCAGATGATGATGACTGTTATCTTTGTGGAACCGATGGATGCACTTGAGAAGCTGAGTGAGGAATCAGTGACGTTCATTTTTCAGGGTCAGTGGTGGATCCATGAGGGGTGGAAGGGGAGTTTGACATCTCTGCAGGAGAATAAAGGTACAAGTCTTTATGGTCCTGGTGCTTCTGTCAGACTTGGACTCTATCCAGTGACCTAAGGTGAGGACTGGATGTCTTTGGTACCAGGTGTCTGTGGAGGATCCTTGGGTCCCACTAGAATGACTTTACTTACTTAGTTTCTAAGTTACTTACTTAGTCAGACTCAGATGAGGCGTGTTAAGCCCAAAACATGAATCTGCTGTAAATCCTGAATTTTCTGCAAACTGTGAATTGCAAAATGTGAATAATGAAAAATATCTGCACAAAATGTGAATGTAAATCTTGCAAAATATGAATTTTTTTTCCAGGATTTGTCTTACGCTTCGCACATATTCATGATTTGTGGTCTTACATTTCACATTCTTCCAGGAACACCTGAGGGGAAAATCTACACTTTGTGTCCGATCACAGCGCCCCGTCATCACTTCCTTCAATTCCTTCAAAGCTCAAACTGGATTTTTATAGTGTTACATTTAAATACTTATAAATATTCATTGTATGGACATTTTAGTTGTTTCAAAATGTTGCTGATTAGTTTTTGAAGAACACAATATTCACATTAAACAAATATAATGCTTTTATGTAAAATATATATATATAGTGCAGTTACTGGTTGGAATGATATATCACGCAGTGAATCTAAGCCCCCCAATAGGTTCTGAAATTATCAGGAATGGTGGACAGAAATGTCTGGACACAATTGCAGGACTCAACAATGTAGCTTTGGTTCGTAAAGGCGTTTACTGAAGGATTCAGTGGGGTTCAGTACATGGCAAGGCAGTCCAAAACAAGCAAACAGATCAAAAACATCAGGCTTAAGGTGTGGTCAATACAAACAGGCAGGTGGTCAAAACACAACGTGGTAGCAGGACTTGGAGACATAGAATACAAGGCTGGAAGGGAAGGCACAAGGTGCAACGATCTGGTGAAGGAGTAGTGCCACCAGTGGGACATAAATACACCCAGGTGATGAGATGCAGATTAGAAACAGGTGTATGGAAAGATCCAGAACTGGGTGTGGCCAAAACCGAGTGCAGCCCCCACCACCACGCACCAAGAGACAGAGACAAGAGAGATAGGGACAGAAAAAGAGCAGGCAGGAAAAACCCAGCACCAAGAAAACCATAAAAACCTAAAGCACAGGTACAAAGCATGACAGAAATATGGATATGACCTACATATAAATAGTATAATTGAGAGAAAATTATTATATTTTCCAAATAGATACCATTTTTTTAATGAAAATGTTTAAAAATCTACATATTCACAGATATTCACAGTTCGTGTAGATTTTCGTTAATGGTTTGCAGATAATTCCCAATTTGCAGCTGATTCATGTTTTGGGGTCAACAGGAGGATCACTGACATTGTGAGGGAACTTCAGCTACCAACCTCGTCTCCCGCCACTTCGTGATCGCGTCATGCAAAGTGTTTCTCTGGGTGGTTTGTCACCCAGGGTCCAGGGTGGCTCCATAGTCTGATGGATCCACCGCACACATCTCCAGAGTTCAGTCCAGAACACTACTGGTTAATGTTTTTTGAACATATGACTGTCTGTGTCCAAAGACGAACGTCTCGCAGTGAACTCTGCACTCCGGAGCTAATTAAACAACCTAATGATGGTTGAAAAGACACAACACGACTTTGATTCCCACATTTGTTACACAAACCCCCGTGATGCCACGTGATGACACGCTGATCTTCTGCTCATCAGTAGATCAGGTGCAGCACTCATAAAAACACACAGCATGTTTCACATTGATCACCATGGACAAACCAGTGCAGGAGAGTTGACGACTGCCAAATTGTAGCCGTAGAGCAACGAGCTGCCGACTGAAGACAGGAACGCCGCTGCCAGAAGAGGCTTGGTGAGATTCTGAGGAGAAAATGAAAGAAAAATCTGTCACAAGACATTCTGCACATTGTCACACGTGATTATGGAGCAACATCTAACACCTGGGTCTGTGCCGGCTGCAGGCAGGAACCAAGTCCAAGAACCATGTTCTTTTGGTAGCACCAGTGCAACAGATCGCAGCTGCAGCATCAGAAACCCTCAAAGTCATACAAACCTCACACTGTGTTTGGAATCACAGTTTTATTTTTTGTATTTACAGCTTTTTGACCACTTGCAAAATGTTCAAATCAAAGAGTGAGTTTAAACGAGACAGACAAACTTTGTCGCTTGCCGAACCTGTGCTGTGGCAGAGAGCAGCCTCCTGCTGGAAGACTATGGAGCTGCGCTGTCTGCGGACTTGAAGCCTTCTTTTGAAAGTTTGTTGTCTAAGCTGGACAGTGTCCAATCTGCAGTGTGTGAACATGTTTATGTCTTAATGAATTCATTATTCTGCAGGTGCACTGATTTTGATCGTTTGGACCAGCTCAAGGCCGAACACTCTGCACTCTAAAAAGACAACTGGTGGTTAGAATCCAAGATGGCAGACCTGGAGGGATGCAGCAGATGCCAGAATGTTCAGATCGGTGGTTTACCTGAAGTTGTTCAGGGCCTGTGCCTGTTTTTTTCTCCCAACTCCTTGTCGATGTTTTTGGAACAGAGGTGCTCGCCTCACCGCAGGATCTGGACAGAGTGCACTGGAGCTTAGCTACCGGAGCAAAACCCCGTCCAGTTATCCTGTGCTTTCACCGCTTCCAAATGAAAGATCTGGTGATTTGTGAGGCACGTAAGGGGGTGACCTGACCTACAATGGACATAAGATTTGGCTCTGCGAAGATGAGAGCCCTGAAGTGGTGAAACTACACGCGGCAGAGTTTAAGGACGCCATGTCAGAACTCAGGGACTCAGGCCTGCGCTGCTTCATCCAGCTGTGTATCATTATCCCGAAGGGAAAAGAGAGGAAGTGGTTGCAATCTGGATCGGACGCCCACAAGTTTGTGCAGGACCTGTGAAAAGACTAGAGTTTTGTTTGTTTGTTTTTTCATTTCAGTAACAGCTATCTGCACTGTTACATGTAAAGTGGCCGTTGCTGTTTTTGCCTTTTCAAGAGTCAGACTGAGGTGATACACATTGTTTTGTGTCCAGTGTCTTCTTTTTCTTTCTTTTGCAATATCATTCAATGGTAACTTTGTTGATCGAGCACAACTGCCTCTGCCGAAAATGTTCCTGTGATAATTGAAGGGGGGGAACAATGGGGGAAACAACTGATTTGTTTTCCTCATTAATTTAATTTAATATAATTTATTTCGGTTATATAGCCCAAATCTCAACAGAGGTGCCTCAAGGTGCTTCACACAACTAAGGTCTAACCTTCCCAACCCCCAGAGCAAGAACACAGGCGACTGTGGTAAGAAAAACTCCCTCTGATGATTTGAGGAAGAAACCTCAAGCAGACCAGAGTCAAAGGGGTGACCCTCTGCTTGGGCCATGATACAGATACAATAGACAAAACAAATATACAGGAAATTTTGGACATCCATGCTGGTGTCCAGGATGGGAGAGTTGCAGAAGAAGACACCCACTCCCATCTCTGGATGGAGCTGCACCTCAAACGGTGTGAAAAAAACCCAGAATCAGACAGCAGAAAAGACAACAAATACAGTATAATTTGTCATCATTAAGCAACAAGAAAAACAGAAGAAATACTAAGGTGACTGATTTAATTTTTTTTTTTCAAATTAGACATTGTGCATCTTCTATTTTTCAAGAGTTCCCCACTCAGCCCCTAAACGGGCGACACAGTGCTCATGGTTAGCACTGGTCCCTCACAGCAAGAAGGTCTTTTACCAGCATTTCTGTGTGGAGTTTGCATGTTCTCCCCGTGTCTGTGTGGGTTTCCTCTGATTTCCTCCCACAATAAAAAACATGCTTATTTAGGGTCTGCTCCTGGTGAAGGCAGCGTCTACATCTGGAGTTGGGCCCTGGACTGTGGATACCCACTGCTGCTAGTGGTTGAATTGTGTCTAAGTGCAAGTAGGACGGTTAAATGCAGAGGACAAATTTCATTGTATGTGTATATGTACAATGACAATAAAGGCTCTATTCTATTCTGTTCTATTCTATTTTATTCTATTCTAAACATCCTTAGGAGGACCTCTTTGAATTTATGCCCCATAAGAAAGCTCTTATATTGTGGATATACAATCATTTAGTCAATAAAATGCTCTGTAATTGGGAACAAGAGTTGGGTCTGGAGTTCAGGGAAGGTTTCTGGGATAAAACAGTTGACAGAATTCCTACGTGATCTTGTGCAGGACTTTCCCTTATTCACTTTAAAGTAGTACACAGGCTGCATTTGTCAAAGTCCAAATTATCCTAAATTGATCCCAAAGTTTCTGATCTGTGTGGTAGATGTAACTCCTCCCCCTGTGATTTAAGTCACATGTTTTTTTCTTTGCCCCAGACTTCAGCCATATTGGATTTTGTATTTTGATGTTATCTCTCACATTCTTGTCCACTCATCACTGTTTTTGGAGTTCCTGGAGTCACACTGTGTCCCTGACTAACTCACAGGTGGATGTAGTTGCCTTTACCTCATTGTTTGCACGATGCAGAAAATTATTTTCCTGGAAAGCTTCACATCCCCCATCTATTTCTTTTTGGTTGAAAGATTTCATGTTTTTGTTAAAACGTGAAAAATCAAGTTTACACTCAGACGGCGGGCTGATGGGTTTCTAAAACTGTGCCAACTGTGTATCGATTATCTCAGGTCATTGAAAACATTTGGACCTGACTGTCGTGTGTGTGTGTGTGTGTGTGTGTGTGTGTGTGTGTGTGTGTGTGTGTGTGTGTGTGTGTGTGTGTGTGTGTGTGTGTGTGTGTGTGTGTGTGTGTGTGTGTGTGTTTTATTGTTTCATGGGGCGTGCAGTTGGTAGTTTGGATTGGATGTTCGAGTTGTAGCACATGTTTGATTATGATTTAGTTGTGTTTGTACTTTTGAAGAAGGTGTGCAGGTATTTTGTTTCTTGTTTAAAAAATTATAAATAAATGTTAAAAAAAAGACAGGGGGCGATCCAGTGCTTTATGACATCAAAAACCCCGAAACTGCCATCCCATGTCAGTGCACAGAGCTCAACTGACCTCTGAGGCTGAAGGTCAGCAGGGTTACAGTGTGTGTTTTTGATTGTCTGTGAGTTTGTTACCATAGTTACATCAACGCCAACCCCATAAGAACTGTATGATGTTCTCACGGGATTGAGGAAAAATATTTTTTAGTCAAAGTGTTTCAGGCGATGGGACATTCTGCAGCATGTGAATGATAACAAAAGGGGAGGTGATGGTCTAGTGGTTAAGCATTGGGCTTGAGACCTGAGGATGTTTGGTTCAAATCCCAGCCTGACCAGAAAATCACTAAGGGCCCTTGGGCAAGGTCCTTAATCCCCTAGTTGCTCTTAGTGTGTAGTGAGCGCTCTACATGGCAGCAGCCTAACATCAGGGTGAATGTGAGGCATTATTGTAAAGTGTTTTGAGCACCTGATGCAGATGGAAAAGCGCTATATAAATGCAGTCCATTTTTCCAACTGGTATCAGCCGGATTGAGATAAAACGGCTGTCAATGTGCTTATTTCTGCTGAGTAACTGTCCAAGGTACTGATTTCCATATAGCAGTTTGACCATTGCTCTGGACGTTTGTATTTAGTAATCAATATCAGGATGTAAAGGCCACTTAAAGCTACAGTGTGTATGATTTAGTGCCATCTAATGGTGAGGCTGTTTGACAGGGGCCAGCAGGAGGCGCTGTGCATGAGGTAGTCACTGGCGACTTCAGGCAGAGCTCGGCTTTTATCCGACTCTTCAGAACGTCTGCCTCTCGAGCCGGCGAGCGTGAGTTTGTGTCCTTTGGGGTGGGGTGGGGTGGGGGGGTGAGTGGGAGAAGTCAACAACAGAAACACAACGCGGAGCAAACCGCTACAGTTGTAGATTAGGTGATTAGATTAAATTAGATAGAACTTTATTATTTCCTTGGGAAGACTCTGTCAGAGAAGAAGTTATGTCGTTGCTGTTCACTGTTGTGTTTTCTCTTCTTTGGTGATTCTTGTTCTCTTACAATAAACAATGTGTCAAAAAAAAAAAAAATTAAGTCCCTTCAGCTTCTCCCTTGTTTTTCCACAGCAAATCTGAGGTGGATCCACATGTTGAATTGGCACAGTTTTAACACCAGATGTCCTTTCTGATGCAATGCCACATTACATGGTGAGGATTGAACCAGGAACCTTCGGCACTGGAAACAAGTGCACTAACCGATGGCCACCGCCCCCAAGCAGTGAACACAGCCCGGTCTCACGTTTAGTTTTTTTTTTCGTGCTCCCGTCATGAAATGAGTCAAATTTTTGTGACGCTTTTTTTTTAACTCACTATTACTATCCCTACTCCTTCCTCTAACCATAACCCCCCACCCACCCACCCACCCCCCGCTTCACTTTTAATTTCGTGCAGCATGAATTAGAATGAATTGGTGCTGCCATGATGAAAATGAGGCGCTTTTCGTCACAATATCACAAACCAATAGATTAATGTATATTTTGTGATGCTGAATCACGACTTGCCATGAGACTGGGTTGAATAAACAATATGTCTAATCCTTCATTTATCAAAAAAAATTAATATATAATTAAAAATAGCACATTCTCACACTTGTTGGCCTGCATTAGCAACTATTAGACGGTGTGTGTTTCCTCTTCTGGTTTCTTCAATCTTCCAGCCATATTGCAAAATGCAAAAGTCAGAGGAAGTGTCCCTTTTGGGCTACTGCATTAAAATCGCGGTGGAACATGGCGGTGTCTGTGAGGGGGCCCGCTCCCATGTAGATTTGAAGGACTCATTCTAAGCTCATGAAAACACATTGATTATTAATTAAACACTAATAAACAGATGATCAAACTTTCCATATTAAATTTCTGCTGATAAACGTCCCTATATCATGCACGCTGTAGCTTTAAATTTATTCTATCACAGTTACTGTATTTTCCAGAGTATAAGTCGCTTTTTTTACTAGTTTGGGAGACCCTGAAACTTATACGAGGTCTGTTAGAAAAGTATCCGACCTTATTATTTTTTTCAAAAACCATATGGATTTGAATCACGTGTGATTGCGTCAGACAAGCTTGAACCCTCGTGCGCATGCGTGAGTTTTTTCACGTCTGTCGGTTGCTTCATTCGCCTGTGAGCACACTTTGAGTGAGGCGTGGTCTACCCCTCTCGTCTATTTTTTATTGCGAATAAATGTCTGAATGATTTGGATCTTTGCTGCATCAATTTTTTTCCAGAAACTGTGAGAGACCTCCAGGTGGACACCATTCGAAAAATTAATATGGCTTTCAGGGACGATTTTATGGGGATTAAACAGATTACGGGGTGTTACTGCCCCTTTAAGGATGGCCCACAACTGCTGAGAGCGCGGCGTGCTCCCAGCGCCGATGGACAGGCTGACACCCCGCACAAACAACCAGATCATTTCCAACGTGAAGGCTTTGTTGATCCGGGACCTCGTCTGACTTACACAAAAAGGCAGAAGATGTGGACATCAGCACTTTTTCCGTCACATTCCACCATTACAGGAGTTTTTTTTTCATGGAAAAAGAAGCCGAGGGATGCGCCATGGAGCCGTTCATTACGCAAGACAAAACCACCTTGGTGTTGGTCTCACAGGACGGCTTAAAGGTGGATTTCAGACGGATTCCGGTTGCTTTCCAGTCGGTGAATATCCGATTGTGATTGTGAGCTGGACATGCCAGAACATGTCCTGTGAGGCTTCATCACGGCGTTTCTTTTCACCATGCAGCTCCGCTGCGACGCGCAGAATTCCTCCGCCTTTGTTCCTCTTTCCATGACAAAAACTCCTGTAACAGTGAAATGTGCCGTTCATTTCTAAACTGGATGCTGTCTTGATCCGGTATGTCCTCTGACTAGCACAGGAATTGTGAAAAGACGTGGACATCAGCACTTTTTCCGGCACATTCCACCGTTACAGGAGTTTTTTTTTCATGGAAAAAGAAGCCGAGGGACGCGCCACCGTGCCGCTCTTAACGCGGCACAAAACCACCTCGGTGTTGGTCTCACAGGACGGCTTTCAGACAGATTCTGGTTGCTTTTCTGTCGTGTGAATATCCGAGAAATTGAGCTTGAGCTGGACAAGCCCCAACATGTCCCGTGAGGCTTCATCACGGCGTTTCTTTGCGCCGAGCGGCTGCACCATGATGCGCTGAACTCCTCCACACGTCTGTCTTAATGTGACGAAAAAGTGCTGATGAAAAAACTCACGCATGCACATGAGGGTTCAAGCTTGGCTGATGCAATCACACGTGATTCAAATCCATATGTTTTTTGAAAAAAATAATAAGGTCGGATACTTTTCTAACAGACCTCGTATACTGCAAAATCACACATTTGTTATTAATTATAGTAATGATTATTTATATAAGACTTTTCCTGGGATCAAAGCACTAAATTGTCTGCATTTATAAAGCACTTTTCCATCTGCATCAGAAGCTCAAAGCACTTTTCAATTATGGCTCACATTCACCCAGTCACCCATTCACACAGCCACACTCACATGCTGATGTCAGGGTGCTGCCATGCAAGACGCTCACAAAGTGACCAAAGAACTAAACAAAATAAGCTCTGATAAGAAAATAAATAATTGCAGTAATTAAAAATACACTATAACAATGCACAATAATCCCAAATTAAAGCTCTGAAAACACAAAAAAAGGAGTGACTTACGAGGGCTGTCAATAAAGTAACGGTCCTTTTTATTTATTTCAAAAACTATATGGATTTCATTCATATGTTTTTACGTCAGACATGCTTGAACCCTCGTGCGCATGCGTGAGTTTTTCCACGCCTGTCGGTGACGTCATTCGCCTGTGAGCACTCCTTGTGGGAGGAGTCGTCCAGCCCCTCGTCGGAATTCCTTTGTCTGAGAAGTTGGCGAGAGACTGGCACGTTGTTTGATCAAAATTTTTTCTAAACCTGTGAGACACATCGAAGTGGACACGGTTCGAAAAATTAAGCTGGTGTTCAGTGAAAATTTTAACGGCTGATGAGAGATTTTGAGGTGATTCTGTCATTTAAGGACTTCCCACGGTGCGAGACGTCGCTCAGCGCTCTCAGCCGCCGTCGTCAGCCTGTTCAAGCTGAAAACCTCCACATTTCAGGTTCTATTGATCCAGGACGTCGTGAGAGAACAGAGAAGTTTCAGAAGAAGTCGGTTTCAGCATTTTATCCGGATATTCCACTGTTAAAGGAGATTTTTTTAATGAAAGACGTGCGGACGGGTCCGCGCGTCGGGACGCAGCCGCCGCGATGCTCCGCCACAGGAAAAACACCTCTGTTGAAAGCCTTAAGGACAAGTTGGAACATGTCCTGCCTGTTAAACAGTTTCTCATATACTCACTCCACTGAAAGCCATCAAAAGCCGCCTGGATTTTACAAATGGTTATCAACACGGAGGTGTTTTTCCTGTGCCGCCACACCGCGTCGGCTGCGTCCCGATGCGCGGACCCGTCCGCACGTCTTTCATTAAAAAAATCTCCTTTAACAGTGGAATATCCGGATAAAATGCTGAAACCGACTTCTTCTGAAACTTCTCTGTTCTCTCACGACGTCCTGGATCAATAGAGCCTGAAATGTGGAGGTTTTCAGCTTGAACAGGCTGACGACGGCGGCTGAGAGCGGTGAGCGACGTCTCGCACCGTGGGAAGTCCTTAAAGCGACAGGATCACCTCAAAATCTCTCATCAGCCGTTAAAATTTTCACTGAAAACCAGCTTAATTTTTCGAACCGTGTCCACTTCGATGTGTCTCACAGGTTTAGAAAAAATTTTGATCAAACAACGCGCCAGTCTCTCAGCAACTTCTCAGACAAAGGAATTCCGACGAGGGGCTGGACGACTCCTCCCACAAGGAGTGCTCACAGGCGAATGACGTCACCGACAGACGTGGAAAAACTCACGCATGCGCATGAGGGTTCAAGCATGTCTGACGTAAAAACATATGAATGAAATCCATATAGTTTTTGAAAAAAATAAAAAGGACCCTTACTTTATTGACAGCCCTCGTATACTCCAGTGCAACTTATATATGGGTTTTTCCTCTTCAAGAGGCATTTTTTAATAGATGCAACTTACACTCCAAAAATACAGTACATAGAAAACAGATGTGATCTGATTCCAAGACGGTTTTCTGTTTAAAGCAGAATAAAAGTTACAGCCGCTGGACGCAGACTGCCTGAAGGGGGCAGCATCTTCACAGCTCCCTTATGCCACGTTCACACTGCACGACACGCAACTCCACAAATTCACGTCTCTCACCTGGCGATGGATGTGCCACCATCTCCCGGTGTGTCACTCTGCTTTTGCTGTGAAAATTCACCCCAATGCGTCATCAAATAGGAGGAACTTCCATTACGCTTGCCGGCTCCGGTTGTCAGTCAAGTCAACATGCTGGACCTTGATCACACGGAGTGAGTTGCTGTGCTCTATTTGTTGTGGAAAGCTGACAAACGTCGCCAGCGGCACCGTCCCTGGGTTCACAACATCCTCAAGAGACCTTCCCAATTTGGGGAGTTTCATCATTTGCTGCAGGAGCTGGGTCTGGATGATGGCCACTTTCAGCAGTAATTCTGCCTCTCCAGGACCCAGTTTGAGGACCTCCTGTCTGTTCATGTGTGCACATGTGAACAATTAAAAAAAAAAAACTGGCTGCCGCTGCAGTTCTTCACTCTCCCATCAAACTCTGTCATAGCTGTGTTATAAACCAGTCACCATTTGTTTTATTATACATCTGTGTAGTTAGATCTTGTTCTGACTTATGGTATGGAAATAGAAGACTTAACAGTATTCCCTGAAAACTCCCTTCTGTCTGATCATTTTTTAATAACATTTACATTTACCCTGATGGACTACCCAGCAGTGGGGAATAAGTTTCATTACACTAGAAGTCTTTCAGAAAGCGCTGTAACTAGGTTTAAGGATATGATTCCTTCGTTATGTTCTCTAATGTCATATACCAACACAGAGCAGAGTAGCTACCTAAACTCTGTAAGGGAGTTAGAGTATCTCGTCAATAGTTTTACATCCTCTTTGAAGACAACTTTGGATGCTGTAGCTCCTCTGAAAAAGAGAGCTTTAAATCAGAAGTGTCTGACTCCGTGGTATAACTCACAAACTCGTAGCTTAAAGCAGATAACCCGTAAGATGGAGAGGAAATGGCGTCTCACTAATTTAGAAGATCTTCACTTAGCCTGGAAAAAGAGTTTGTTGCTCTATAAAAAAGCCCTCCGTAAAGCTAGGACATCTTTCTACTCATCACTAATTGAAGAAAATAAGTATAACCTCAGGTTTCTTTTCAGCACTGTAGCTAGGCTGACAAAGAGTCAGAGCTCTATTGAGCTGAGTATTCCATTAACTTTAACTAGTAATGACTTCATGACTTTCTTTGCTAACAAAATTTTGACTATTAGAGAAAAAATTACTCATAACCATCCCAAAGATGTATCGTTATCTTTGGCTGCTTTCAGTGATGCCGGTATTTGGTTAGACTCTTTCTCTCCGGTTGTTCTGTCTGAGTTATTTTCATTGGTTGCTTCGTCCAAACCATCGGCATGTTTATTGGACCCCATTCCTGCCAGGCTGCTCAAGGAAGTCCTACCATTATTTAATGCTTCAATCTTAAATATGATCAATCTATCTTTGTTAGTTGGTTATGTACCACAGGCCTTTAAGGTGGCAGTAATTAAACCATTACTTAAAAAGCCATCACGTGACCCAGCTATCTTAGCTAATTATAGGCCAATTTCCAACCTTCCTTTTCTCTCAAAGATTCTTGAGAGGGTAGTTGTAAAACAGCTAACTGATCACCTGCAGAGGAATGGTCTATTTGAAGAGTTTCAGTCAGGTTTTAGAATTCATCATAGTACAGAAACAGCATTAGTGAAGGTTACAAATGATCTTCTTATGGCTTCGGACAGTGGACTCATCTCTGTGCTTGTTCTGTTGGACCTCAGTGCTGCTTTTGATACTGTTGACCATAAAATTTTATTACAGAGATTAGAGCACGTCATAGGTATTAAAGGCACTGCGCTGCGGTGGTTTGAATCATATTTGTCTAATAGATTACAGTTTGTTCATGTAAATGGGGAATCTTCTTCACAGACTAAAGTTAATTATGGAGTTCCACAAGGTTCTGTGCTAGGACCAATTTTATTCACTTTATACATGCTTCCCTTAGGCAGTATTATTAGACGTATTGCTTAAATTTTCATTGTTACGCAGATGATACCCAGCTTTATCTATCCATGAAGCCAGAGGATACACACCAATTAGCTAAACTGCAGGATTGTCTTACAGACATAAAGACATGGATGACCTCTAATTTCCTGCTTTTAAACTCAGATAAAACTGAAGTTATTGTACTTGGCCCCACAAATCTTAGAAGCATGGTGTCTAACCAGATCGTTACTCTGGATGGCATTTCCCTGATCTCTAGTAATACTGTGAGAAATCTTGGAGTCATTTTTGATCAGGATATGTCATTCAAAGTGCATATTAAACAAATATGTAGGACTGCCTTTTTGCATTTACGCAATATCTCTAAAATCAGAAAGGTCTTGTCTCAGAGTGATGCTGAAAAACTAATTCATGCATTTATTTCCTCTAGGCTGGACTATTGTAATTCATTATTATCAGGTTGTCCTAAAAGTTCCCTAAAAAGCCTTCAGTTGGTTCAGAATGCTGCAGCTAGAGTACTGACGGGGACTAGCAGGAGAGAGCATATCTCACCCGTGTTGGCCTCTCTTCATTGGCTTCCTGTTAATTCTAGAATAGAATTTAAAATTCTTCTTCTTACTTATAAGGTTTTGAATAATCAGGTCCCATCTTATCTTAGGGACCTCGTAGTACCATATTACCCTATTAGAGCGCTTTGTTCTCAGACTGCGGGCTTACTTGTAGTTCCTAGGGTTTGTAAGAGTAGAATGGGAGGCAGAGCCTTCAGCTTTCAGGCTCCTCTCCTGTGGAACCAGCTCCCAATTCAGATCAGGGAGACAGATACCCTCTCTACTTTTAAGATTAGGCTTAAAACTTTCCTTTTTGCTAAAGCTTATAGTTAGGGCTGGATCGGGTGACCCTGGACCATCCCTTGGTTATGCTGCTTTAGACGTAGATTGTGGGGGGGTTCCCATGATGCACTGTTTCTTTCTCTTTTTGCTCCGTATGCACCACTCTGCATTTAATCATTAGTGATCGATCTCTGCCCCCCTTCACGGCATGTCTTTTTCCTGGTTCTCTCCCTCAGCCCCAACCAGTCCCAGCAGAAGACTGCCCCTCCCTGAGCCTGGTTCTGCTGGAGGTTTCTTCCTGTTAAAAGGGAGTTTTTCCTTCCCACTGTTGCCAAGTGCTTGCTCATAGGGGGTCGTTTTGACCGTTGGGGTTTTTCATAATTATTGTATGGCCTTGCCTTGCAATATGGAGCGCCTTGGGGCAACTGTTTGTTGTGATTTGGCGCTATATAAGAAAAAAGTTGATTGATTGATTGATTAATAAAATTATCTCACGGACGATTCGTTTGCGTGCACGTGGAAAAAAAAAACTGGCTGCTGCCGCCGCTGCTTCGGTGTTGCTGCTGCAGTGCTGCTGCTTGCTCTCCCCTCAAACTCTGTCATAATTGTGAAATAAAAGACAAAAGGGACATAAGTCCTGCTCACAGGCTGGCTGCCAGACACAGGACATGTCCACATCAAGTATAAACTCAGACATCTCCACATCACTACATCACCAGTCCCTGATTGGTCATCGTGACGCGACAAGATGAAAAAAATTCAGATTTTTCATCTTGGGAAGGCGGGCAACGCGACATGATATCACTCCACAAATGCGCCAATTGCTCAAAATCGCTTTATTTTCATCCATTGCATCGCATTGCGTGGCTTGAACTTTTGTGGCGCCACAATGCTTCCTTCCATAGGGATTACATGGCAACCTGTCGCCGCTGTCACTCGCGTGTCGGTGTGAATGCGGCATTATTCTGACACCACTTCATAACTGCAAGAAATTGTGATTTTTATGTTTTGTAAATTGAATTTGTGTCAAAAAACATATGAATCTGCTGCTGTGATTCTGATTTGTTTTCTGTGACTCAGTGACTAGAACGTCTCTCGTTTTGCTCACGTGGAACCTCATGAGAAAATCTATATATTAAAAGCCAGGTGGCGGGTGTTTACATGGCTGTGTGCAACCCGGTTATTGCTAATATTCCGGTTATGAAAGGGTTATTGGCTGCGTGTAAACATCGTCCGTGAACAATGGACGCTGATAATTACATTCTGGACTCATACTTCATTCCAAATCATTATCAAAACTTTGCATAATTTATTACCACCCTTGAAAAATGTCAGCTATTTTATAAACACGACTCAATCTAGAACCCATGGATCCCCACAGGAAACGCGCTAGTTTTATTTTTAATGCAGAAAAAGGAAACAGCATTGGAATGATGTTAATTTCTTCATTCATGAGGTTTTTCTCTACAATAGACAGATGACATTCTTCTGTCTTTTTGTGCATTTGTTGGTGAGATTGTTCAAAAGTTTTACTGTTACTTTAACTTTTACTTGAATTAAAGTACAGATTACATTTTGTAGCAATTAATTAGTGAGATTACTGGAATATGTTTTTTTAATAATTATTATAAAGTTGTGTTACTTTGTTGTTATCTGATGTTGTTTATTGATCATGACTCCAGAGTGATTCAAACCTCTGCTGGGACCTAAAGGGACTTGAACCAATCTTGAACCTTTTCTCATTATTTTATCACAAAGAAACACTTTTTAATTATTACTGAAACATTTTATTACTAAATGTGAAACACTGTATCAATAAAGCACAACAAAATATCTGAATAAAAGATGAAGCAATATTTAAAAACAAAATATTGATCATCTTCAATCTTATAAAAATAAAACGTGTGCATCAAAAAAGTCAAACCTGTTATTTCCTCAGCAAAAAAAAAAAAAAAAGAAAGAAATTAATTATACAAAATCAAAAAGCATGTGTCTGTATTTCAGTCATTTCTGAGGAGATTTAAATACTCACCCTGGTGATTTTTTCATTCTTTGCCAGTAATGTTTCCTCTGCCATCTAAGTCATGAATAATTTGCTCCCTGTGAGTGATTTGTCGTCTTCAGATGTCAAACAGTTGGTCTGCACCACGTCTGCAGAGCGTGGCGTCTCCTGGGAGGCGTGTCTGAGCACGGCTGTGAACATGCTTCCCACTCAGAAAACAAAGTTATCTCGGCCATGAAAGGTTCTGCTGTCTCCATCACAGGTCACATGAGCCTGGAAGCCCCTTTGTGCCGGGAAAAGGAAGCTGATAATTAAGGAATGGAGGGAGCCATCCCAAACATCCCAGAGTGAGAGAGAGAGAAGATGGTCTGAAAAATAATTATGAGATAACAAGATGAATATTTTAAAAGTCATTCCTTTCTGGTGGTGGAAAGGAGTGTTTGAGTGCGTTCAGGGCAGCTGCAGAGTTAGAGGTGACAAACAGGACTTTGTCCCAGAACAACATTTAAAGGATCCTGACTGCAGATGGTAAAGACAAACAGAAAGAACCACAGCAACACGACACTTAAACCTCTAACACTTCTGTCACTTGTGCACTGTGACTGTGAATAAAAGTCCTCTGTGGATCCTCGGACGAGCTGTTGGGGCCTTCGTACGCGCTCTCTGAGTGCCGCTGCAGCTCCTGTGACCACGTCAAACAGCAGTGAGCTTATCTTTGTGGAAACTCTTGACTGAGGCCCGTCATGTGTTTGGAATCCTCGCTTTAATCGACACAGTTACACTCGGATCATCTGACTTTCCACCACTGTATCTGTGACATCACGCTGCCTGTACACCCCAAATCAAATTCAGCATTTAACATTCTCAAGCTGAATGCATTCCTCCTGACTGGAAGTACATTTAATTTCCTCTCAGCAGTGAATCAAAGATCATTTGATAAATTACCCATCAACAGCTGACAGTAGCGGGCGCTGCACTGGCAAACGTGAACTGTGTGGAAAAAAGTGGCTGCACTTACATGTGCATTTGTGCTGCTAACGTGTGTTAGCGCGTGTATGTGCATGCATACGTGTGTATGCACATGAGTGCATGCCTGTGTGTATATATATATATATATATATATATATATATGTGTATGTGTGTGCATGAATGTGTGTGTGTGTGTGTGTGTGTGTGTGTGTGTGTGTGTGTGTGTGTGTGTGTGTGTGTGTGTGTGTGTGTGTTTGTGCACCCACACAGAGTAACCTCACATTAGTGGCCCATTATTTCACTGAGGCTCCTTGCTCATGCTGCTGACAGATCATCTGCGTAGAAAAGTAGATATTGTGGCCTTTAATCAGTCAGCCCCCTCCGAGCTGCCGTAGTCTCTTGTGCAGTATTTAAATTCCTCATTTACTGTGTTGCAGGCGGGACGTTTCTGTCCCCCATTGTTCGCTCTGAATAAAGCGAGGAGCTGATCGTGTTAAGTGCAGCCGTGATTGATGGCTACTGATGAAATCTAATATAGCTGCTCCCTGCCATCATTTAGCAGAAACAGGATTAGAGAGAACGACTCCGGTGCCGACTGATAGAAGCTGCAAACACACTTAATGTCGCTATTTTAACTCTCTTCTTACTGCAGATTGAAAAGTTTGCTTGTGGAACAGACTTTATCCTGCGAGTGACGGATCCCCGTCAATGTGTGTGGATCTGTACTGGGTCAGTCTGTTCCCGGGTCACTGCGTGTTGCTGGTTCGGTTGCTGGTTCAGTTGCTGCCTGCGTGTCCGGCTGCATTTAGACATTTGCTTCTAAACTGACAGAAACCGTGTTAATTTTTTTAGCAGCTCAGTGATTCTGGACTTATTCGAGTCTTGAACCGTTTTTCTGGAGTGACGATGACTGACTGATTCTTAGTGAGGTCAAAAGGTCAACCAATCAGGCGTCAGCTGCACGTTTGCTTAAAAGCAGCACCCAGTGGGCCTAATGAAGGCGTGAAGACTCGCGGGCTCCATCAGTTCTACAGGAGAACAAAGCGACATGATGATGCCGGGAATGAATGACGCTGATTAAACGAGCAGAAACAAAAGTTAAATGTGTTGTTTTTTTTGTCCTGATGGAGTATCAGCGAGAAGACGCACGCCGGATCTTCAGGCATCCTCCTCGCGTCCACATCCATGTGGGTGGAATAGAGCTTCCTCCGCCCCTCCCCTGCTATTGGCTGCTGCTGGCCCAAAGCCCTGCCCACCTGCTCCACGGTGCTCTCCTTAATGTGACTGGCCGAGGATGATGGATCACCCTCTGTCACTTCCACCTTCTCGTCCAATCAACAACCAGCCATGGAAATTGATTGTTCTAATTTGCTCTCATTATTATTATGATATTAAGCACAATATACAGACACAGCTCACTGTCAGATCCGGGCGGCAGCGTCATTAGTTACAGCGGCTGGAGAATATGCCTCGGTGGGCTTTTCTCCCACAGACGCCAAGATGTAAAGGAATCAGAGTGTTGGAGGAACATTCTGCTTTTTCTTAATAAGATTTGCCACGCAGCCCCTCGCTGAGGTGATGTAGCATCTAATTAAGTTCAATTCAGTGCATCTGCAAGAGAAAGAAGAAGATATGATTAAGTTCCTGCGTGCGTCGTGTTCACGTGCAGTTGGCAGATCGGCGGAAACGGGAGGCGCTGCTGTCAGGAAACATTCGTCCTTACATCTGCAGCGGATGCAAAAAAGAACGGGATTAAAATTATTACCACAAAATCCTGGAAGCTAAATGTTAAACTTATGCTCTTTATTTCCAAAGAACACAATCGCAGAGAACTTTCTTCACATCTCTGATGCAGGTTGTTGTTGAAAAAATCTTCAGCCGCAGTCACACAGAGATAAGAGTTGAGGATTTGTGGGAGCCACTGGCCGTCTCTGTCACAGCCCCTCACCAACACAGTCACAAAAAAACAAAGAAAACAAATTAAAAATGAAGCTGCAGTCACAAATATGACTGTTTTGTGATGTCATAAAGGCCCTGTGGCACAACATATGTAACTCAGTGGCACCATTGTTGTTGGACGATCGTGTTGACGTGGCACAAATTTACAAGACTGTTTCCTTTTTCAGAATATCACATCAGTGTGGGAGAGCTGTTTTGTGCCATGTCGAAAAACTGTTTTAACCTCCAAAATCACTGCAACAGTTGCCAACAGACGCACCAGTGTAGATCACAATGGCACCTCTGTGGCTCACAGTGGCACCTCAGTGGCTGACAGTGGCATCTCTATGGCTGACAGCGGCACCTCAGTGGCTGACAGCGACACCTCTGTGGCTCACAGTGACAGCTCTGTGGCTGACAGTGGCATCTCTATGGCTGACAGCGGCACCTCAGTGGCTGACAGCGACACCTCTGTGGCTCACAGCGACAGCTCTGTGGCTGACAGTGGCATCTCTATGGCTGACAGCGGCACCTCTGTGGCTGACAGTGGCACCTCAGTGGCTGACAGTGGCACCTCAGTGGCTGACAGCGGCACCTCAGTAGCTGACAGTGGCACCTCAGTGGCTGACAGCGACACCTCTGTGGCTCACAGCGACAGCTCTGTGGCTCACAGCGACAGCTCTGTGGCTGACAGTGGCATCTCTATGGCTGACAGCGGCACCTCTGTGGCTGACAGTGGCACCTCAGTGGCTGACAGTGGCACCTCAGTGGCTGACAGCGACACCTCAGTGGCTGACAGCGACACCTCAGTGGCTGACAGCGGCACCTCAGTAGCTGACAGCGGTACCTCTGTGGCTCACAGTGACAGCTCTGTGGCTCACAGCAACAGCTCTGTGGCTGACAGTGGCACCTCAGTAGCTGACAGTGGTACCTCTGTGGCTCACAGCGTCAGCTCTGTGGCTCACAGCAACAGCTCTGTGGCTGACAGTGGCACCTCAGTAGCTGACAGTGGTACCTCTGTGGCTCACAGTGACAGCTCTGTGGCTGACAGCGGCACCTCAGTAGCTGACAGTGGTACCTCTGTGGCTCACAGCGTCAGCTCTGTGGCTCACAGTGACAGCTCTGTGGCTGACAGCGGCATGCTTCTTTAAAGCCAGTCCTGTGTGTTCAGGATGCACTGTGCGACTGATTTTCAGCTCAAAACACTTTGCTGACACCCATATTTGTTCTGTGACAGTATGACACCTGAAACATTTGGTCTCGAACCTGTGGCAGGGTCGTCATCACGGGCCCTTATTGTCATGTTTCTTTCAGACTGAATCGGGATGGATTTGTGTTTTATTTGTATTTTGTTGCACTCGTGTTGCTCTTTATTCATTCCAACAGGTCTCACAAGGAACAGAAGGGTCCCACCGGCACGGCGTGGCCACCGCCGGCCTTCACAGACTGCATGGCTTGTGAATGAAGACCTGCAAACATTTGGTGGCTTCTGCCAAATGAAGTCTCATCATGCAGCAAACTTCAGGGTTCCAAACACAAACCTGGACTTCATGAGACCTTTCGTGTCGTGTGAAGCTGTGAATCCTGTAGAGTCGCGGTGGCTTCCCTCACTGCGCTCATTTGTTGAACGCTCACTCAGTTTTTCTTCTCCAGACACACGTACCGCACTGTGCCGGGCTCAGTCCTTCCTCATGATCAGCTGATGATCCTGTTAGTCAAATCAATCAAAACCTCTTCAATGGACACAGCTGATTTGGCTGTAAAAGTGATGATGTAGTTTTTTAATGCACACAAGTATTTATTGTTTCATATTTTATCAGGTTCAAATTAAGAGCATAATTTTGTTATTTATTATAAAACAAGTTTTTTTTTTTTTAGAACATCATAAAACTTGAGAAATGTGTGAAAGTTCCGGACTGAATATTTCTTCTTGGGTCTATTCAGCGTCTTTGCGTTGACCTTTTTTGTTTTCAGCCTCTTGAAAACTCTTTGGTGTTCGTCATCACGCGTGCAGAAGAACGCTCAAAGGTCAACAGTATTATCATGGCGAGCGTGCGCTCAGATGGTCCAAATGAGACTCCAAAAGGCCAAAGCAAATAGCAGGGAAATGTGCTGATGGTGATATTAGCGGCGCGGCGCCCCTGCAGCTGGATACGCTGATGTTCCGAGTGGATCCCCAGCTGGCGCTCATACTGCCAGCGCTATATTGGATAGAGCTTACATTAACACACACTGTCTAACAAACCGCTTACGCACCTTTAATTGGATTACAAGGAGTGCTGCATTCCCATTGGTGAGATTAGGAGGGTCCGGGCACTGAGCCGACTCCCCCCCACGTGAGCCTGGGATCTGATTCGCCGTCGTCCCTAACGACCTGCAGATGGCAGATGTTTGATTGGTGGCGTGGCGCTGACGCTGGCGCCCGTTGGTGCGTGTCGGTGTAATAAGGGCAGACGCCAAGTGGACTGTTAGTGTCAGCTCTGATCTGCGGCTGATTGATGAGTCTGTTTATTTATTTACTGGCCTTAAAAACTCTTTGTGAAGATTCTTGTCTCGAGTAGATTTAAAGGTCAGCGTGGCTCTTTATGGGGAAATGTAAAGGTCGCGTTGGCGAACGCCCTTCAGTCCTCTTTGGTTTCATATGTAAGCATGTGACACGCCGCCGAGGAGGTCATCATGTGATCACCAGCGTCTGCTGGCTGGTTTGTTTGAACATCAGGAAGAGTCAAAAATTCAGCAGCAGGTCTTTAAGGAAATAAGTGTTCGGGTTCATTTTGTTTGTTTGTTTGTTTATTACATCATGGTAAATTATTTACATTTTCAGACAATCTTCTGCAAATCTGTTCCATTGCTGAATCTTATCTAGAGGAAGAAATCATTCAGTTCTTCTGATGATCTGGATTTGGATCTGGATTCTACATTACTTTCTTCCACAGACGTTACATTTATATCTGAATGGAATCATTCTGATCACTGAATAAAACACAACAATCACACAGATACACATCATTATTCTGAACTGGCTATTTTAACATGTGCAAAACCGCCTCCTGCCCCCCCCCCCCCCCCACACACACACACATACAATTTTTGCCGCTCAAACTGCAACAGAAGAAATTTTATCTTCGTAAAGAGAGCAGAAAAATCACACCACGTCGCTGTCTAGCATTTTTTTTACTTCTGACTATCTCCCTCTCAGACCAGAATCTTTACATCTGTGGTGCCGCCGTCGTGTCCAAGTCTGACTTACAACTGAATCTCAGTCTGACCTGAAACCTGTTAAATAAAGAAACCGAAGTGATAAAAATGCTCACAAAGGTCCATCTGTGGAGACTCTGATTTGACGTTTATGTGACTAATAAATGTTCGGCCTGAAGTCCCCCCCCCCAACACAACTCAACAAAATCTGTTTTTTTAAGCTTCTGGATCTAATAAACATGAATTTGAATGTTAACACTGAAAATATTGCGTTACAATCCATGTTCTGACATAAAATGCCACTTTGTGTAAAACACAAATTTCATGTATTAATTAGCTTCTAGCTCAGTCAGTAAACTTTGTATTTTAGTGTACAATATATCAAACAAAAGCTCATTACATGCAAAATGGCTTTACATTCATTTAAATGTGTTTATCTAAAATACACTCAACAAAAATATAAACGCAACACTTTTGGTTTTGCTCCCATTTTGTATAAGATGAACTCAAAGATCTAAAACTTTTTCCACATACACAATATCACCATTTCCCTCAAATATTGTTCACAAACCAGTCTAAATCTGTGATAGTGAGCACTTCTCCTTTGCTGAGATAATCCATCCCACCTCACAGGTGTGCCATACCAAGATGCTGATTAGACACCATGATTAGTGCACAGGTGTGCCTTAGACTGCCCACAATAAAAGGCCACTCTGAAAGGTGCAGTTTTGTTTTATTGGGGGGGATACCAGTCAGTATCTAGTGTGACCACCATTTGCCTCATGCAGTGCAACACATCTCCTTCGCATAGAGTTGATCAGGTTGTCAATTGTGGCCTGTGGAATGTTGGTCCACTCCTCTTCAATGGCTGTGCAAAGTTGCTGGATATTGGCAGGAACTGGTACACGCTGTCGTATACGCCGGTCCAGAGCATCCCAAACATGCTCAATGGGTGACATGTCCGGTGAGTATGCCGGCCATGCAAGAACTGGGACATTTTCAGCTTCCAAGAATTGTGTACAGATCCTTGCAACATGGGGCCGTGCATTATCCTGCTGCAACATGAGGTGATGTTCTTGGATGTATGGCACAACAATGGGCCTCAGGATCTCGTCACAGTATCTCTGTGCATTCAAAATGCCATCAATAGAATGCACCTGTGTTCTTCGTCCATAACAGACGCCTGCCCATACCATAACCCCACCGCCACCATGGGCCACTCGATCCACAACATTGACATCAGAAAACCGCTCACCCACACGACGCCACACACGCTGTCTGCCATCTGCCCTGAACAGTGTGAACCGGGATTCATCCGTGAAGAGAACACCTCTCCAACGTGCCAAACGCCAGCGAATGTGAGCATTTGCCCACTCAAGTCGGTTACGACGACGAACTGGAGTCAGGTCGAGACCCCGATGAGGACGACGAGCATGCAGATGAGCTTCCCTGAGACGGTTTCTGACAGTTTGTGCAGAAATTCTTTGGTTATGCAAACCGATTGTTTCAGCAGCTGTCCGAGTGGCTGGTCTCAGACGATCTTGGAGGTGAACATGCTGGATGTGGAGGTCCTGGACTGGTGTGGTTACACGTGGTCTGCGGTTGTGAGGCTGGTTGGATGTACTGCCACATTCTCTGAAACGCCTTTCGAGACGGCTTATGGTAGAGAAATGAACATTCAATACACGAGCAACAGCTCTGGTTGACATTCCTGCTGTCAGCATGCCAATTGCACGCTCCCTCAAATCTTGTGACATCTGTGGCATTGTGCTGTGTGATAAAACTGCACCTTTCAGAGTGGCCTTTTATTGTGGGCAGTCTAAGGCACACCTGTGCACTAATCATGGTGTCTAATCAGCATCTTGATATGGCACACCTGTGAGGTGGGATGGATTATCTCAGCAAAGGAGAAGTGCTCACTATCACAGATTTAGACTGGTTTGTGAACAATATTTGAGGGAAATGGTGATATTGTGTATGTGGAAAAAGTTTTAGATCTTTGAGTTCATCTCATACAAAATGGGAGCAAAACCAAAAGTGTTGCGTTTATATTTTTGTTGAGTGTGTATATATTGAAATGATGAAAGTGGAGTTTGTTTATTTGTGTATGTGTCAATAACGAGCAAATAATAGATAAATACTAAATAAACACGGGATACATACAATTTCAGTGCTAATATTCAAATTCATGTTTATTAGATCCAGGGGCTTAAAAAATCCTGATTTTGTGGAGTGTGTGTGTGTGTGGGGGGGGGGGGGGCACTTCTGATTTATTTCCAAATCTAACAGACTATAAAAAGGTCTGACCTGCCCTCATTGATCCGATCAGATCTGTGATCAGATCCACTGACTTAATTCCGATTGAAGAGTTATTATGAGACGTTTTTGTTTTGATCCTCGGTCATTCTGATTATTTTCAGGTTATTCTGATCCTCTTAAATGCAGCTCATGAAATATGGCACTTTTTAAGTGTTTCTCCAAAGATAATCCACTGATCCGGATCATTACGGATCCCACAGATCCCACAGCAGACCACGAAGACGTGACATACAGTGTAGATCCAAATTAGAACGTGGATCCTGGATCCAGATTCGGATCTGGATGTTTACAGAAACATTTACAGCTTTGTTCACCGTCAGCTTCAGATCCGTGTGTTTGAGTGTGCCCTCTGACCTTCCACACTTTGACCTCTGACCCCTGACCTTCACAGTAACACCGGTGTTATTTTAACCAACACTAAACCTCTGATGGTGACCTGACATGAAGTCTTCGGCACAAGCTGCTGAAAAGCTGGCAGCTGCTGGCCTCCTGTGAAGGCGGAGCCTCTCCATCATGGCGGTGACACCTTAAGTGTCCTACTCCGACTCGGCGATGAAGGCCCCCCGCCGGCGCCACCGTCTTCATGTACTCTGTCCTGTCCCTGCAGGTGACCCGACCCGTACTGTCCCGCCTGTCAGCGCAAGCAGCTCATTCAGCCAGATGGCAGCGGCGCCACAAAGCGCCGAACAAGAGCCTGAGTTAATATGTAGCTTTAACCAATGTCTCCTCGTCCACACAAAGGAGTGAGGCGGGAGGGAGGAGCGCTTAGATGGAGTCGGTGTGTATTCTTGGACCACTTCATAAAAACCCCGTGAAAACCCACTTGATTCATCACTGTCTCATTTGGGCAGCAAAGCAAAGGGACGCGGAGCCTCAGAAGGCGTCTCACCGGGGACGACTAAGGGGACACTTTAGTGCCGACTCAGCGCTTCAGCCTTCATGCAAACTAAAACGCAACATTTGTATTTGCCAGGCGACACTCGAAGCTGCAGGAAACACTTTACGATTGTTTCTAAAAATCCACATTTGATCACTTTAACGTTCACGTTCAACCTCCGTCCAACCGCACTCTTAAAAGATACAAACAAAACAAAGTCCAACTGCATTCAGCCACACTGGGGGACAGAGACTCAAAGACAAGTGGTTGCCATGGGAACTGGAGGTAGCCAAGGAGAAATGTGGTAACCTGGAAGTTCTGACCTTCATTTTAAGACCTTATTGAAGTAAAGTGACAAAGCGGAACCGAATGGACCACAAATTTACCTGGAACTTTCTTACACGACACAATGAATCTTTATTGAAAAGTTGATCAGTGAGCAGCTCAAAGAATTTCTGGACACACATGGCCTGCTTTCACTCTATCAGTCAGGTCTTAGGAAAAAGCATAGCTGCCGGCTATGACATAATTGAGACACTGGATTGTAAAAAATACTGTGCGGCCCTATTTTTAGATTTATCAAAAGCTTTTGATACGATCGATCATTCAGTTTTATTTAACAGGCTTCACAAACTTGGCTTATCTGACCAAACTGAGACCAAACACTCAGTGTGTCCAGTCTGCAGGGCATTCCTCTTCACTTCTCCCAGAGTTCCCCAGGGTTCTATTCTGGGTCCATTGCTCTTTTCTATTTATATCAATAATATTTGCGATAATGTACCTAATGTTGCTTATCATTTCTATGCTGATGACACAGCTTCATACTCTTCCTCCATTTGTGTTTTTAAAACTTTGGAGTTTCTGCAATCAGTCTTTGACACTGTTCAAACCCCTCTTACCCATCTGAAGCTTGTTTTAAATGCAGACAAAACTAAATACATGATTTTTACAAATCAAAAAAGTCTTCCTACTCTTTCCACTGCACAGGGGGCGGCAATTGAAAAGGTGAATGTTTTTAAGTATTTAGGTTTTATTTTATACAACCTGTCTTTTAAACATCACATCGAAAAGGTAGTCATTAAAATTAAATTGAAATTAGGATTTTTCTACAGAAATAAATCAAGTTTTTTGCTACAGGTTAAGAAACAGCTTATTTCTTCCACGTTTTCTTTTTTTACCTCTTTTTGACGATGGTGATCTCCTTTTTATCAACACTTCTGAAATTTATTTGAAAAACTGGACCCGTGTACCACTCAGCTCTGTGTTTTGTTACCGGTTGTGGCAGTCGGGTCCACCACTGTGCACTGTACGCTGTGGCAGACTGGCCATCTCTACATGCTCGCAGATTCTCTCAGTGGTTGTCTTTCATTTATAAATCCCTGACTGAACTCGTTCCATCTAATTTATGTAATTTTATGATCAGGAAGCAAAATACCCATTACTTACGCTCATAGGACGTGCTGCTGATGGTGGTGCCCATAGTGAGGACAGAACCTGGTAAAAAGGTGTTTAAGTACTCGGCGCCTTCTTCCTGGAATGAATGATTTGAAATGACCAGGACCGCTTTCATTTGGAGAATTTAAACGCGTCATTTCCAACATGGAAAGGAATTCTCTTGGACTGTGTGATTGTGTTTGATCAGTGCTGGTTTTACACGCCTGCTCCTCACTCTGTTTTTTATGTCATGTCTTTTATTGTATTTTGTGTTGTTTTAGAGTTGCAGTGTGTCTGTGTTTGTTTGTTTTAGTGTTTTATTGTTGGAACCCTGTGCTGCCCTCCTGCCCACATCACTCTTGGAAAAGAGATTTTAAATTTCAACTGTGCCTATCTGGTAAAATGAAGGATTTGATTGATTGATCGATTGATTGATTGACGTGTGCAGAATTTTCCAGAACACAAATTGCTACTTTTTTCCAGGTTTTTTTTTTTTTCAGCACATTAATTTGGGATTTTTGTTGTGTGAGCCGCCAGAAGAGGAGGTACTGCTGGCCCACCACCAGAGGGCACCCTGCCTGAAGTGCGGGCTTCAGGCACGAGAGGGCGCTGCCGCCACGGACACAGCCGGGAGTGACAGCTGTCACTCATTAATTCCTGACAGCTGTCACACATTCTTCATCATCGCACCCCATAAAACCCAGATGTCATCTCCACCTCATCGCCGAGAGATCGTACTTCATTGGAGGTAATATCCTCAGCCATTTGTGTTTACTGATAAGCTGTATATTGTGAGTGTTTGCAGGAGTACCGGTCCCTCTTCCTGTGGAGGCTGAATGAGTGCAGGACGGCACTCTTTTCCTCTGAGGGATCACTGTTGAGTACCACGATCTTGCTGACGTCTTCAGCAAGGATCTGGCACTCACCCTTCCCCCGCACCGTCCGTACGATTGTGCCATTGATTTGGTTCCAGGCGCTGAGTTCCCGTCCAGCAGGCTGTACAACCTCTCACGACCTGAGCGCGAATCAATGGAGACCTACATCCGGGACTCATTAGCTGCCGGGCTGATCCGGAACTCCACCTCCCCGATGGGGGCAGGTTTCTTTTTTGTGGGCAAGAAAGATGGCGGACTCCATCCATGCATTGATTACAGGGGGCTGAATGAGATTACGGTTCGCAACCGATACCCGTTGCCATTGTTGGATTCCGTGTTCACCCCCCTGCATGGAGCCAAAATCTTTACTAAGCTGGATCTTAGAAATGCGTATCACCTGGTTTGGATCCGGAAGGGAGACAAATGGAAGACGGCATTTAACACCCCGTTAGGTCACTTTGAGTACCTGGTCATGCCGTTCGGCCTCACCAACGCCCCCGCGACGTTCCAAGCCTTGGTTAATGACGTCTTGCGGGACTTCCTGCACCGATTCGTCTTCGTATATCTGGACGATATTCTCATCTTTTCTCCAGATCCTGAGACCCATGTCCAGCATGTACGTCAGGTCCTGCAGCGGTTATTAGAGAACCGACTGTTTGTGAAGGGCAAGAAGTGCGAGTTTCACCGCACATCTTTGTCCTTCCTGGGGTTTATCATCTCCTCTAACTCCGTCGCCCCTGATCCGGCCAAGGTTGCGGCGGTGAGAGATTGGCCCCAACCAACAAGCCGTAGGAAGCTGCAACAGTTCCTCGGCTTCGCTAATTTCTATAGGAGGTTCATTAAGGGCTACAGTCAGGTAGTTAGCCCCCTGACAGCCCTGACCTCTCCAAAAGTCCCCTTCACCTGGTCGGATCGGTGCGAAGCCACGTTCAAGGAGTTGAAACGACGGTTCTCTACTGCGCCAGTTTTGGTGCAGCCCGACCCTAGCCGCCAGTTCGTGGTTGAAGTGGACGCCTCTGACTCAGGGATAGGAGCCGTGCTATCCCAGAGCGGAGAGACCAATAAGGTTCTTCACCCATGTGCCTACTTTTCTCGCAGGTTGACCCCAGCTGAACGGAACTATGACGTCGGCAATCGAGAACTCCTTGCGGTGAAAGAGGCTCTTGAGGAGTGGAGACACCTGTTGGAGGGAGCGTCTGTGCCGTTCACGGTTTTCACTGACCATCGGAACCTGGAGTATATCAGGACCGCCAAGCGGCTGAACCCCAGGCAAGCCCGCTGGTCACTGTTCTTCGGACGTTTTGACTTCCGGATCACCTATCGCCCCGGGACCAAGAACCAGAGATCGGATGCCTTGTCCCGGGTACACGAAGACGAAGTCAAAACGGTGCTGTCGGATCCACCGGTGCCCATCATTCCGGAGTCCACTATTGTGGCCACCCTCACCTGGGACGTGGAGAAGGCCGTCCGGGAGGCCCTGGCACGGAGCCCGGACCCCGGAACCGGTCCGAAGAATCGTCTATACATCCCACCAGAGGCCAGAGCTGCAGTCTTGGACTTCTGTCACGGTTCCAAGCTCTCCTGTCATCCAGGGGTGCGAAGGACCGTGGCAGTTGTCCGGCAGCGCTTCTGGTGGGTGTCTATGGAGGCTGACGTCCGGGAGTACATCCAGGCCTGCACCACCTGTGCCAGGGGCAAGGCAGACCACAAGAGGTCCCAAGGGCTTCTCCAGTCACTTCCTGTGCCTCATCGCCCCTGGTCCCATATCGGCCTGGATTTCGTCATGGGCCTCCCGCCGTCCCAGGGCAACACCACCATCTTCACAATAGTGGACCGATTCTCCAAGGCGGCCCACTTCGTGGCCCTCCCGAAGCTCCCAACAGCCCAGGAGACAGCAGACCTCCTGGTCCACCACGTCGTCCGTCTGCATGGGATACCCACCAACATCGTCTCTGATCGTGGTCCCCAGTTCTCCTCACACGTCTGGAGGAGCTTCTGCCGGGAACTGGGGGCCACTGTGAGCCTCTCGTCCGGGTATCACCCGCAGACCAATGGACAGGCAGAACGGGCCAATCAGGAATTGGAGCAAGCCCTGCGCTGCGTAACGTCCGCACACCCGACGGCCTGGAGTGAACATCTGGCCTGGATCGAGTATGCACATAACAGCCAGGTGTCCTCTGCCACCGGCCTCTCCCCGTTTGAGGTGTGTTTGGGGTATCAGCCCCCATTGTTTCCCGTGGTGGAGGGAGAGGTCGGTGTGCCCTCAGTCCAGGCCCACCTGCGGAAGTGCCGTCAGGTGTGGTGCTCCGCCCGTTCTGCCTTGTTGAAGGCCCGGACGAGGGCGAAGACCCATGCGGACCGCCGGCGATCCCCGGCCCCTGCTTACCAGCCCGGGCAGGAGGTGTGGCTGTCCACGAAGGACATCCCCCTCCAAGTGGACTCCCCTAAGTTGAAGGACCGTTACATTGGACCATTCAAGATCCTCAAAATCCTCAGTCCTGCCGCAGTGAAGCTCCGACTCCCAGCTTCACTGCGGATCCACACAGTTTTTCATGTGTTCAGACTCAAGCCTCACCACATCTCACCCCTCTGTGCTCCCGGTCCGGCGCCGCCTCCTGCCCGGATCATTGACGGCGAGCCGGCTTGGACAGTGCGCCGGCTCCTGGACGTCCGTCGAATGGGCCGGGGGTTCCAGTATTTGGTGGACTGGGAGGGGTATGGACCCGAAGAACGCTCCTGGGTGAAGAGGAGCTTCATCCTGGATCCGGCCCTCCTGGCCGATTTCTACCGTCGACACCCGGACAAGCCTGGTCGGGCGCCAGGAGGCGCCCGTTGAGGGGGGGTCCTGTTGTGTGGGCCGCCAGAAGAGGAGGTACTGCTGGCCCACCACCAGAGGGCACCCTGCCTGAAGTGCGGGCTTCAGGCACGAGAGGGCGCTGCCGCCACGGACACAGCCGGGAGTGACAGCTGTCACTCATTAATTCCTGACAGCTGTCACACATTCTTCATCATCGCACTCCATAAAACCCAGACGTCATCTCCACCTCATCGCCGAGATATCGTACTTCATTGGAGGTAATATCCTCAGCCATTTGTGTTTACTGATAAGCTGTATATTGTGAGTGTTTGCAGGAGTACCGGTCCCTCTTCCTGTGGAGGCTGAGTGAGTGCAGGACGGCACTCTTTTCCTCTGAGGGATCACTGTAAATACATCAGCATATTGAGTGAGAGGTGGAGGTGGCATTCCCACCGTTATTGTTACTGGGTGTACACACACCTACACTTGACTGTCTTTGTTCTCGCCAGCAGTACCAGATCCGACAGTCGGGGACGGTGATCACCTGGGAATTCGGGACTTGGCGGCTCCAGTATTCACCAGGTTCGGTGGCGGCGGAAATCGTGTGGTTCCGGCTCTTCTCAGGACAGACGTCTTCTATCCTCGAGCCTGCCCACACGTCACCTCTGTGGATTGACTGTAATCTTATTCTGAGATTGTCTGTATGTTCGTTGTGCTCCTTCACAACATTAAATTGTTAATTTTTGGCTCATCTATTGACCGTTCATTTGCGCCCCCTGTTGTGGGTCCGTGTCACTACACTTTCACAACAATTTTTGTGCATTGTTGTAGTTTACTTTTTACTTTTATTTTTGGCATTTAGTGTTGTGTGGGCCGCTGAAGAGGAGGTACTGCTGGCCCACCACCACTAGAGGGCGCCCTGCCTGGAGTGCGGGCTCCAGGCACCGGAGGGCGCTGCCGCCTTACAGGAGCAGCCAGGATGACAGCTGTCACCCATCACCGGAGACAGCTGATCCCAATCAATACGGAGGTATATCAGCAGGACGGCATCTCCACCTCATTGGCCGAGATATCGCCTTACCAAAGAGGTAACCATTTCAGCCTGCACATACGTGTGTCTTTACTTGTATTCTTGTTTGATTGTCTATAGGACAGCTGACTACTAGACAACATTCGGATAAGTACTCACCTTCCTACATTGTTGTTGACGAGAGGTGGAGGTGGACTCTCCACCCTCCGTGTTACTGGGTGCAGCCGCATCCACACCTGACTGTTTCTGTTTCTTGCCAGCAGTACCGGATCCGACGAGCGGAGGCAGTGGCCACCTGGGAATTCGGGACTTGGCGGCTCCAGTATTCCCGGGGTTCGGTGGCAGAGGAAATCGGGTTGGTTCGACTTGGACAGACGTCTCCTATCGTCGAGCCTGCCCACACGACACCGTTGTAATTGGACTCCATTTCGATATTGTAACCGGTTGTATTTGTTGTGCCTGTTTCACAACAGTAAAAGCAGTGTTATTCGACTCCTCCATTGTCCGTTCATTTGCGCCCCCTGTTGTGGGTCCGTGTTCCTACACTTTCACAACATTTAGTCTTTAATTGTTGGAGTTTATTTTGTTTAGTATTTTGATTCCCGGGGAAGCCTGACATAAATACTTATAATTAATAATTCTATAATTGTAATTAATAATAATATAATTAATAGTAATTATAATTATTATTAATAACAAATGTGTGATCTTTTTTGTATAGAAGTCACAGGAACTCCCAAACTAGTAACAAATAAATAAATAAATAAACCCTGTGATTTATATTTCAGAAAATACCAGAAGTACCAAAAACCTTTGAGTTCAAAATATCTATTATCGCAATATGAACTTAAACTTTTCTTCCCACTTCTTTGAAGCACTTTGTTTCCAAACTATATTTCCTGAGAACTTGCTTCCAGACGTCTGGAAGGTGGTGATCTGATTGATCAATAGATTTGGAAGTTACAGTCAGAAGACACGTACCGCCACACCGCCGTCGACTGACACAGTCTCAGTTCATGATTTGGTCTCTGTGTGTTTATGACATCATAAGGCAGACTGAGATCATGGCCAGAGTGTCACTAAGGTATGCACAGGTCCCTGTGATGTCATAAAGTTGTTTATTGTATGACTGTGTTCCTTTTGTACTCTGTCTCACTGCTGCTGGCCACGCCCCTAAGTCCGGTGTGCTGTTATTCTTAAAATGCCCCACATTCATCAGTGAGCTCCCAGGTGTGTGGTGGGTCAAGTCTAGACCAGGGATCACCTACTCTAATGCTGGAGATCACTTGACCTCTCCCCGCCCCACCCACTGCTAATTAACTAAGTCAGGTGTGCTCAACCAATCACAGGCTGGGAAACACCAGACTGCACTAATCAGCTGCGGCAGATGGAGAACAAGCAGAGCAGGTGACCTCCAGGAGCAGGGTCATGACCCCTGGTCAGGTGACTTCTCTTATGATTTGCTATAAATAAATTAAGTTGAATTGCTGTTAAAATAGCTGTTAAAAGCACTTTTAAAAAATTCGACCTCAAAGACTTTTGTGTCCGATCCTGATCCGTCTCAGTCACATGACCTTTGCCCTCCTCCACTGGCAGAGGTAAAACTGATACGAACTGATGTTTTCTGTTTTTAACACTCAGAGCACAAAGATTTAAACTGAACAAAGGAGTTCAAAGTGTTTTCTTGGTGTTCGCTCCAGCAGCTTCACAGGCTGACAATGGCGCCAACATCGCCATTGTCAGCCTGTGTTCCTCTGTGCTATCACTTTCCTAAAGATGAGGGTAATTTTCTATGCAAATGGGCTGCCGTCATTGTCCCCGCCTCGTTAATCTGGGCCTGCGTTCCTTTGACAAACCCCCCTGTGATGGATGAGGCCCTGACAGCTCCAATGTGTGCGTGCATTTTCACAGATTGACATCATCATTAAGGAGCGAGAGCAGGGCCTGAATCAGTGCAGATTTACTCCCCCACAGCGCCGCCCCCCCAGCCCCCGCTCACACTCTGCGCACGGGTTGATGTGTGTGCATGTGGAAACAGACACCTATTCGGCTCAGCATCCGTCTAACAGCTGAGCGTTGCCGTCTGCACCCACACCGTCGGGCGGGCGGCGGAAAGCGAGGCTCTCACTCATTGGCTGCCTGAATCTGTCACGGTGAAGTTAATCGGTGTAGGCTTTAAGCAAATTTCCAGCAGCACTCCCAGTCACCACATTAGTTGGCAGCTGAGCCGCCGTCAGATGGCACCTATTGATTCACCCAGGGGAAGAGATGACTCCTGTAACGCTCGCTATGTCAGTGTCACGCTCCCAGAGAGCGGCCGAGAGCTTCCCTCATCCTGCCTGTTTGTTCCCAGTCACCACACTGCGGATGCAAAAAGTAGAAAGATGGAATGCATCCCGCCACCAAAGGAACAGCCGCTGCTGTTACCTCTAACAACCAGCAGAGGGGGTGGTAAGAGGTGTGACTTTGATCCCCTTTAGCTCTTTGTGACATCATCAGACAAAAATGCTGAAGAAAGAAGTAGAAGGAAAGAGCCTGAATGAAGATCCAACAACACCAACAAACAAATCAGGATTCTGCTGATGAATGTCACCAGTTGAACCTTTTTTTCTGGGACAGTTTATGCTTACAGATGGATTTTGGGATAAAAAGACTAATTTTTCACAAATTTCACGCCGTTCAACTCCTTTAGAACATCTCGTTCCAATGTGTGCAGGAACTCCTCAGACAGCTTAAGTTTTGTGCACATGAGAAGCCAAGAACGAGACTCAGCAGAGCCGCAGGCAGACGCTGCATGGAAACTTAGCTAGCTTAGCATATAGCCAGGTTTTATGACCTTTGTTCACTTAGCAGCAAGAGAGGGCCACCCTGTGGTTCCAAACCACAAGGTGTGTGTCTGTGTGTCTGTGTGTCTGTCTGTGTGTATGTGTGTGTGTCTGTCTGTGTGTGTCTGTGTGTATGTATTTCTGTCTGTGTGTTTGTGTCTGTGTGTTTGTGTCTGTGTGTGTGTGTGTGTGTGTCTGTCTGTGTGTGTGTCTGTCTGTTTGTGTGTATGTGTGTCTGTGTGTGTCTGTCTGTGTGTATGTGTGTGTGTCTGTCTGTGTGTGTCTGTCTGTGTGTGTCTGTCTGTGTGTATGTGTGTCTGTCTGTGTGTATGTGTGTCTGTGTGTGTCTGTCTGTGTGTGTATGTGTGTGTCTGTCTGTGTGTATGTGTGTATGTGTGTCTGTCTGTGTGTGTCTGTCTGTGTGTATGTGTGTGTCTGTCTGTGTGTGTCTGTGTGTGTCTGTCTGTGTGTATGTGTCTGTATGTGTCTGTGTGTGTCTGTGTGTGTATGTGTGTCTGTGTGTATGTATGTGTATGTGTGTCTGTGTGTATGTGTCTGTATGTGTCTGTGTGTGTCTGTCTGTGTGTGTCTGTGTGTATATGTGTGTCTGTGTGTGTCTGTCTGTGTGTGTCTGTGTGTATGTGTGTGTCTGTCTGTATGTGTCTGTGTGTGTCTGTCTGTGTGTCTGTGTGTATGTGTGTGTCTGTCTGTATGTGTCTGTGTGTGTCTGTCTGTGTGAGCGTGTGTGTATGTGTGTCTATGTGTGTCTGTCTGTGTGTGTGTGTGTATGTGTGTCTGTCTGTGTCTGTCTGTGTGTGCGTGTGTGTATGTGTGTGTCTGTCTGTGTGTGCGTGTGTGTATGTGTGTCTGTCTGTGTGTATGTGTGTGTCTGTCTGTGTGTGCGTGTGTGTGTGTCTGTCTTTGTGTGCGTGTGTGTATGTGTGTCTGTCTGTGTGTGCGTGTGTGTATGTGTGTGTCTGTTTGTCTTTGTGTGCGTGTGTGTATGTGTGTCTGTCTGTGTGTGCGTGTGTGTATGTGTCTGTGTGTGTCTGTCTGTCTTTGTGTGCGTGTGTGTATGTGTGTCTGTCTGTGTGTGCGTGTGTGTATGTGTCTGTGTGTGTCTGTCTGTCTTTGTGTGCGTGTGTGTATGTGTGTCTGTCTGTGCGTGTGTGTGTGTCTGTCTGTGTGTGCGTGTGTGTGTGTGTGTCTGTCTGTGCGTGTGTGTGTGTCTGTCTGTGTGTGCGTGTGTGTGTGTGTCTGTCTTTGTGTGCGTGTGTGTATGTGTGTCTGTGTGTGTCTGTCTGTGTGTGCGTGTGTGTGTCTGTCTTTGTGTGCGTGTGTGTATGTGTGTCTGTCTGTGCGTGTGTGTGTGTGTCTGTCTTTGTGTGCGTGTGTGTATGTGTGTCTGTCTGTGCGTGTGTGTGTGTGTCTGTCTGTCTTTGTGTGCGTGTGTGTATGTGTGTCTGTCTGTGCGTGTGTGTGTGTGTCTGTCTGTGTGTGCGTGTGTGTGTGTCTGTCTTTGTGTGCGTGTGTGTATGTGTGTCTGTGGGTGTCTGTCTGTGTGTGCGTGTGTGTGTGTCTGTCTTTGTGTGCGTGTGTGTATGTGTGTCTGTCTGTGTGTGCGTGTGTGTATGTGTGTCTGTGTGTGTCTGTCTGTGTGTGCGTGTGTGTGTGTCTGTCTTTGTGTGCGTGTGTGTATGTGTGTCTGTCTGTGTGTGCGTGTGTGTATGTGTGTCTGTGGGTGTCTGTCTGTGTGTGTGTGTGTCTGTCTTTGTGTGCGTGTGTGTATGTGTGTCTGTCTGTGTGTGCGTGTGTGTATGTGTGTCTGTGGGTGTCTGTCTGTGTGTGCGTGTGTGTGTGTCTGTCTTTGTGTGCGTGTGTGTATGTGTGTCTGTCTGTGTGTGCGTGTGTGTATGTGTGTCTGTGTGTGTGTCTGTCTTTGTGTGCGTGTGTGTATGTGTGTCTGTCTTTGTGTGCGTGTGTGTATGTGTGTCTGTGGGTGTCTGTCTGTGTGTGCGTGTGTGTGTGTCTGTCTTTGTGTGCGTGTGTGTATGTGTGTCTGTCTGTGTGTGCGTGTGTGTATGTGTGTCTGTGGGTGTCTGTCTGTGTGTGCGTGTGTGTGTGTCTGTCTTTGTGTGCGTGTGTGTATGTGTGTCTGTCTGTGTGTGCGTGTGTGTATGTGTGTCTGTCTGTGTGTGTCTGTCTTTGTGTGCGTGTGTGTATGTGTGTCTGTCTTTGTGTGTGTGTGTGTATGTGTGTCTGTGGGTGTCTGTCTGTGTGTGCGTGTGTGTGTGTCTGTCTGTGTGTGCGTGTGTGTATGTGTGTCTGTGGGTGTCTGTCTGTGTGTGCGTGTGTGTGTGTCTGTCTTTGTGTGCGTGTGTGTATGTGTGTCTGTCTGTGTGTGTGTGTGTATGTGTGTCTGTGTGTGTCTGTCTGTGTGTGCGTGTGTGTGTGTCTGTCTGTGTGTGCGTGTGTGTATGTGTGTCTGTGGGTGTCTGTCTGTGTGTGCGTGTGTGTGTGTCTGTCTTTGTGTGCGTGTGTGTATGTGTGTCTGTCTGTGTGTGTGTGTATGTGTGTCTGTGTGTGTCTGTCTGTGTGTGCGTGTGTGTGTGTCTGTCTTTGTGTGCGTGTGTGTATGTGTGTCTGTGTGTGTCTGTCTGTGTGTGCGTGTGTGTGTGTCTGTCTTTGTGTGCGTGTGTGTATGTGTGTCTGTCTTTGTGTGCGTGTGTGTATGTGTGTCTGTCTGTGCGTGTGTGTGTGTGTGTCTGTCTGTGTGTGCATGTGTGTGTGTCTGTCTTTGTGTGCGTGTGTGTATGTGTGTCTGTGTGTGTCTGTCTGTGTGTGCGTGTGTGTGTGTGTCTGTCTTTGTGTGCGTGTGTGTATGTGTGTCTGTCTGTGCGTGTGTGTGTGTGTCTGTCTTTGTGTGCGTGTGTGTATGTGTGTCTGTGTGTGTCTGTCTGTGTGTGCGTGTGTGTGTGTGTCTGTCTTTGTGTGCGTGTGTGTATGTGTGTCTGTCTGTGCGTGTGTGTGTGTGTCTGTCTGTGTGTGCGTGTATGTGTGTCTGTCTGTGTGTATGTGTGTGTCTGTCTGTGTGTCTGTGTGTGTGTGTCTTGTGTGTTGGTGCTGAATGATTAATTCACTGATAAACGCCACAATAAAACAATTATTTCTTCATGTTAAATTCTGATCTTCTGCTGGAAGATCAAAGCAAAAATAAAACGTGCTCTGAGTCACGTGACGTCACCCTGCTGATGTTTACTTAAAGACTGCAGACGTTGAATAATCACATTTAGAGTTTGCTGACTGACTGATAGATTGGTCTGATGTTTCTGTTCCCTGACTCCTGGAACTCCCCTGGAACTCCCCTGGAACTCCCCTGGAACTGCCTCCATCTCTTTGTGAGACATCTTGTCCCTTTGTGACATAACCTCGGCCCTCCTCCTCCTCAGTCAGTTATAGGATTTGAACTCAGACTTTATTCGTGTTCTTTCGAAGCCCACCAGCTGGACTTCAGCCTGTGGATTGGTTCGAGTCCATTTTGGAGTTGATTTGAAAATGGAAAAATCGTTATCTAATCCTCCTGTTTTGGCCCCGAGCGACGACACAGAAACACACAAAAACGAACCAAACAGCTCGCAAATAAAGCATCTAATATTTATGAGAGAAATTAAAAGCAGATAGGGATGTCAGATATTACCCAGCATCCCCCGCTGCCTGGGAGGCCCCTGGCCCCCGCGTGCGTGGTGTCCGCGCGGACAGTAATGAATGCCGCGCACTGACCCAGAAAATGGACTTTAGACAAGTCGAGACGGAAAAAAAGCAATCTTGCGTTTGTGGCGGAGCATTATCACTTTCCTCCCCCCTCCCCTTCACGGGACGGCGCGTGTGCGTGCGTGCACCTGCCACTACACGCGTCTCGAGGGCTGCCGTGCACGCGCGCATTCATTTGTGCGTGCGCGCGCTGGTGAGCTGAGAGTCCATCAGGAGAGAATGTGCGCGCTGACAGGCGGGCCCAATGCGGGGTTAATTAAACACTCCAGGTTTAACACCCGGTGCCTGACGTTAACCCAGACACGCCCCCATCACTCACCGTCAGGCCGGGGGGCGGGGCTACCTACAGCATGGACTCGAACCGTTTTAGAGCGTTAACCTCCGTCAAGCAGCAGAGGAAGGTCCATCCAGCTGTCCGTGTGTCCTTCTTATTTGGTTTATTTGGCAGGGATCATGTACAAAAGCATCAATAAAACATTAAAAAGATGCGTTGTACCAGACTATAGCTCTCAGAGCTCATTTCCATCTGCAGTCCCTGTGACATACAAAACACACGTCATAAAACAATGCAGTCTATATACACATTAATACAGTCTATGTACATACACAAAAGCAAAAACATTTAAAACACATTCTATATTAATCAACCATTAAAAAACACTATATCACCTGAATCTACATAAATATAATTACAAATAAACTACACCCCCGCACCCCCCATCAGTTCATTAATGGCGACATGTCTGAGTCGTTATTAAATGTTTTTTTTTAAATCGATGCTAAACTTTGTGTAGTCTTTACATAGTTTTAACTCTGTTGGTAATTTATTCCATTCAGTTATAGTTTTAAAGGAAAAAGCTGATTGGCTGAGTGCAGTCTTTCTTTTGGGGATGCCACACTGACCCTGGCATGTGGACCTTGTTGTTCTGGTCAGAGGTCAATGTAGCAAACCTTTTCAGCGGTGGAGGAGCCATATTATTAATAATTTTGAACAACAGACGTAAGTTTGAAAATACAACCATGTTTTCAAAACTCAGCATTTTATGTTTGCCAAGTATTTTGCAGTGATGATATCGACATGATTTTCTATCAGTAATTTTAAGTGCCTGTTTATGGATTGATTCCAGTGGTTTCCCTGTTGTCTTATTTGCTTGTGACCAACATGAAATACCAAAAGTTAAGTGAGACATTATCATTGCATTCATGTAGATTTTGGCTCCTTGGATGCTCAGAGAATTTCTTATACCTCTGAAATTTGACAAGTTATATTTCTTATATTTCAATGTATGACAAACCTTTTTTATATGGTTGTTAAAAGTTAGTTTTGAGTCCAAAATTATGCCTAAATATTTGAACTCAGTGACATTTTTTAGTGTTTCACCCTGCACTTTCACCAGGGGGGAGGTTTTAAGATTTTGTTTTATTGAGAAATACATTGTTGCAGTTTTTTCTACATTCAATGTTAGGCAGGAGTCATTAAGCCAATCAGAAATTTTGTTCATTTCTATTGATAATTTGGCTGCCACTTGTTCAGAGTCCTTCCCATCCATGTAAATGACAGTGTCATCAGCGTACATCTGCACACCTACACCATCACACACGGATGGGAGGTCATTGATATATAAACTGAACAACAGTGGCCCCAGGACAGAGCCTTGTGGTACTCCCATGGTGCACGCTCCCAGCTGTGACAGTGCACCATTAACACGTACACACTGAGAGCACCCATGTAGATAAGATTTTATCCAACAAAGGATATCCGTGGAGAGGTTGTACTTTATTAATTTAGAAAGAAACACTATGTGACTTACTGTGTCAAAAGCCTTACGCAGGTCTAAAAACACAGCGCCAACCACCTTTCCTGAATCAAGGCTTAACTTGATTGACTCCAGAAGGTAACAACAAGCTGTCTCAGTCAAATGATTTTTTCTGAAGCCGAACTGCAAAGGATGCAGATGGTCATTTTCTTCAAGATGTACTGTCAACTGTTCAGCAACAATTTTTTCTATAACTTTTGAGAAGACAGGAATTATACTAATTGGTCTATAATTGCTCACAACTTTATCTCCTGATTTATACATTGGAATTATAACTGCAGTTTTTAATGCATGTTGGAAAGTGCACTCATCAAATGAGCCATTAATTATTTTTGTCAAAGGAAATGCAAAAGATTGTTTGTATTTTTCAAGGAATATGGTATCAAGTCCATAAATATCCTTTGCTTTAGAATTTGATAAAGATGAAAGAACTTTGTTCACAGTAGTTTCATTTGTAGATTTTAGCTTAAAGGAACTTTCAGTGCACGTTAAAATCTGGTTGGGGTGTTCATTTTTAAAATGTTTACTTAATTCTAAGACAGAATTTAAAAAGTAATAATTAAAATGTTCAGCAATTACATAATTTTCAGGTTCATCTTCCCCATGGATTTTTAATTTGTTTCATTTGCTAATTTTGTCTTACCTGAGAGTTTATCTATATTTTTCCATAGAACTCTATTGTTTCCCCTTGCTTCTTTTATTATTTCTAGAAAAAATTTGCTCTGGCAGCTCTCAATTTTGAGGTGACCTTATTTCTTAAATTTCTATATATAAGCCGGCTCGTTAAGAGGCCTGATTTCAAATACATTTTTAGGGCATAATCTCTTTTCTTCATCAGCACCCAAATTGACTCATTAAACCATGGTAAATTATGTTTTTTCTTATTTTTGAGTGGCTTTGTTTTACTATAGTATGCAATTATAGATCTGGGGCCTGTACTACGAAGTGGGGTTACTGTCTTATCAGGTTAACTTCGGGAGTAAGTTGATGACGTGTGGAGTAACTTCCCAGTTAACCCGTACTACGAAAGGTGGATAGGTTTTGATCGAGGTATGCTGGCATGGCAGTTTATGCTGTGTGCCAAACCTGCTCCGAGCAGGTTATGTTCTAGGTTAGCTTGAAGTTTTCTCTTAACCACTCCCTTTATAAGTACCGCCCATCCACCTTCAATCACTCCGAAGACAATGCCGGCCTACCTGGATGATCCGTTTGATATTGGGGCACAAATTGTGAGGGGCTCTCCTCGCAGGGCGAGGGTTTTTAAAGACCGCCAGAATCCGCTGACATACCCGGACGATATTCTCTATGAAAGATATAGATTCTCAGCCGAGGGAATTCGTCATCTTTGTCAGCTGATCGGGCCAGACGTCTGTAACATCACCCATCGTAGCAATGCCCTGACGATCGAGCAGATAATGTGCCTTGCGCTTAGATATTTTGCCAGTGGACAATTTATGTATTCCATCGGTGATGCTCAACATCTGAGCAAGAATACTGTATGTCGTATGATTCGCAAGGTAGTACTTGCTCTATCTAAACTGTTGGATGCATTTGTCGTTTTCCCTGGCCATTTATCCACAATGCAAATCAAAGAAGGGTTTTATGCAATCGCGGGTAATTACTAATATCAAAACAGGTCTAATGCATGTCCATTAATTAGGCAAAGTGGGGCTTATCAATGACAATTTCTCCTAGGTTTCCCAAGAGTAATAGGAGCCATTGATTGATTGCCTTACAATATAAAGTGCCTTGGGGCAACTGTTTGTTGTGATTTGGCACTATATAAATAAAATTGTTTTGATTTGATTTGATTGCACGCAAATCCCAATCAGTGCACCCCTGGGAGAGCATGAGGGCGATTATGTCAATCGCAAATCTTTTCACAGTATCAATGTGCAGGTATAGCCGTTCTATTCGGCCTATTTCATATACCCATTATCGTGTAGTCCACTCTAAGCTCACCTTCTTTTCACTTATTTCAGCCACATAAGGGTTGCTTTGGTTTGGGTGATTTTTCTAAATATTCCAATATGCAATTACTATAATTACATATTTCACATTCTTTTTCTCCCCACATGGGGCTGTCCTGTTGGATAACCTTCATGCCAAAGTGATATATATGTACCTATGTTAACAGAATGACCATTAATGGCTTTAAATCCTTAGATAACGTGAGCATTTACCCAATCAGCAATACATTGCCAACAAGCCTGTCTTGCTTTATTGGCAGATGATGTGTTCGATTTCCCCCTTAACATTAATTTAAATTCCTCGTAGCTCCACATAATAATCGTGCATTGTTCTTCGGTAAAGTAAGGTGACCGCGCCATCACTGAAAAATGGTGACGTGCGCTGCAACCTGCCCCTTTTATGTGAACATGCACAAACTCCAGTTAGGTTAACACAGGTTCAACAAATCAACATCTTACTCAGCATCGTAGTACCGATTGAGAAAACCAGGTTTTGTCAACCCCGGTTTAAGAGGTTGACCCTGAGTTACATCTGAGTAAGTTAACCCCGCTTCGTAATACAGGCCCCTGATCTTTGTAATCACGTTTTCACATATTTTTTCACAGTTTTTGCCTACATTCATACCTGTCCAGTATATTTCCATAATTTCATTCTCCATTGCACTAATATTTTTGCGAGGTATAAACGTTATCAGTTTCTTGCTACCCATTTCATTTTTGTACTGTGTTTTTGGTAACTTCCTAGCAATTAAAGTTAAGTTATGATCTGACAACCCTGTTATCAAATTGTAACTTTTTCCAATACAGTCAGGTTTATTGGTAAAAATTAAGTCTAGTAAAGTTTGAGATGATTTAGTAATTCTTGTGGGGCTATTAATTATTTGTGTCATATTAAATTTAGTTGTGATATCTTTTAGTTTTTTCCTTTTTGTTTTATCAGTCCAGTTCAGATTAAAATCTCCCATAATAATTAATTCCTTACTGCTAAATCTTTTAAGAATGTGAGACAATTTATCAAAAAATACATCTTTTGTATTTGGTGGTCTGTAGAGAACCACCACCAAAAAGGACATTTGTGGTGATAATTTGAACTCCAACACATTCTAATGAAGTTTCTTGAATGTCAATTTGCGTACATTGTAAGACATCCCGTACATAAATCAAGACACCCCCTCCCCTACCACAAGATCTATCACACCTAAATACTTTATATCCTGCCATATTAACTAACCCTGCTGGTGAGGTTGGTGTTAACCAAGTTTCTGTCAAACATAGATAATCTAAATTAGAGTTGGTCAACAACTATTCTATTTGTTCTGATTTTGAAACTAAACTCCTTATCAATCAATCAATCAATTTTTTTATATAGCGCCAAATCACAACAAACAGTTGCCCCAAGGCGTTTTATATTGTAAGGCAAGGCCATACAATAATTATGTAAAACCCCAACGGTCAAAACGACCCCCTGTGAGCAAGCACTTGGCTACAGTGGGAAGGAAAAACTCCCTTTTAACAGGAAGAAACCTCCAGCAGAACCAGGCTCAGGGAGGGGCAGTCTTCTGCTGGGACTGGTTGGGGCTGAGGGAGAGAACCAGGAAAAAGACATGCTGTGGAGGGGAGCAGAGATCGATCACTAATGATTAAATGCAGAGTGGTGCATACAGAGCAAAAAGAGAAAGAAACAGTGCATCATGGGAACCCCCCAGCAGTCTAAGTCTATAGCAGCATAACTAAGGGATGGTTCAGGGTCACCTGATCCAGCCCTAACTATAAGCTTTAGCAAAAAGGAAAGTTTTAAGCCTAATCTTAAAAGTAGAGAGGGTGTCTGTCTCCCTGATCTGAATTGGGAGCTGGTTCCACAGGAGAGGAGCCTGAAAGCTGAAGGCTCTGCCTCCCATTCTACTCTTACAAACCCTAGGAACTACAAGTAAGCCTGCAGTCTGAGAGCGAAGCGCTCTATTGGGGTGATATGGTACTACGAGGTCCCTAAGATAAGATGGGACCTGATTATTCAAAACCTTATAAGTAAGAAGAAGAATTTAAAATTCTATTCTAGAATTAACAGGAAGCCAATGAAGAGAGGCCAATATGGGTGAGATATGCTCTCTCCTTCTAGTCCCCGTCAGTACTCTAGCTGCAGCATTTTGAATTAACTGAAGGCTTTTTAGGGAACTTTTAGGACAACCTGATAATAATGAATTACAATAGTCCAGCCTAGAGGAAATAAATGCATGAATTAGTTTTTCAGCATCACTCTGAGACAAGACCTTTCTGATTTTAGAGTATTGCGTAAATGCAAAAAAGCAGTCCTACATATTTGTTTAATATGCGCTTTGAATGACATATCCTGATCAAAAATGACTCCAAGATTTCTCACAGTATTACTAGAGGTCAGGGTAATGCCATCAGAGTAAGGATCTGGTTAGACACCATGTTTCTAAGATTTGTGGGGCCAAGTACAATAACTTCAGTTTTATCTGAGTTTAAAAGCAGGAAATTAGAGGTCATCCATGTCTTTATGTCTGTAAGACAATCCTGCAGTTTAGCTAATTGGTGTGTGTCCTCTGGCTTCATGGATAGATAAAGCTGGGTATCATCTGCGTAACAATGAAAATTTAAGCAATACCGTCTAATAATACTGCCTAAGGGAAGCATATATAAAGTGAATAAAATTGGTCCTAGCACAGAACCTTGTGGAACTCCATAATTAACTTTAGTCTGTGAAGAAGATTCCTCATTTACATGAACAAATTGTAATCTATTAGACAAATATGATTCAAACCACCGCAGCGCAGTGCCTTTAATACCTATGGCATGCTCTAATCTCTGTAATAAAATTTTATGGTCAACAGTATCAAAAGCAGCATTGAGGTCTAACAGAACAAGCACAGAGATGAGTCCACTGTCCGAGGCCATAAGAAGATCATTTGTAACCTTCACTAATGCTGTTTCTGTACTATGATGAATTCTAAAACCTGACTGAAACTCTTCAAATAGACCATTCCTCTGCAGATGATCAGTTAGCTGTTTTACAACTACCCTTTCAAGAATTTTTGAGAGAAAAGGAAGGTTGGAGATTGGCCTATAATTAGCTAAGATAGCTGGGTCAAGTGATGGCTTTTTAAGTAATGGTTTAATTACTGCCACCTTAAAAGCCTGTGGTACATAGCCAACTAACAAAGATAGATTGATCATATTTAAGATCGAAGCATTAAATAATGGTAGGGCTTCCTTGAGCAGCCTGGTAGGAATGGGGTCTAATAAACATGTTGATGGTTTGGATGAAGTAACTAATGAAAAAATAACTCAGACAGAACAATCGGAGAGAAAGAGTCTAACCAAATACCGGCATCACTGAAAGCAGCCAAAGATAACGATACGTCTTTGGGATGGTTATGAGTAATTTTTTCTCTAATAGTTAAAATTTTGCTAGCAAAGAAAGTCATGAAGTCATTACTAGTTAAAGTTAATGGAATACTCAGCTCAATAGAGCTCTGACTCTTTGTCAGCCTGGCTACAGTGCTGAAAAGAAACCTGGGGTTGTTCTTATTTTCTTCAATTAGTGATGAGTAGAAAGATGTCCTAGCTTTACGGAGGGCTTTTTTATAGAGCAACAGACTCTTTTTCCAGGCTAAGTGAAGATCTTCTAAATTAGTGAGACGCCATTTCTTCTCCAACTTACGGGTTATCTGCTTTAAGCTACGAGTTTGTGAGTTATACCACGGAGTCAGACACTTCTGATTTAAAGCTCTCTTTTTCAGAGGAGCTACAGCATCCAAAGTTGTCTTCAATGAGGATGTAAAACTATTGACGAGATACTCTATCTCACTTACAGAGTTTAGGTAGCTACTCTGCACTGTGTTGGTATATGGCATTAGAGAACATAAAGAAGGAATCATATCCTTAAACCTAGTTACAGCGCTTTCTGAAAGACTTCTAGTGTAATGAAACTTATTCCCTACTGCTGGGTAGTCCATCAGAGTAAATGTAAATGTTATTAAGAAATGATCAGACAGAAGGGAGTTTTCAGGGAATACTGTTAAGTCTTCTATTTCCATACCATAAGTCAGAACAAGATCTAAGATATGATTAAAGTGGTGGGTGGACTCATTTACTTTTTGAGCAAAGCCAATAGAGTCTAATAATAGATTAAATGCAGTGTTGAGGCTGTCATTCTCAGCATCTGTGTGGATGTTAAAATCGCCCACTATAATTATCTTATCTGAGCTAAGCACTAAGTCAGACAAAAGGTCTGAAAATTCACAGAGAAACTCACAGTAACGACCAGGTGGACGATAGATAATAACAAATAAAACTGGTTTTTGGGACTTCCAATTTGGATGGACAAGACTAAGAGACAAGCTTTCAAATGAATTAAAGCTCTGTCTAAGTTTTTGATTAATTAATAAGCTGGAATGGAAGATTGCTGCTAATCCTCCGCCTCGGCCCGTGCTACGAGCATTCTGACAGTTAGTGTGACTCGGGGGTGTTGACTCATTTAAACTAACATATTCATCCTGCTGTAACCAGGTTTCTGTTAGGCAGAATAAATCAATATGTTGATCAATTATTATATCATTTACCAACAGGGACTTAGAAGAGAGAGACCTAATGTTTAATAGACCACATTTAACTGTTTTAGTCTGTGGTGCAGTTGAAGGTGCTATATTATTTTTTCTTTTTGAATTTTTATGCTTAAATAGATTTTTGCTGGTTATTGGTAGTCTGGGAGCAGGCACCGTCTCTACGGGGATGGGGTAATGAGGGGATGGCAGGGGGAGAGAAGCTGCAGAGAGGTGTGTAAGACTACAACTCTGCTTCCTGGTCCCAACCCTGGATAGTCACGGTTTGGAGGATTTAAGAAAATTGGCCAGATTTCTAGAAATGAGAGCTGCTCCCTCTAAAGTGGGATGGATGCCGTCTCTCCTAACAAGACCAGGTTTTCCCCAGAAGCTTTGCCAATTATCTATGAAGCCCACCTCATTTTTTGGACACCACTCAGACAGCCAGCAATTCAAGGAGAACATGCGGCTAAACATGTCACTCCCGGTCCGATTGGGGAGGGGCCCAGAGAAAACTACAGAGTCCGACATTGTTTTTGCAAAGTTACACACCGATTTAATGTTAATTTTAGTGACCTCCGATTGGCGTAACCGGGTGTCATTACTGCCGACGTGAATTACAATCTTACCAAATTTACGCTTAGCCTTAGCCAGCAGTTTCAAATTTCCTTCAATGTCGCCTGCTCTGACCCCCGGAAGACAATTGACAATGGTTGCTGGTGTCGCTAACTTCACATTTCTCAAAACAGAGTCGCCAATAACCAGAGTTTGATCCTCGGCGGGTGTATCGTCGAGTGGGGAAAAACGGTTAGAGATGTGAACGGGTTGGCGGTGTACACAGGGCTTCTGTTTAGGGCTACGCTTCCTCCTCACAGTCACCCAGTCGGCCTGCTTTCCCGGCTGCTCGGGATCTGCCAGGGGGGAACTAACGGCGGCTAAGCTACCTTGGTCCGCACCGACTACAGGGGCCTGGCTAGCTGTAGAATTTTCCACGGTGCGGAGCCGAGTCTCCAATTCGCCCAGCCTGGCCTCCAAAGCTACGAATAAGCTACACTTATTACAAGTACCGTTACTGCTAAAGGAGGCCGAGGAATAACTAAACATTTCACACCCAGAGCAGAAAAGTGCGGGAGAGACAGGAGAAGCCGCCATGCTAAATCGGCTAAGAGCTAGTAGCTACGCTAAGCTAGCGGATTCCTAAAAACACGCAAAGTGAATAATGTGTAAATAATTTAGAGGTGATTCAGCAGAAGGAGTGCTTTAGTTAAGGCACGTAAAGATTACACTGGGAAACAAATCGTAATCTAGATAACTAGATCAATCTAACTGCGCAGATTAAACAGCTAACAGATACAGAAAAACACCGCTGTGCTCCGGAACAGGAAGTGATACAATACCGCAGTGAGAGCCAACCACCAGTAGAGGCAAGCAAGAGGCATCACCTTATATTTATATGTCCACCAAATAAACCTTTAGGCTTTACATGTGGGTCCCAAAGGACTTTAGCATGATTAACAGTTGCCCTGCTAGCAGAGTTAGAGGCCCGGCTAACTGTGCAGGAGGCCCAGCTAGCAGAGGTGGCGGACCAGCTAGCAGAGGTGGAGGCCTGGCTAGCACATTTAGAGCCCCAGCTAGCAGAGTTGGAGGCCCGGCTAACTGTGCAGGCGGCCCAGCTAGCAGAGGTGGTGGCCCAGCTAGCAGAGGTGGAGGCCTGGCTAGCACATTTAGAGCCCCAGGTAGCAGAGGTGGGGGCCCGGCTAGCTCACATGGAGGCCCAGCTAGCACAGGTGGAGGCCCAGCTAGCAGAGGTGGAGGCGCAGCTAGCAGAGGTGGAAGGATGGATAGCTCTGATAGGAACCCAGGTAGCTGCAGTTGTTGTAGCCCTGCTAACTGCGGTGGTGACAGGAGCCCAGTTGATTGAGGTGGATAACAGGGCTGTGACAGGTGGCTTGCTAGCTGTACCACACCCAAATTGTTTGTGTTCAGGACAGGTCCAGGATTTATTTCAATATCCCCAGCCAAAAGCAATATGATCACAAGATTTACTACCCCCACGGATGGTTGTGATGGATGAGATTGTTCATGTTTACCTGGTGGTGGTCTACCATGTCCCAAATCCAAGAACCTTGTGAACAGGAGATGTTGACTCAGCTTTAATCCCCTAGTTGCTCCCGGTGTGTAGTGTAGCACCCTGACATCGGGGTGAATGTGAGGCATAATTGTAAAGCGCTTTGAGCGTCTGATGCAGAAGGAAAAGCACTATATAAATGCAGTCCATTTACCATTTATGCCAGTATGCTAGCCATACCAGAGGGAGAATAAATGTCTGAATGTCTGAATAAAGGTCTGCACGTTGTACCCTGGGCCACTGTGCACAGGACCAATGTGCACCAGGGCCAGTGTATCCAGGACCAATGTGCACCAGAGCCAATGTATCCAGGACCAATGTGCACCGAGGCCATTGTGCAGAGGTGGGAGTAAGTCACTCTCAAGTCATGAATCAGCAAGTCCCAAGTCAAGTCTCAAGTCATAATGACCACCAAGTGTTTGACAGCTGAATAAGACTTAACTTGTAACTTGCTGATTGGTGACTTGAGAGTGACTTGACGTGATTTACTCCCACCTCTGCCAATGTGCACCAGGGCCTCTGCGCACCAGGACCACTCTGCATCAGGACCAATGTGCCATGTGCACATGTATGATGTAGCAGAGCTACAAAAACATGTTTCTCACAGTGTGATTGAACAGAACAAATGATCATATGAAATCCAGGCTCAAGTCTCCAACATATTGTCTGGAAAACTGTCCTGCTGTAGATTTAATTTCATATTTTCATTAAAGCCTTTCTATGTTTCTGCACTACCATGAAGCAACCTACAAAACTCTCTCCAGCAGTCACAACCACTGAAGCTTGTATCTCATTCAGAGATTTTATGGGTTTCTTGGTGGCTTCCCTCACTAGTCTCCTTAATGCACACTCACCTTTAGTATGACCTCCTCTGGACAGACTTGCTCTATTAAACTCTTTCAGTTTTTATAATAGATAAAAGAGAAATGGAACACTGGAAATCAACTCCAGACGTTTTATTTAGTGAGTAACAAGGGAATAACAAAGATGTGGCTATGAAGCAGCGCCGTGCTGTCCACAAACCTTTGGTGCCTTAAAAATGTGGACCACCTATTCCTGCGTAACATTTACCCTCCAAATAAAGCTGCACTGTGCTTCATTATTTTAACTCTCTTGTGCTGATTAACTGTAACCACAAACCTGATCAATGTCCAAATATATTTGGACTCCAGTTTAATTCGTCGTGACATTAAAGACAGAAATAAACTGCTAGTGTTCTTTGACAAAAAAGTAAAAATCTGTGAATTTTGCAGGGTTGTTGTGTAGATTTGAACATTTTAACCTCAGTTTCTTTGTCGAGTGTAAAAAAAGTGCCTCACGTGTGCAGTGATCTTTACCGCCACTAGATGGCAGTAGTTCCCACCGTGACAGCAGAAGTCCGTGGAAAGTTTTCTGAATGAATGAGTGAATGAGGTTATTTCACACTGACCTGATAACCTGCTCAGTCAGTTTACAGCTAATAACCTCATTCAAATGCTCGCAATAAAAACCTGGTTCAGGTCGTTTTTCAAACTGATTTGAAGTTTAAAACAAAAAGAATATTGAAAAAAAATTCAAACCTGTGATAATACTGAAAAAGTTTGACATGTGATAGAATTATTTGCAGAGCTGTAAAATGATGATTTTCGAAAACCCACATATTCACCTGTTCAAAATAAGGTCTCTTTAACATAAAATCACACTGGCTGAAATATTTTTAATAAAATGTCAAACAATGGTTGTTTGCAGAAGCAGGGTTGGTGGCCAAGTGGTTAATGCGCTTGGTTTCAGCAGAAAGTATGTTATTCTTTAAACAGTGGAGAAAAGTAACAAAATCATAAATAATTCTTATGATGAAAGTTGTTCTGTGTTTCACCTTCGGCATCGACGCCATCAAACAGGCTGCACGTGGAGAAGTCAGAAGGATTTATTCACTTATTTATTTTTAATTTTGCAGACAAATGGAATTCCACAAAAGTTTCACAGGATTTATCCACAAGTTATAAATCAAGTTTTCACACGTTAGGATTGTTTTCTAATTCATGCACATTTAGATAAAAGTTCAGGATGTGCAAGATAATTAGTTTTTGATAAATTTGCACAATATTTAAAATCCACACTCAAAAATAAATAAATAAATAAACAACAACAAAACAATCAATTTTGGGAAATATTTCCATCCAGTAAATATATTCAGCCCAAACTCAATTAAATTTAATAATATTACATGGATGGACTTTGAGTCGATGCCACGTGCATGGATGTTAGCTGCTGTATTTATTATTTTATTTGATCCTATTTGTTATGAATGGATTAATTGCACAAATGAATTGCCCTTTTGGGATTCATGATGTACTCTCAATCTGAATATTTATTGGATGAAAATCTTGCACAATATTGAATTCAGACGGGTTTTGTTGTTGTTGGTTTACTTATTTGTTTGATGATTGATTGATTGATTGATTGATTGACTGATTGATTTACTGAGCATGGTGGATGTGTGTCACATGACCAAATGTCCACAGAGGAGGGGTTTTAATTTCAGGACATAGGCCTTTACAGTGGCTTGCGAAAGTATTGGGCACGTGGTATTTCACACATTTTAATTTTTTTATGGCATTTCAAATACAAAAAGTAAATCAATGTAAACATTTCTAAAATTGTCTTCATCTCAAAGTCAAAGCAAATCTCTACAACTTTATATAAATTAATTAAAAATATAAAAGCCAAGATGATGGGTTGCATAAGTAATCAGCCCCTTTGGTATAATACCTGTAAATAATCAGTTTTATTGCCAGTTTTCTTCAGACAAGTCAGGGGATGGATACATGAACATTTCCCAGTCACTGAATATGTCTTGAACTTTATTTCCATCAGTTATGAAGAAATTCAAACAGTACAACACTCTGTGGTAAATATGTTTGGAGTAGACACAAAAACTGAGTGACTGTGCAAGAAGGAGAAGAGTGAGGAAAGCCACCAAGACACCCAGACAATCCAGAAGAAGTTACAGGCTTCTGTGGCTGTGATTGGAGAAATTGTGCACAGTACACGTTTTGCATTTTGTATCTCCAGTTATACAGCTTCATGATGAAGTGGAGCAGAGGCGGACTTTCTTCAAAGGAAGACCTGGAAGTTCAGCTACAAATTGCCAGAAGGTACATCTGAGATGCAAGTCTAGATTTGATTTGGTGAAAGAAAATCCTTCCCTGCTCTGCTCCACTATGAAGCTCACACTGAGGATACAACATGCAAAACTTGCACTGTGCACAATTTCTGTAATCACAGCCACAGAAGCCTGTAACTTCTTCTGGGTTGTCTGGGTGTCTTGGTGGCTTTCCTCACACTTCTCCTTCTTCTGCTGCTTCTTCTCCTCTACTGTACTGTATTTCTTTGTAACTGATGGAAATAAAGTTCAATAAAGTTCATCTGAAATGGCATAAATAAATTAAAATGTGTGAAATAGCAAGGGGCACAATACTTTTACAAGGCGCTGTATGACATCATAAGGTTGGCTGACTTTTAAATGAAATATTCTAATGACCTTTGTGATTTCATAAGGCTGGAGGTTACTACCCCCAGAATGATTAAAAAAAGAGGTCAAACAGCAGATTCAGACATGAAACCGCCTCAAACTCTTCTCCAAGCAACACACAGTCGAGTGCAACACGATTCACAAAGTCATCAAACACAAACACCTAAGCTCCGCCCCTCTCCCTCAGCAGGTGGCGCAAACAGGAAGTCTGAGGAACTAAATCAGCGCAACGCAGAAGACCAGCTGTTGGTAAATCAGGTTTAAACGTGAGATTTTAATGAATAAATAACACTCACTTTTTCTCGTCATGTCCTCGTGTCTGCTCTCGTGCACGTTTGGTGATGGCGCACCCGTGATGCAGTCTTTCCATTAGCCATTAGCCCGTTAGCGCTCAGGCTGTTGGAACAGCTTGAACATGTGATGCTGATGCTTCAGGGATCAAAAACCCAAACTGGAGCGCTGGCGAAAGGCCAAAGCCGAGCCGCGCAACTACTTCCTCCACTGCTCAGCGCCCAACGTTATCGCTTCTTTCCTCCACACTTCGCCTTGTTTGTCTTATTTCTTATCATATCTGAGCACTTTAGCATCTTGAAGATAGACCTTTCATTGGCGCAGCAGCCATATGTTAGTAAGCAAGACTAATGAACACGTCAGCCCGAATGCGGCGGACATATTTTTCTACTTCACTTCGCCGCTGTTGCCCACTGCAGTTTATCTGTGTTTTTTTTCCAAGCATTCCTCATAAAAGTGATTTATCAAAAACACTTAATGCCAAAGTGCCGATGTTTCATCCTGAATGATTCTGGCGCGTTTTACAGCCGGGCCTGGAAAGGCGACGTCTCGGGGGCACGTTGCGCCGGCTTCTTGTAAAGTAGTAAGACACAAATGTCAGCGGGGATAGAGGTCACCGGCTTCCAAAGGGATAAACACACATTCCACACAGCTCCCCGCCGTCTCCTCCCAATGTATTTATATTTATGAACATATTCTTTATTTATTTTCTCCGAGGCCACTGCGCCGAGGAAATGACACTGAAATCTAACATTTGGAGAAGCATCGTGACCGCGTGCTGCCAGGATGCAATTTGTGTTCTATCTCCGTGGAAGCACGGGGGCTGTGACGCCCGGGGCGCCGTTTCCTTCCCTGCAGTGACATTTTTAACAGGGTGCCTGCAGGACGGCAGGACGCAGCCTGAGCCACACGCTCCTCGTCACGGCCCTGTGCACGCTGCCGTGGACGCACACTGCCGTGGACACACGGACAGGCAGCGTGCCGGACCAAAGCTGCAGATACAGCCGGAATCTTTATGGGTTTAAAGGGCAATGAAAGGTACAAACAGCTTGGACTTTTTTTTTTTTTACCAGCATCAAATTAATGTTAAAAATCTATATGAGAATTTTTTTTTAAACTACTCTGATAAAAAGGAACCTAAATTAGGTCCAAAGTGGCAGAAAATCTTAGAGTTTACTTGTTATTAATTGCAGAGTTGGACACAGCATGATGACTCTGTCTGAAGCAGGATGTCCTCAAAATCCTGAGTGATAGAAAGGTGAAGGAAGCCACCAATGCTCCCACCTAATCTAAGCTCAAGCGTCTCACGTGATTTCTGCCAAACCTGAGCAGCGATTTCTTCTGTCTGTCTGTGGCCAGTGGAGCAACAGACAAAAGTTCCTGTTTGCACAGTCTCACCAGTCACTTGAAGATAACTCCTTCACTGTCTTGGTGGCTTCCCTCACAGGTTTTATTTGTGCATGATGGCAGAGAGTCACAAAGGCCATTTGCTCAGAAAAGCAAGTGATCAATGAAGGAAGCCACAATCTTCCGCAGACATTCAGAATGTTATGCTGCTGTGTCACATGACATCTCACTGTGGGACATCTGCTGAGCAATTTCAAAATAACGGGAAATTTACTGTGGCCGTGAGAGGCAACAGCACGAGCAAATACAAAAAGCACCTACATTCAGCAAAAGTCTGTAAAACCAGTCCAGGCAGAAACCTCTTTGTGTTCTCGGTGTTTGCAAGTTGTTTCACATTTGCACATTTTTTTTGTTGGAACTATCTGTTGTTGATTGATGGTGTTTTTTTTTGTTTTTTGTTTTTTTGGTGTTGTGGTCTTTCTTGTCCACTGTCAAAAACTGATGAGGAGCAAACTTTTGTTGAGCTTTGTTTGTTTGTTTTTAATAAAAAGCAGAGTTGTGTGAAACTTGAAGATGTTTTAAAGAAAACCCCTGTGAAGCTGAGGGGGTGGAGGTTCTGGTCTCATCAGGACCTGATGAGCTCATTGCTGCAGCACTGACAGGCAGCTTTTTCATCTGATATCTGTTCAGTTTTAATGTTCTTTGAGACGTCAGAAACAGACTCAGACATTTGACGTGAAGCCCTTTAATCACTTTCAAGAATCTGCATCCTGGAAGATCAGCATCTCAAACCATCTCAGACCATCACAAACCATCTCAGACCATCACAAACCATTTCAAACCATCTCAGACCACCTCAGACCATCTCAAACCATCTCAAACCATCTCAGACCATCTCAAACTGCGGCAAACGGTGGGTGAAGCTGCCGGCCTCCAACCGTGTGCTGATGTGGAACCTTCCTGTAGAGTAACTTTAGTCTAACTGTGGCATTTTAGGAAAATCTCCCGGTGATGTTCCTGGTTCCTTATGGACTCAACAAAATATTAAAGAGATGACCAAAGTCAAAGGTCGGTTCCTGGCGGCATCCTGAGGAAATGTCCTGTCTGACTCCCACAAACAATTAACAATAATTTTGTCGGTGGCTAATTTGAATATGAATTCCCAAAGTGATTTATGGTTACCAAACACCGCGACGGGCCCTTCCATATCAAGCTAAAAACATTGATGTTACAAACTAACTTCTTATATTATCAGGTGAAGGAACTTTTGTTGTTGCATCATTGACAAATTCAAGTTTTGATGAATGAAACAGGTTTTGTTCTCGATGATATTAGCATGAATTATGAATTTGAAGCTAACATCAGGTGCTGCTGAGCTAGTGTGTTAGCAAAGCAATGCTAGTTAGTTAGCACTTAGCTAAATGATTGAGGGTTAAACTACATCAATAAGATGAATCCAAAAATCATTTCTAATAAATAACGACAGTTGCTGAAGTTAGCTCGTCTAGGCTGTGTGCGGGAGGTCAAAGTTCATACGGAGGCTGGGGCACTCTATCACCCTCTACTGGCCAGCAGCTGCAGCAGATCTGTTGGTATTCTTTCAGTCTTCAGTCCATCTGCAGTGAGAAGTCGTTGGCGGCGTCTTTTCATTACCGGTGATGAATTCTGGTTTTGTGCGAGTTCCCTGTTTCTGGCCGTATTTATCAAAGCAACATTAGGAGTGCATCAGCATCAATTTGCCATCATGAAGCATGGTGCCGCACCGCGCTCATGTGTGACCATTATACTAATGAGGTTAATGGTTCAGCTGTGCTTACCAGAAGACAGATGCCCCCGGTGGAACGCTGGAACCTCTGCATGCGTTTGTGCTGCTGCAGCGCACAGAGAAGAGAAAAAAAAATCAGATTTTATTATTTTCTAAGCCGCAGAGCGACGTTTATGTGAGAAGTCGAGGCGCCGCTGCCGTCAGACCTGTGCATGGTCAGAATTATCTTTGAACTTTACAAACTAATGTGATGAACTGATGACTTCTGCCGAGGCCATTACGACGGGGCGAATTACTGGTGTCTATTTTTTGCTAATTACAAATGGTAAAACCAGTGAAGCTTTTTATAAGCTGGATGCTGTTTATGCGCCGCCACATGCTATTCCGTCTAAAAGTGAAACTACCCTCAGGATCGAGATTGCACCATTTCTTTAACAGATGGGGTGTCCCAGCCATCTGTATTCTTTTCTCGGCCGGCATTTTAATTTGGTTCAGGCTGAAAAATGTTCTTTTCACCATCTGACTCTCAGCGAAAACGTTCACCTGCAAAGTCACGTACAGTCACGTTTAGCACCTCGTACCCGCTCAGGACCACAGCTCCTCAAACCCGCTGCCACAGTAAAGGCTGTTTGACCCCCACAGCCCAAAGTGCAGCCTCGAACCTGCCACTCCACAGGAAGTCCCGCCCCCTTTCCCACATTAAGGGGGCGTCATGCTGTTAATATTTACTGTGAGCAGTACAAGACTTGTTCAGTGGATTTTAGTTGCTAGCAGTAATGTAGCGAACTATCATCTGGTATTACTCCATCCTTTAGGGGGCGCTACACATGAAATAAAATTTTAAAGTGCATGAACAAATTGCCGCTGAGAGAAAAAACAGAAAAACTGATGTGACTGTAAGTACCAGATCGGTACAACCTGCCGGACCAGTTTTGCACCTGCATGCAATTCCAGTTCCAACCGGAACCAGTTACGATAAGAGACTGTTTTCTTAAGAAATATGAAGACATCTTACTACGTTAGTACGGATCCAAAATCATCTGTCTGCTCTAATGCAGGCGGAACGGATCTGGTACAGACAGTGACATGGTTCAGGGTCTCAGGTCCAGAAACCTCCACCCGGTACCACGGCACCACCCTGGAACCCAGTTGGGGACCATCAGCATATTAATCTAACTAAGACTTTGATAATTAATTAACACATTGTGATGTTAGTGCCAAACGCACGGCGTCATCTGACTTGATGTCAGTTTGCAGGAGGTAATGAACACAATGTGACAGAAACGCATCACACTAATATCTGCCTCAGAATCAGGGTTTCCCCATCCTGGTCTCATGGACCCAAAGTACTGCAGATTTCTTCTTCTACCTGCACATAATAAGCCAAACCAGGTGTGTTCTCCAGCTGTTGATTGGCTGAACACACCTGATGGACGTGATCCAGACTGAGATCAGGGCCACATGGACACGTGCAGAACTGGGGGCCCTGAAGACCCAGATTGGGAAACAGGGCTCTCAGTGGTTTGGATGAATCTGTGGCCGCCTGGTTTAGCATCATAGACCCAAAACTGTTTGTGCGTCACAGTGCTGACCCGGCTGATGTCCCTTCACAAACGGGTTCCCCACCAGATCACTTTGAAAACTTTTAGCTGTACTCTGAAATTATGCAGTTAAACTTAACTACTGGTGGTGGGCTCTTACTGCGGTATTGTATCACTTCCTGTTCCGGAGCACAGCGGTGTTTTTCTGTATCTGTTAGCTGTTTAATCTGCGCAGTTAGATTGATCTAGTTATCTAGATTACGATTTGTTTCACAGTGTAATCTTCACGTGCCTTAACTAAAGCACTCCTTCTGCTGAATCACCTCTAAATTATTTACACATTATTCACTTTGTGTGTTTTTAGGAATCCGCTAGCTTAGCGCAGCTACTAGCTCTTAGCCGGTTTAGCATGGCGGCTTCTCCTGTCTCTCCTGCACTTTTCTGCTCTGGGTGTGAAATATTTAGTTATTCCTCGGCCTCCTTTAGCAGACTGTGACTGTCTAGCGTTGGGACCAGGAGGCAGAGCTGTGGTCTTATACACCTCTCTGCAGCTTCTCTCCCCCTGCCATCCCCTCGTTGCCCCATCCCCGTAGAGACGGTGCCTGCTCCCAGACCACCAATAACTAGCAAAAATCTATTTAAGCATAAAAATTCAAAAAGAAAAAATAATATAGCACCTTCAATTGCACCACAGACTAAAACAGTTAAATGTGGTCTATTAAACATTAGGTCTCTTTCTTCTAAGTCCCTGTTGGTAAATGATATAATAATTGATCAACATATTGATTTATTCTGCCTAACAGAAACCTGGTTACAGCAGGATGAATATGTTAGTTTAAATGAGTCAACACCCCCGAGTCACACTAACTGTCAGAATGCTCGTAGCACGGGCCGGGGCGGAGGATTAGCAGCAATCTTCCATTCCACCTTATTAATTAATCAAAAACCCAGACAGAGCTTTAATTCATTTGAAAGCTTGTCTCTTAGTCTTGTCCATCCAAATTGGAAGTCCCAAAAACCAGTTTTATTTGTTATTATCTATCGTCCACCTGGTCGTTACTGTGAGTTTCTCTGTGAATTTTCAGACCTTTTGTCTGACTTAGTGCTTAGCTCAGATAAGATAATTATAGTGGGCGATTTTAACATCCACACAGATGCTGAGAATGACAGCCTCAACACTGCATTTAATCTATTATTAGACTCTATCGGCTTTGCTCAAAAAGTAAATGAGTCCACCCACCACTTTAATCATATTTTAGATCTTGTTCTGACTTATGGTATGGAAATAGAAGACTTAACAGTATTCCCTGAAAACTCCCTTCTGTCTGATCATTTCTTAATAACATTTACATTTACTCTGATGGACTACCCAGAAGTGGGGAATAAGTTTCATTACACTAGAAGTCTTTCAGAAAGCGCTGTAACTAGGTTTAAGGATATGATTCCTTCTTTATGTTCTCTAATGTCATATACCAACATAGTGCAGAGTAGCTACCTAAACTCTGTAAGGGAGATAGAGTATCTCGTCAATAGTTTTACATCCTCATTGAAGACAACTTTGGATGCTGTAGCTCCTCTGAAAAAGAGAGCTTTAAATCAGAAGTGTCTGACTCCGTGGTATAACTCACAAACTCGTAGCTTAAAGCAGATAACCCGTAAGTTGGAGAGGAAATGGCGTCTCACTAATTTAGAAGATCTTCACTTAGCCTGGAAAAAGAGTTTGTTGCTCTATAAAAAAAGCCCTCCGTGAAGCTAGGACATCTTTCTACTCATCACTAATTGAAGAAAATAAGAACAACCCCAGGTTTCTTTTCAGCACTGTAGCCAGGCTGACAAAGAGTCAGAGCTCTATTGAGCTGAGTATTCCATTAACTTTAACTAGTGATGACTTCATGACTTTCTTTGCTAACAAAATTTTGACTATTAGAGAAAAAATTACTCATAACCATCCCAAAGATGTATCGTTATCTTTGGCTGCTTTCAGTGATGCCGGTATTTGGTTAGACTCTTTCTCTCCGATTGTTCTGTCTGAGTTATTTTCATTAGTTACTTCATCCAAACCATCAACATGCTTATTAGACCCCATTCCTGCCAGGCTGCTCAAGGAAGTCCTACCATTATTTAATGCTTCAATCTTAAATATGATCAATCTATCTTTGTTAGTTGGTTATGTACCACAGGCCTTTAAGGTGGTAGTAATTAAACCATTACTTAAAAAGCCATCACTTGACCCAGCTATCTTAGCTAATTATAGGCCAATCTCCAACCTTCCTTTTCTCTCAAAGATTCTTGAGAGGGTAGTTGTAAAACAGCTAACTGATCACCTGCAGAGGAATGGTCTATTTGAAGAGTTTCAGTCAGGTTTTAGAATTCATCATAGTACAGAAACAGCATTAGTGAAGGTTACAAATGATCTTCTTATGGCTTCGGACAGTGGACTCATCTCTGTGCTTGTTCTGTTGGACCTCAGTGCTGCTTTTGATACTGTTGACCATAAAATTTTATTACAGAGATTAGAGCATGTCATAGGTATTAAAGGCACTGCGCTGCGGTGGTTTGAATCATATTTGTCTAATAGATTACAGTTTGTTCATGTAAATGGGGAATCTTCTTCACAGACTAAAGTTAATTATGGAGTTCCACAAGGTTCTGTGCTAGGACCAATTTTATTCACTTTATACATGCTTCCCTTGGGCAGTATTATTAGACGGTATTGCTTAAATTTTCATTGTTACGCAGATGATACCCAGCTTTATCTATCCATGAAGCCAGAGGATACACACCAATTAGCTAAACTGCAGGATTGTCTTACAGACATAAAGACATGGATGACCTCTAATTTCCTGCTTTTAAACTCAGATAAAACTGAAGTTATTGTACTTGGCCCCACAAATCTTAGAAGCATGGTGTCTAACCAGATCGTTACTCTGGATGGCATTTCCCTGATCTCTGGTAATACTGTGAGAAATCTTGGAGTTATTTTTGATCAGGATATGTCATTCAAAGTGCATATTAAACAAATATGTAGGACTGCCTTTTTGCATTTACGCAATATCTCTAAAATCAGAAAGGTCTTGTCTCAGAGTGATGCTGAAAAACTAATTCATGCATTTATTTCCTCTAGGCTGGACTATTGTAATTCATTATTATCAGGTTGTCCTAAAAGTTCCCTAAAAAGCCTTCAGTTGGTTCAGAATGCTGCAGCTAGAGTACTGACGGGGACTAGCAGGAGAGAGCATATCTCACCCATGTTGGCCTCTCTTCATTGGCTTCCTGTTAATTCTAGAATAGAATTTAAAATTCTTCTTCTTACTTATAAGGTTTTGAATAATCAGGTCCCATCTTATCTTAGGGACCTCGTAGTACCATATTACCCCATTAGAGCGCTTCGCTCTCAGACTGCGGGCTTACTTGTAGTTCCTAGGGTTTGTAAGAGTAGAATGGGAGGCAGAGCCTTCAGCTTTCAGGCTCCTCTCCTGTGGAACCAGCTCACAATTCAGATCAGGGAGACAGATACCCTCTCTACTTTTAAGATTAGGCTTAAAACTTTCCTTTTCGCTAAGGCTTATAGTTAGGGCTGGATCGGGTGACCCTGGACCATCCCTTGGTTATGTTGCTTTAGACGTAGACTGTGGGGGGGTTCCCATGATGCACTGTTTCTTTCTTTTTTTACTCCGTGTGCATCACTCTGCATTTAATCATTAGTGATCGATCTCTGCCCCCCTTCTTGGCATGTCTTTCTCCTGGTTCTTTCCCTCAGCCCCAACCAGTCTCAGCAGAAGACTGCCCCTCCCTGAGCCTGGTTCTGCTGGAGGTTTCTTCCTGTTAAAAGGGAGTTTTTCCTTCCCACTGTGGCCAAGTGCTTGCTCATAGGGGGTCGTTTTGACCGTTGGGGTTTTTCATGGTTATTGTATGGCCTTGCCTTGCAATATGGAGCGCCTTGGGGCAACTGTTTGTTGTGATTTGGCGCTATATAAGAAAAAAGTTGATTGATTGATTGATTGTAATAAGTGTAGCTTATTCGTAGCTTTGGAGGCCAGGCTGGGCAAATTGGAGACTCGGCTCCGCACTGTGGAAAATTCTACAGCTAGCCAGGCCCCTGTAGTCGGTGCGGACCAAGGTAGCTTAGCCGCCGTTAGTTCCCTTCCAGCAGATCCTGAGCAGCCGGGAAAGCAGGCCGACTGGGTGACTGTGAGGAGGAAGCGTAGCCCTAAACAGAAGCCCCGTGTACACCGCCAACCCGTTCACATTTCTAACCGTTTTTCCCCACTCGGCGACACACCCGCCGAGGAACAAACTCTGGTTATTGGCGACTCTGTTTTGAGAAATGTGAAGTTAGCGACACCAGCAACCATAGTTAAATGTCTTCCAGGTGCCAGAGCAGGCGACATCGAAGGAAATTTGAAACTGCTGGCTAAGGCTAAGCGTAAATTTGGTAAGATTGTAATTCACGTCGGCAGTAATGACACCCGGTTACGCCAATCGGAGGTCACTAAAATTAACATTGAATCGGTGTGTAACTTTGCAAAAACAATGTCGGACTCTGTAGTTTTCTCTGGACCCCTCCCCAATCGGACCGGGAGTGACATGTTTAGCCGCATGTTCTCCTTGAATTGCCGGCTGTCTGAGTGGTGTCCAAAAAATGAGGTGGGCTTCATAGATAATTGGCAAAGCTTCTGGGGAAAACCTGGTCTTGTTAGGAGAGACGGCATCCATCCCACTTTGGATGGAGCAGCTCTCATTTCTAGAAATCTGGCCAATTTTCTTAAATCCTCCAAACCATGACTATCCAGGGTTGGGACCAGGAAGCAGAGTTGTAGTCTTACACACCTCTCTGCAGCTTTCTCCCCCTGCCATCCCCTCATTACCCCATCCCCGTAGAGACGGTGCCTGCTCCCAGACCACCAATAACCAGCAAAAATCTATTTAAGCATAAAAATTCAAAAAGAAAAAATAATATAGCACCTTCAACTGCACCACAGACTAAAACAGTTAAATGTGGTCTATTAAACATTAGGTCTCTCTCTTCTAAGTCCCTGTTAGTAAATGATATAATAATTGATCAACATATTGATTTATTCTGCCTTACAGAAACCTGGTTACAGCAGGATGAATATGTTAGTTTAAATGGGTCAACTCCCCCGAGTCACACTAACTGTCAGAATGCTCGTAGCACGGGCCAAGGCGGAGGATTAGCAGCAATCTTCCATTCCAACTTATTAATTAATCAAAAACCCAGACAGAGCTTTAATTCATTTGAAAGCTTGACTCTTAGTCTTGTCCATCCAAACTGGAAGTCCCAAAAACCAGTTTTATTTGTTATTATCTATCGTCCACCTGGTCGTTACTGTGAGTTTCTCTGTGAATTTTCAGACCTTTTGTCTGACTTAGTGCTTAGCTCAGATAAGATAATTATAGTGGGCGATTTTAACATCCACACAGATGCTGAGAATGACAGCCTCAACACTGCATTTAATCTATTATTAGACTCAATTGGCTTTGCTCAAAATGTAAATGAGTCCACCCACCACTTTAATCATATCTTAGATCTTGTTCTGACTTATGGTATGGAAATTGAAGACTTAACAGTATTCCCTGAAAACTCCCTTCTGTCTGATCATTTCTTAATAACATTTACATTTACTCTGATGGACTACCCAGCAGTGGGGAATAAGTTTCATTGCAGTAGAAGTCTTTCAGAAAATGCTGTAACTAGGTTTAAGGATATGATTCCTTCTTTATGTTCTCTAATGCCATATACCAACACAGTGCAGAGTAGCTACCTAAACTCTGTGAGTGAGATAGTCTCGTCAATAGTTTTACATCCTCATTGAAGACAACTTTGGTTGCTGTAGCTCCTCTGAAAAAGAGAGCCTTAAATCAGAAGAGTCTGACTCCGCAGCTTAAAGCAGATAACCCGTAAGTTGGAGAGGAAATGGCGTCTCATCTTCACTTAGCCTGGAAAAAGAGTCTGTTGCTCTATAAAAAAGCCCTCCGTAAAGCTAGGACATCTTACTACTCATCACTAATTGAAGAAAATAAGAACAACCCCAGGTTTCTTTTCAGCACTGTAGCCAGGCTGACAAAGAGTCAGAGCTCTATTGAGCCGAGTATTCCTTTAACTTTAACTATTAATGACTTCATGACTTTCTTTGCTAATAAAAGTTTAACTATTAGAGAAAAAATTACTCATAACCATCCCAAAGACATATCGTTATCTTTGGCTGCTTTCAGTGATGCCGGTATTTGGTTAGACTCTTTCTCTCCGATTGTCCTGAGTTATTTTCATTAGTTACTTCCTCCAAACCATCAACATGTCTATTAGACCCCATTCCTACCAGGCTGCTCAAGGAAGCCCTACCATTAATTAATGCTTCGATCTTAAATATGATCAATCTATCTTTATTAGTTGGCTATGTACCACAGGCTTTTAAGGTGGCAGTAATTAAACCATTACTTAAAAAGCCATCACTTGACCCAGCTATCTTAGCTAATTATAAGCCAATCTCCAGCCTTCCTTTTCTCTCAAAAATTCTTGAAAGGGTAGTTGTAAAACAGCTAACTGATCATCTGCAGAGGAATGGTCTATTTGAAGAGTTTCAGTCAGGTTTTAGAATTCATCATAGTACAGAAACAGCATTACTGAAGGTTACAAATGATCTTCTTATGGCCTCAGACAGTGGACTCATCTCTGTGCTTGTTCTGTTAGACCTCAGTGCTGCTTTTGATACTGTTGACCATAAAATTTTATTACAGAGATTAGAGCATGCCATAGGTATTAAAGGCACTGCGCTGCGGTGGTTTGAATCATATTTATCTAATAGATTACAATTTATTCATGTAAATGGGGAATCTTCTTCACAGACTAAGGTTAATTATGGAGTTCCACAAGGTTCTGTGCTAGGACCAATTTTATTCACTTTATACATGTTTCCCTTAGGCAGTATTATTAGACGGCATTGCTTAAATTTTCATTGTTACGCAGATGATACCCAGCTTTATCTATCCATGATATACCATAGAAACATGGTGTCTAACCAGATCCTTACTCTGGATGGCATTACCCTGACCTCTAGTAATACTGTGAGAAATCTTGGAGTCATCTTTTGATCAGGATATGTTCTTCAATGCGTATATTAAACAAATATGTAGGACTGCTTTTTTCGCATTTGCGCAATATCTCTAAAATTAGAAAGGTCTTGTGTTAGAGTGATGCTGAAAAACTAATTCATGCATTTATTTCCTCTAGGCTGGACTATTGTAATTCATTATTATCAGGTTGTCCTAAAAGTTCTCTGAAAAGCCTTCAGTTAATTCAAAATGCTGCAGCTAGAGTACTGACAGGGACTAGAAGGACAGAGCATATCTCACCCATATTGGCCTCTCTTCATTGGCTTCCTGTTAATTCTAGAATAGAATTTAAAATTCTTCTTCTTACTTATAAGGTTTTGAATAATCAGGTCCCATCTTATCTTAGGGACCTCATAGTACCATATCACCCCAATAGAGCGCTTCGCTCTCAGACTGCAGGCTTACTTGTAGTTCCTAGGGTTTGTAAGAGTAGAATGGGAGGCAGAGCCTTCAGCTTTCAGGCTCCTCTCCTGTGGAACCAGCTCCCAATTCAGATCAGGGAGACAGACACCCTCTCTACTTTTAAGATTAGGCTTAAAACTTTCCTTTTTGCTAAAGCTTATTGTTAGGGCTGGATCAGGTGACCCTGAACCATCCCTTAGTTATGCTGCTATAGACGTAGACTGCTGGGGGGTTCCCATGATGCAGTGAGTGTTTCTTTCTCTTTTTGCTCTGTATGCACCACTCTGCATTTAATCATTAGTGATTGATCTCTGCTCCCCTCCACAGCATGTCTTTTTCCTGGTTCTCTCCCTCAGCCCCAACCAGTCCCAGCAGAAGACTGCCCCTCCCTGAGCCTGGTTCTGCTGGAGGTTTCTTCCTGTTAAAAGGGAGTTTTTCCTTCCCACTGTTGCCAAGTGCTTGCTCACAGGGGGTCGTTTTGACCGTTGGGGTTTTACATAATTATTGTATGGCCTTGCCTTACAATATAAAGCGCCTTGGGGCAACTGTTTGTTGTGATTTGGCGCTATATAAATAAAATTGATTTGATTTGATTTGAACTACACCAGATGGTGCCAGCAGCATTGGATGATGGTGCTGATGAAAACCAGGCTGACATTTTTTCTTCTTCTTCTCTTTTTTTATGGCAGAACGTTCGATGCCACCGGGTGCTGCCTGGATCAGTATCCTCTGATGGGAATCCGCTGTGAGACGGCAGCAATCTGAAACACGATTAAACATTTGCACACAAAATATTTATAATTTGAATCTTAAAATAAACTTCAACCATTTTTGGTTTCTCTCTCTTTTCAAATGCCAGTGTCGCTGACCGAACAGTCCCCCCTAAATGTTCCCCCCTGCCTTCACTGCGCATGTGTCATTAGCCGCGGTTCACTGATTATCACCTCATTTCTCCTTCAAACCGCCTCCAGTCATCATCTGTCTCAGCGACAGATATCTGAAGGTTTTGTACAACAATCATTTCCACATAAATTCAGCATTATTTCAGCGTAAAAGATGGAGGAAGCGATCAGTGCACAGCGGCTACATGAGCTGCTAGTTGATGCGTTCACTGTGCGTTGGTCATTTCAAAGCATCATCGAGTATCGCCTCGTTTCTGCTTCAAACAGCGTCGTTTCTGCTTCAAACTGACTTTAGAATGATTTAAGAGGTTTTACTTTGTCATCTGATGGTTAATAATCACATTATTCCCTTTGATCACTTTGGGTGAAGAGACTCCGTCTCAGACGAGCTGCTGACCGTTCGGTCTGCAACACTGGTCTTCCCAAAACACATTTCATCAGAATGTGGGTCTGGATGTTTGGAACGCTGTTATGTGAATCCACCAATAGAAAAATAATTATTACTGTGGACGGGTTCTGTTTTTGGTTCTGTTACTGGATACATTTTTTTGGTGTGTTTTTAACATTTTTCTGTTTTTTCTTCTCAGAGCCAAACACAGTTCAATAAGATAAAAGACGCAGAGCGAAATGAGACCAAACGGAGCCACATTTACATAATATAGGAAAGTGATTAAACTAACAAATGCTGTTTTTATTGATTTTAACATCTTGACATAAACAATTATGCGTATGAGAGAACAGATTTGTTTGTTTCAGTTTGTTTCTAATTTCAATTTCAACATCCACAATGGAATTGTGGGCTGCCGCTTGTTTGCACACAACCCCAAAACCACAGTATTGCTTCTTAATTAGATTTACAGGATATTAAAAACACAGTAGGTGCTCTTAAACGATGATCATTGGAGACGGTGCAGAAATCGTAGCATATCATACATCTTTTTTATATTGCTACTCGAACCGTAGCAATATCTGTTTGTGTTTTTATAAATGTATTCAATTACCACCAGCCATCTTCCAAAATATGAAAAATGTAATATTAAAAGCACAAATTTGGAAATGCACGCTGCTGCCGATTATCAATATTATCATCTTGGAAATGGCGCCTTAATAAAGAAAATGAAGTTGGCCTCATTTTCTCTTAATGCACTCAAATGTTTTTTCTCTGTGGGTGCTGAGCAGGAGACGGCCACCGGCTCTCCAGAGGGGCACAACTTTAATTGGATGATCTGAAAGTGGCTTTTTTTCTGTTGATAATGTAAACAAGGCGTGTCATGGCACATCGAACAACAAATGAAGAAGCCTTTTAGAAATTCTACATTACTTCTTTCTTCTTCCAGTATTTTTGTTTTATTGTAAGAGTTCCAAATTTCCATGAGTTCAGTTTAGATTTTTAGTTTTCTTCCAACAGTTTAGCAACTTATTTATTATAATGACAATAGACAATTTCTTTCATATTTGCTAGCGTCATGTAGGATGGTATTCTTTATCGACTGACATTGATCCGGATCTGATCCAAATTACAGATTTTGTGGCCATTTAAATTTAACATTGAAAACCCCATTTAATGTATATTTTACATTATATGTTAATTAAACGTGCCCCAATCACTCTCATATTTGAAAGTGAGGTGCAGACTGGCACTATCACCTGACAAAGTTTAATTTAGATCTGGTCCGAATTGTGGAATTTGTGAACATTTAAATTTAATATTGAAAAGCCCAGTTCGTGTACATTTTGCATTATATCTCAATCAAAAGTGTCTCAATTACTCTCATTTGTGACAATGAGGTGCAAACTGGCGCTCTCAGTGAACTAAGTTTGATCCGCGTCTGATCCGTATTGTGGATTTAGTGGATATTTGATTTCAGCATTGAAACGCCCTTTTGTTCTATATTTTGTATTATATTTTAGCTCATGAAAAGTCACTTCTAACAAGGTTTTTTCAAGGTAAAAACTTGTGGATTTAGAAACTAGTGTTGGTGGAGGTTTGCGCTCTACAAGCGCGCTGCTCTAGTTGGTGTAATTGTTGTTTTTTTCCGTTCCAGTCAATATGAATGTAAAGGTCACAATATTGAAACAACACTGGTAATGGCAGAAAGGTCTTTCTAAACTCTTTGAGATGATTTACGTGGGATGAAACATTTTATTTACACTCATGCAATGTTTGCATTTAAATAAAAGTGATCCTTTCATTTTTTTTTCCTATTTAAAATGTCAGTATGTTAATTTAAGAGCTCATTGAAGAATGTAAATTTGACAGATATATCTGTTTTGTTTTGGGGTTTTTTGTTTGTTTTTATTTCTCTTGAAATCCTTTCACTGAATATCTACCTGGCCTTTTTTAACTTTGAAATGTGTCACAGTATGGTGACAGGTTTGCTGAGTGACCTCTGATTGAACTGTAAATTCTACATTTTTCTGATTGAATCTAACAGCAGCAGAAAATTGAAGCACCGGCTGCTTTAAACAAACATGCTGAATTTAAGACCACAAACAAACAATAAACTTTATGGCATTTATTGGAAGGTGATTGACTGCGGCTTTAAATTGAGTTCCAGTGTGCAGGAAGTCATTGATCTCAACACTCTTTAACTTTATCACACTCAGATTAAAAAGGACCTTTATTTTGTAGGGTTAAGTCATTTTGACATGATTAGCAGATTTTACAGAAGCTACTAATTTTAGTCTTTTCCTCAACGCAGACGTCAGTTTATTCTGGTTTTAAATTTGACTTGACATTTAAATCCTTCTTTTTCCGAGTCCTTTGGTTTGATTTTAAAAGGTGTTTTGATCTTGTTGGTTCTTCATGGTGGAGCCGAGCTTTAAAAATAATTATGAATGCTTGTAGCGGAGTGGATTTGTCAGTTTATTTTATAAAACAGCTGAAAGTCAAACTGTGGGCTGTTAATCTCCGATCACAGGTGCTGTGGGAATGAGAAGGTTGTTGTCTGTTATTCTTACACATCAGTGACCTTCATCGTGTTTATCCCGGTTTAAAGTTCTGGCACAGGAAGCCGTGATGTCATCACATCATAAAGACCAGATTACAGTGCTGAAATGTGGAAACAACTGAAGGAATATTGTTGAAAATGTGTTTTGTTGTGATGTGTTCACTAAATTTGTTCTTACTCATCTCGATGCACTCTAAAAAAGAAAAAAGAACACGCTTCTCACCTTAAAAAGATAAAGCAAACATTTGCACAGATCTTATTATTATTAGCCAAGTGGTCAGTGCGCTTGGTTTCAGTGTGGAAGGTTCCCGGTTCCAAGCCCACCCCTGTTCAGTCTCCATGTAATGTGGAGTTGCATCAGGAAGGGCATCTGGTGTAAAACTTGTGCCAAATCAACATGCACATCCACCACGGATTTGTTGTGGCGACCCCGAGTGAAAACAAGGGTGCAGCCGAATGGTCTTACTTTACTAATTCCAGCTTGTTCATTTCTGATAAAATCAACTTTTACAGTCAGACTAACTCAAAGTGTTCAGTTAAGTGGTTTCATCCGTATGATTTTTCATCTACAAGTTTAACTAAGTTGATCTAACTTAATTTAAAGGCTCTGGTGTTATTAGGTAGAAAAATTATTTCATTTAAATTAATCTAACTTCTTTATTTTACCTCCATTCAACTCAGAATTATCCATGTAAATTGTTCATTTGACTTATTTCACTTAAAGCTGAGCAGCATTTCAAATTTCATAAAACTGACAACATATTTCTACTGAAATCCAAACATTATAATGTCGGTTAATTTTTGTAACATGTTGCTAAATTCCAGTTCATTTTAATGAAGAGAACATAGTTATGGGGGGGGGGTTTCATAACAAATATTTTATTTTTGTGCAGACGGACTTATATTTAGAAGTGTTTTTTTCTCACTAACCTTCACAAAATATATGAGAAACAGATTTATACAGAAATAAGCTGTTTTCTGCCATCTTGATTTATTTTGTTTGAGGGAGCAGCCAGCTGATGCCACTCTGCCTTTCTTTACTCTGATTGGCTGTCGCCTTGTGCTTCCCAGCATCCCTTGTACAGCTTGGGGGAAGTATGGCGTCACTACCAAAGGTAAGTCATGGTGTCTGATTGCTTAAATTTCTACCCTTCAGGGGTCAAAATTCTAAATTGTTTCCAGACGGCATGAATTTAATCATATTGGCAAAATCATATTATGAATCCCTTATTTAAATGCTAAGGAGTAAAATTGTAGTGGTGCCAAAGAAAATTCTTATGACTTAAGGCTTTAAAAAAAAACATAAAGGCTGTACAGCTTTAAGTCAGAATAAAATACATCTTGCAGTTTTGTGATCAAACTGCTGATTTTAAAACTGTTGTCAACATGTGTGTCCAACTGTGTTTTAAACTATGAACAATTGTAAGTTATCAACGTACTAAAAACAGAACAATTTATGTGTCTTCACCTGTGTGTGTTTACGTAAATATTTCACAGTTTTCATCTGAAAATTATAAATTAGAACGTGTTAAACGGGCCCTTCAGGGCCTCGGTTTCATATTAAATAAGAACACAGACACAAAGCAGTGATATGCAGAGTTTTGTTTTTTTTTCTTTTGGCGTCCTGCTGCGCCTCTTATCTGCGTACGTGTGATGATTTGGGCCTTTAAGTTTGCTCGGCGGCACCTCAGCCAATGTGCTGAGGAGTGCTGAGGCAGTGAGTTAGCTTAGCCGACCCTTGGGCCCTTAAAGCTGCTGAGCACAGCACGGCGCGGTGTGTGCACGCACGCGGCCCTGATAGCACATAAAAAAGTTTTCAAACGCTTGTGTATGCAGCGGCTCCATCTCAGCTGAGTAATTTAACAAGACTTATATCAACGTCTCGCCAATGTGAAATATGCAGCAGACAGACAAGCGATTGTACGGGAAGAAAAGTGTTCCATAAAGTTCACGCTGGCGCTAGCTTTATGGTCTCTGCTAGGATCAGTGGAACTCATAGCCAATGGGAGCCCCGGAACACAGACGGCATATTAATTCATCGCTATTCGTTAGGACCTCTGCATGTGCTAAAGATGGTAATCTTAAGTAATTTGTTAGTGCTGCATCGGCGCTTTGACTTTTTAGAGAGCTACTTGACAGCAGCGTTAGCCCCTGGGCTCCCGTCTGTGGATAAAAACGATGCTCCAATTTGCAATTCATACACATTGGGGGAAATGTTTAATTCCGCGGCCGTTATTCAACTCAGTTCATTAATTAAAGAAAAAACGCTACCATTCTCTTCTTTCCCGCCATCTTTTTGATGAGCTTTCTTCAGGAGTAATTGAGTCCGTTAATTAGACAGAATTAGGCTCTAATTATTCCAAAGGCCCAGTGCCGGGGGAGAGAAGAAACCAAATGTGCCATATTTCACCGCCGTGCCGCTCGCTGAAGCCCTTTTAACTCTCTTTCTCAGGAAATGGATTGCTTATCAGGCGGCAGCTCTTTTTGACGTTTTTTTTTTTTTTTGCGTTCGCTTTTCAGGCCGCTGCTGCCGTAAACGCATTTCATTACAAAGAGGTGTTTTATTTTCTCTGGCTCGCTCTTTATGTTGTATTAAAGGGGGGACGGACATCTGTCTTGTTTATGTCCGCCCTCAGCCGGGCGCTCAGTAGCGCCGCTTTGCTATATCACATTTTTACAGCCGTACCTTAAAGCTGCTCTTTGTCAGGGCCCGAGATTTAAAGATACAGAATTAAACCGTATTCAAACGCCAGGGCAGAAACACGCTTTTGTCTTCGGAAGGTTTTAAACAGACAAACTGGTGGATGCTCAAGATCTCATAAGAAGAAGAAGAAGAAGAAGAATGCCTTTATTTCTTCTGCTGAACGTGCACTCCTTCTTCTTCTTCTTCTTCACGCACACAGTTGTGCACATTAAGCAGGAAGAATAAAGAGATTCTTGTCCTGACTGATTTTGTCCATCCTAGTTACAGGTGAAACCAGCCAGAAGTGTCACAGCCACAGGTTGACGCCCATTTTTATTTTAATGTAATAAAAAACAAACCTCACACTGACTGTCCTCAAACCCAATCATGTTGGGCCTGCGGTACCTCCTAAGAGATGTACCGGCCTTCACACGACTCTCTAAAGAGTATTTCAAGAGTCAAAATGGAATTACATTCCACAAATAAGGCAAACTAGACAACAACCCCCCTGGTGGCGACCTGGAAGTTCTAACATTTGTTTTAATCCTTCAGTTAAATACATTAACAAAGCAGAAACGTTCTGACAGCTGCATTTCTGCATCCTGAGACTTCCTGATGGTTACTTAATGTTAGCCACGCCCCCTGGACAGCCATTAAAATGAAGGATTTATTGTGTATTTAAGACCGTCAGCCGTGACACAGGACATCTGTCTTCAAAAATAAGTAATCAGAAATATTGAACCCAAAGTATTTTGAGATAAAGAGTTTTTTTCTTTTATTTTATCCAAACCTTATTTCATTGGAATGCATTCATTTACAGACTTTTGAAAGGTTTTATATAAACACACACACACATACTATATATATATATATATATATACATATATACACACAATGGGGTAAAAAAGTATTTAGCCAGTCCCTGATTGTGCAAGTTCTCCTACTTAGAAAGATGAGAGATGTCTGTAATTTTCATTTTAGGTACACTTCAACTGTGAGCGACAAAATGAGAAAAAAAAAAAATCCAGGAAATCACATTGTAGGATTTTTAAAGAATTTATTTGTAAATTATGGTGGAAAATAAGTATTTGGTCAATAACAAAATTGAACTCAATACTTTGTTACATAATCTTTGTTGGCAATGACAGAGATCAAACGTTTCCTGTAAGTCTTCACCAGGTTTGCACTCACTGTAGCTGGTATTTTGGTCCATTCCTCCATGCAGATCTCCTCTAGAGCAGTGATGTTTTGGGGCTTTCGCTGGGAAACACAGACTTTCAACTCCCTCAACAAATTTTCTACGGGATTGGGGTCTGGAGACTGGCTCGGCCACTCCAGGACCTTGAAATGTTTTTTACAGAGCCACTCCTTTGTTACCTGAGTGGTGTGTTTGGGATCATTGTCATGCTGGAAGACCCAGCCACATTGCATCTTCAGTGCTCTCACTGATGGAAGGAGGTTTTGGCTTAAAATCTCATGATACATGGCCACGTTCATTCTTCCCTTAACACGGATCAGTCGTCCTGTCCCCTTTGCAGAAAAACAGCTTCAAAGCATGATGTTTCCACCCCCATGCTTCACAGTAGATATGGTGTTCTTTGGATGCAACTCAGCATTCTTCTTCCTCCAAACACAACGAGTTGAGTTTTTACCAAAATGTTCTATTTTGGTTTCATCTGACCACATGATATTCACCCAGTCCTCTTCTGGATCATCCATATGCTCTCTGGCAAACTTCATATGGGCCTGGACACGTACTGTCTTAAGCAGGGGGACACGCCTGGCACTGCAGGATTTGAGTCCCTCTCTGCGTAGCGTGTAGCCTTTGTTACTTTGGTCCCAGCTCTCTGCAGGTCATTCATCAGGTCCCTCCGTGTAGTTCTGGGATTTTTGTTCACCGTTCTCATGATCATTTTGACTCCACGGGATGACATCTTGCGTGGAGCCCCAGATCGAGGGAGATTATCAATGGTCTTGTATGTCTTCCATTTTCTTACAAATGCTCCCACAGTTGATTTATTCACACCAACCTGCTTGACTGTTGTAGATTCACTCTTCCCAGCCTGGTGCACGTTTACACTTTTCTTCCTGGTGTCCTTCAACAGCTCTTTGTTCTTGTTCTGGCCATGGTTGAGTTTGGAGTCTGACTGTTTGAGGCTGTGGACAGGTGTCTTTTATACAGATAACGAGTTCCAACAGGTGCCATTAATACAGGTAACAGGTGGAGGACAGAAGAGCTTCTTAAAGAAGAAGTTACAGGTCTGTGAGAGCCAGAAATCTTTCTTGTTTGTGGGTGACCAAATACTTATTTTCCACTATAATTTACAAATAAATTCTTTTAAAATCCTACAATGTGATTTTCTGGATTTTTTTTTTCTCATTTTGTCTCTCATAGTTGAAGTGTACCTATGATGAAAATTACAGACCTCTCTCATCTTTCTAAGTAAGAGAACCTGCAGAATCAGGAGCATATATCATGTTGAGGACACGCCCATGTTTCAACTGACTGTAGCAGATAGCTACTTTGGGGAGGTGGAGACAGACTGGTTGTCTGTCTGGGTGGTTGCCATCTGGGGCCCAAGGCTGTTCTGTATAGTCTGGTGGATATGGTGACATGTTGCATCAGTGCATGTTCCATACCTGATCTGTTGTTGAATATTTTATCTAGTACTTAGTGAGGGAAGCCACCAAGGCACCATGACATCCTTCAGTGGCTGTGATTAGAGAGACTGTAAATGCAACAACTGGACCCTCATCTCTTATTTGGCGATGAGTGGACTTAAAATATAAATGTGCTCTAAAAACTGTTTCAGGTTTTGGAAGAAGGCAAAGTGTGCCTGATTTATTTTCCCCCCCATCAGTCCTTTGTGATAACATCAGAAAAAAATGTTAAAGAGCTAAAGGGAGGACCTGGATTTTGGACCCAAAGAACACCTGTCCATGAAACTGGAGTCCAGTTCTCCTGTGGCTCCCCTCATCAACACTTCTTTCCAATCCCAAGACTGTCCCTTTGTCCTACCACTTCGCCCATTTCCTCTGCCAGCAGGCGATCAGTTGGGTCTGTGAGTGATCAATCGTTCTGATCTGGTTTATCCACATGGCTCAAAAATAACAGCGATGGAAGAAAAATCCACCAAGCCGTTAGCATGTGATGTGAGCAATGAGGAAGCTGCAACAAGACGACACTTTAGCACCAAAACCGCTCGAATCCACGAGCAGCTGCTCCGCTGGAGTCTCGCGTGCAGATGTTGAATTGGACAAAGCGCCCTGGAGCATTGGGACACAGAATACCAGAGCTCTCACCGCCGCCAAACCCGCCATGATGGATCGGCCTGCACTCATGCCAACTGCGGCGAGTGAGAGACGGCTCTCTCTCATTGGTCCAACTCCAAGTGCTAATGGTTGTTCCCAGATTGTAGCATGAAAAAGCCCTTTAGCTGCTCTCATAAATATGGTAAAGAAGTCGGAAGAAGACGGATTCTCTGGCTGCATGTTTCCTCTGAAAATAGGGAGCAAAGACGCAAAAATATCAGTGTGACAAAGCGGTGGATAAAACTCAAACAGCCTGAACTACAAGAGCACTCGATGAGCGCACCTGTCAGCCAAACACCAACCCTGGACCTAGGCTTTGATGGCCACCAGACCTAGGCTTTGGTGGCCACTGGACCTAGGCTTTGATGGCCACCAGACCTAGGCTTTGCAAATGAAAGAAACAAACACTCTCATTTCAAGCTGCATTTCACTTCAGCCACACCTGCTCCTAATTTCCACCAGACATGTGATAATTATTCCCTGCAACAATCCTGGACACGTCCAGCAGGTGGCAGTGTTCAGCAGGTAGCAGACAGATGAATGTGAAATGACGTTGAGTGACGTTGATCAGACTTGAGACAGTTTGTCCACATTATGTGTCCTTTTTTATGTGGACACTTACAGGATGACAACATTTATTACTTTTGTGTTATTGACAAAGTGGGCGGGGTTTTACAGGACACTGTCTAGGCTTTTACCAAAGTATAGGAAACAGTTTTTGGTGAAATTGACTGAAATGTAGCAGGACAATGGAAAAGACCTTTAAAGAACTAAAATTGTAGAATTTGTATCTAAATTCAGAAGTTGAAATGTTTTCTATGAGACGGATGTTTTGAGAAGGTCGGCGGCAGCACACGGCAGCCAAAACGATTCTTCCTGCAGACATCAGAGTGACATTCATCAGCCTTTTTTTTTTTTAGTGCTTTTCTGCTCTGATCCTGATGTTGGAGGCTAAAAGTGTCACGTAGAATGAAAAGAGCCATAAAGCAGACGCTGTTCAGGGGTTTTCCTGAGTTTTCAGACGCGGCGTGTTGTATGAAGCGGGCGGCGGCCATTTTTCACGCTGACAGCGCCGTAGCTTTACTCTAAGGGGAGCGGGTGAGTTTATCCTCAGCTGGTGTATTACTCTTTGAATGTCTCTAAGTTAAAGTGCTGCTGACAGCTGATCAGTCAACGTAATGCACAATGCCTCGGTGTGTGTGGAGCAGGGGAGTGATTCAATATCCCTATGATTCAAGGCAAAACGGCCAAAAAGAGATTTATGCCTCCGTCGGTGGCCGGGGACATTAATGTTGGTGGAGTCTCAACTTCCCGCAAGAAAAATCCATTCCAGGCTTCAGTCTTCCGCTCGTAATTTATTCTAATATTAAATTGTGTTTACCAGAAAAAGACTAATGAAAGCTCCGACTCCTGCAAACACCGAGTAAAAAAAACGTCGGCTCAGTAAATAATATTTTCTGTCTGCATCTTTATTCCTGTTTTGTTGTTTTTTAAATGCTTTTCTGCAGAAACCTGGACTTTTCTCTGCTGATCCACTTTCTTCCCAATCCCGCGTGTTAGGCCTGAAAACCCGGCACCGTGACCTCTGACCCCAGGCTAAGCCTCTTCCCCTCGTGGCTGCGATAATAAACGCTGTGTGTGTCGTCTCAAATCTGTTTTTCTGCTGAATGTAACTCGATTCAAAGCTCATCCCCTGAACATCCACTCAAACAGACGCGCCGCGCGGCTCTGGCACACTCAGACGTGGATGTCTTACATTTTTCTAGCCTCAGAGTTTACGAGCCAGGTCCAGACGGTCCGCCTGACTGCGGCGACCTCGTGCCCTCTCACAGTTTGGGCGGCGGAGGGAGATGCCGTCAGAACGGCTGCTCCTGTTCAGAAACGCTGCACCTGTTCCACCACATGGAGGATATTTTTACCTCCGAACCCCTCGATTTGTGATCGTTCTCATGCTTTTCACAATTTGTTTTGTTCTATTTTCATTTGAAACTTTTTATTTTGTCCTGGAAAACACAAAAACTTGAATTAATTCCATTCAAACAGAACTTTATATACACAATGTCCAGATTCGATCGAAAACCTGAACACAGCACTCATCAGGGTCCAGGACCCCAGAGACCGTCAAGACCATGCCCACATCTCACCTGGCTGCAGCAGATTGATGGGCACGGACCAGTTGTCTGCCTGGGTGGTTGTCATCCAGGTTCCAGGGCGGTTCCCAGACAGCAAATAGATCCGGGCCGGATATAGTCCAACATCTGGTACCAATCCTGAAAACAGATCCGGTCCAGACAGTTTTTTGCACCCTGGCCCAGATCCGGCACGGCTCCGCTTTACAGTTCTGGAACAGATCCAGACCAGATCTGAACTGGATCTGCAAAACACCAACTGTATACGGACCATATCTGGCACGGATCTGGGGCAGATGTGGACCGCATCACAGCACCGTGGCAGAAACATGGGGCATAACGATAAGCAATTTTATCTGCACTCGGTAGAAACTATCCATTAGCGCAGGGGTAGGCAACCTGTTCCAGAAAGAGCCATGAGGGTGCAGGTTTTCTTTGCAGCCACTGACTCCACCAGATGATTTCACTAATTAACTGATTCCATCTGTTCAAAGTGATATTAATCAGTTGTCTGGGTTCTGTCATGTGGTGGACTCTGTGACACACAAAATCTTCACATGGTCCAAAACCAGACCTGAATCCAACTTTAAACTACATTGTCTGTGCAATAGGGAACTAACCTGTCAATCAAAGAACTGGACCAGTATGGTTCCTGTTCTTATGGTTCATCTTCTTAATGATGGTTGAAAGCAGGATTATGGACCAAATGAAGCTGGATTCCTGGAACCAACCAACTAAAAACAAAAGTCCAAGTTGACTTCATTAATTTTACTAATGTGAATAAAGTGATTTGTTTTTTTTTACTTTTTTTTAACCTGGACACCAAGAACTATAGTTCTTAATTGGACTATTTACTGAACTGGATGAACAGTTTTTGGCCTGACTGGAGATTTGTTCATTGCAACTTGTTTCTTGACATTACATTGTGTTATTTGTTGCTATTCTAATAGAGGCCACCAGGTGGGGAGTGTGTGTGTGTGTGGGGGGGGGGGGGGGGGGGGGGGGGGGGTCCACTACTGTTTATACAGTACTGCATGTATGTTTGTGTAAAGGCATGTTGTCTTTTTGTAGACAGCCACATGAGGGTGAAGGACTCCTGTGTTCAACCAGCAATAAGAGGCTCTCGTTATCAACGTGGTCCTCCAGAATTACGCCATCAGACAGCATGAAATACACCAGCGAGTTCTAAAAGATGATACAAACTCTGAAGGACTCTACAGTGTCAGTCTTTGCACCACTGATCCTGATCTGCAACGTAACAGGGAGCGTGTGAAGTAAGTGTGCAGGGCACCGTGTGAGCGCAACTCAGAAAGGGTCAAAGATCAACGATTTCAGGATGTGCAAGTAAGTGTACACAACTAAAATGACACATTCAGTACTGACTGTTTACACAATACGACAGTATACTACATACTACTGTCAAGCTGCACTTTATTGTACTGAGTGTAAATCAGGAGTATACAGCAGTGTTCAGAATAATAGTAGTGCTGTGTGACTAAAAAGATTCATCCAGGTTTTGAGTATATTTCTTATTGTTACATGGGAAACAAGGTACCAGTAGATTCAGTAGATTCTCACAAATCCAACAAGACCAAGCATTCATGATATGCACACTCTTAAGGCTATGAAATTGGGCTATTAGTAAAAAAAAAAGTAGAAAAGGGGGTGTTCACAATAATAGTAGCATCTGCTGTTGACGCTACAAACTCAAAACTATTATGTTCAAACTGCTTTTTTATCAATCCTGTGAATCACTAAACTAGTATTTAGTTGTATAACAACATTTTTTCATGATTTCTTCACATCTACGAGACATTAATTTTGTTGTTTTGGAACCAAGATTTTGCTGGTTTACTAGTGTGCTTGGGGTCATTGTCTTGTTGAAACACCCATTTCAAGGGCATGTCCTCTTCAGCATAAGGCAACATGACCTCTTCAAGTATTTTGACATATCCAAACTGATCCATGATACCTGGTATGTGATATATAGGCCCAACACCATAGTAGGAGAAACATGCCCATATCATGATGCTTGCACCACCATGCTTCACTGTCTTCACTGTGAACTGTGGCTTGAATTCAGAGTTTGGGGGTCGTCTCACAAACTGTCTGTGGCCCTTGGACCCAAAAAGAACAATTTTACTCTCATCAATCTACAAAATATTCCTCCATTTCTCTTTAGGCCAGTTGATGTGTTAAAGCATTGGAGATCATTGTAGATGAACAGCCTATAATTTTTTGCACCTGCGTATAAGTTTTCCCCTCTCCAATCAACTTTTTAATCAAACTACACTGTTCTTCTGAACAATGTCTTGAACGTCCCATTTTCCTCAGGCTTTCAAAGAGAAAAGCATGTTCAACAGGTGCTGGCTTCATCCTTAAATAGGGGACACCTGATTCACACCTGTTTGTTCCACAAAATTGACGAACTCACTGACTGAATGCCACACTACTATTATTGTGAACACCCCCTTTTCTACTTTTTTACTAATAGCCCAATTTCATAGCCTTAAGAGTGTGCATATCATGAATGCTTGGTCTTGTTGGATTTGTGAGAATCTACTGAATCTACTGGTACCTTGTTTCCCATGTAACAATAAGAAATATACTCAAAACCTGGATTAATCTTTTTAGTCACACAGCACTACTATTATTCTGAACACTACTGTATAAACTCTCCACGTCTGTCTCTCTGTGACACCTACAGAGTTCTGTCTGTTCTCACAGAGAATGTTTGACTTGGATTCCATGGAAAGAGCACACGGATGCACTTTTACTGATGGAGCTGCGTTCAGTCGGAGTTGGAGGAGAAGGAGTCCTGTTGATTGAGAATTGAGTTTGATTTTGCACTTACATTTGGCCTTTCACAGTACTGTGTTTATACAGTATTGTACTAGATGCAAGTGTTGTATCCAGACATTCCATATTGTATTGTTCGCAGTATTTACACTGCTTATTGCGTCATACATTTCTGTTTGAAGATACAATGTATTTATTGAAGGAATAAATGGATTGTTTTTTTAACCAGACTATAGTAGAGAAACTTGAATCTTCGACTGGACTTGGTTGACTGGGAGAGATGCCCGTGAAAGATGTCAAGGCTGTCTTCTCCACTCGCTCCATACATGGAGCGAGTGGAGAAGACAGCCTTGACATCTTTCACGGGCATCTCTCCCAGTCACTGGTTCAGATATGTTGATGACACATGGGTTAAAATCAAGCAACAGGAAGTTGAGGACTTTACAGAACACATCAACTCGGTGGACGCCAATATCAAGTTCACACGTGAGGATGCCAGAAACAACCATTTAGTCTTCTTGGACTGTGATGTTACGATTGGAGAGAACAGGCAGCTCCAGACAGGGGTTTACAGAAAACCCACTCACACTGACCAATATCTGCTCTTTGGCTCAAACTACCCCCTTGAACACAAGCTCGGGGTGATCAGGACTCTTCAACACAGAGCCCTACAGGTGCCCACAACTGCAGAGGGAAGGGCTAAAGAACAACAACTTGTCCGGAAAGCCCTCACAGTATGTGGGTACCCATGATGGTCCCTGGACAAAGTGCAGAAGTCCCAGAGAACAAAGAGACCAGATAGACAGGAGACGGAGACAAGAAGAAGAGGAGTGTCTCACCCTTATTTAGCAGGAGTAGGGGAAAAACTACAGAGGATCTTCAGACAGCACAAAATCCCAGTTTACTTTAAACCGGTTAACACCTTGAGACAGAAATTAGTTCACCCTAAGGACAGGATCCCTAGTTACAAACAGAGCAATGTAGTGTATTCTATCAGATGTCAGGAAAACTGTAACGAACACTACATAGGTGAGACTAAGCAACCTTTACACAAAAGGCTATACCAGCACTGCAGAGAGGGCGCCAGTGGACCTCAGTCTGCAGTTCTCCACCTTAAGGACACTAACCACACGTTTGAGGACAAGGAAGTTAAAATATTAGCCAGAGAGAAGAAGTGGTTTGAGAGAGGGGTCAAGGAGGCATTCTTTGTGAAATGTTTGAAACCCAGCCTTAACCGGGAAGGGGGTCTGAGACACGCTTTATCCCCTGTTTACAATGGGGTACTCAGGTCAAAGGAGTTTCAGTCTTTTGTTCATGGTAATGAGTCATTCACGTCATCAGGAGAGTCGTCAAGGGAGCCATCAGGAGAGGGTCGGTCCCATCATTAGGAGGGACAGCTGCCCTGTCATTAGGAGGGTGCTAACTAGAGCACAATAGGTGCTAATTAGAGCTATTGTTTAGTCACCAGCCTATAGCAGTCTGCCTCTTGGTAGGAGGAGTCTGGTTAGGTTTAAAACTCCAGCTTTTATGACTTCTTGATTATTCTTCTCTACAAGAGTCAAGACAGAAGTCAGACCACCAGAGCAAGAATTTTAGCTGAGGAAGCTTCTGCGATTTAAAGCGAAACGTCCTCACGTCAAGCAACCTAGTCCAGTCGAAGATTCAAGTTTCTCTACTATGGAAACCACCTGGACAACTGAGAGCCTACACAGAAACATTAACCAGACTAGGTGCCCTGAACACTGTGTTCACTGTGGATGTGTTTGTGATGTAGACTGTAACGACTATTCAGTCGTCTTGTTATTTTTACTGCCTGTGTGTATGATTGAACACATGTTTGGGTTTTGAGAACAGTTTGAACTGTTTTGAGGCGATTATTTGACTATGCAAAGAGGATTCAGAGGTTCTGTGAATCGAGCTTGAACATTTGGGTTTGGTGTTTATCGGTTTTGAGAAAAGGGTGCAAGGCTTCACAAAATAAATACTGTAACATCTTCTCCCACAGCTCCACCTGCTGGCCTCCTTTACACCATCCAAGTCTGCTGTTTTGGACACTTTGCATCAATAAGACACTGAACAAGAGGGGCCCCATCAACAAGACCTGAGCAACTCCACGTGTCATATCTGGATCTTTAAGTTGGATTTAATTACTAAAGTGATTGTCAACTCTAATAAACTCTGTTAGAGTTGATCAGCTTGTTTTAACACTATGATAGTTGATTTCACACTGATTTTACTCTTTTCTAATAAAAGTCAAATTCCTTCAACTGGAATCACACTTGGACCAAGATGTTCATAAGAAGTTCTTTATGTGACATCCAGAGTTATTTAGTCCAGGTGTGCAGAACCTGGCTGAATCGGTTCCACGTTCTCGATTACTGTGTCCAAGAACCCAAACACCTCCGTTCTCTTTGTCCTTGTAAACATCTTGCAGACTTTAGCATGCTGTTTGCAAAAGCTGCGTGTGCTACTCGATCCCACCAACTCTCTTTTTAAGTTTCTAGTTTTTGGATTCACTTCTTGGTCCGGTTCCTTCTGGAACCAGTATGGACTGACCCGGAGCTGAAGGAAGCGACTGGTACCTTCTTTCAAAGTGTTTTCCTCAGCTCAGCGGTCTCATGTACTTTATCCTAAAAGGAGGCCGCCGGCTCCTGTGCCCCTCTCCACAGTAACTGTCTCACTGTTGCAGCCAGGTGAGATATGGGCGTGTCCTTGACCACTGTGAATGTGTACACGTGCACGTGCAGTGACTGACGTTAGCTGGCGGCACCTGAGCGTCTGAGAAAAAGCAGCACTCAGGCTTCTGCAATTGTGCTTTTGCAGGTCATTTCAAGCACTCGCAGCTCACGCGTGCTGCTTCTTGGACAACACGTCTGGAAGGAAAGCAGATACTCGCGTGATGCAGCTGTCACTGAAGCATCATTAATTCCCTTAATGAACCTGCAACCTGAGTCGCCGTAACCTGTGAACTTGTCTTGGATCTCACACTGACACACATTTTTGTGAGGAAATCACAAAAAGAGAAGCTTATCTGTCAGCAGCGAGGAAGCGGCGGCGCGGCAGCTTTGTGTTCTGGGGGGATATGTGCACGAAGCGGTCACGCCTGTTAGTGAAGCATTAGCAGAGCGTTGTGGCCGGGCCGCTTCCTGCCATGCGGGGTTACGGTGTCACGCCTTGAGCTCTGATTGAGTTACAGTCCAGAGCCAGAAGGTCACGGTGCCACTCCGGCACAGATCACGCCACAACTCTGGACACACAAAACCTGAGGTCATTTCAAAAGTCTGCTGTGGGAGAGTTGGATCGGAGCAGAATGATTAAATGCTGGAACAGTAACCGAACCAAAGCTTTGGTTACTGTTTGAATCTAAGAACATCAATCTAAAAGTCATGAATGAATTTTAATGCACTTTGAAGAAACTGTCCACCTCTGAGGAGGAAAAAGTTATTACGATTCTGAGGAGGATCCAAATCTGGATGCAGAGTATTGATCCGGTTTTTATAAGTTTTTATTTACAGTTTAACAGAGTTAGAATCTATGAATCTGCGCAAGAAGAAACAAAGTTTGGTTCTGAAACTGCTTTGTTTTACACTTTGACATATATTACTGATATCCATAATCTATAGGCTCTGCTCATGAGCCACGCCCACTGAGACAGTCTGCTCCATGAAACTATTATAAATACAACTGTCATAATTTCTATTCAGATGTAAAAACAGTTGTTTATATACACACATTATAGAAATAATTCATGGAAAAATAAATGTATAAACTTCAACAAGTAATATTTGTCATCCACGTGATAGTAGGACTTAGTGAATCACTTTCTGGACTGATTCACTGTGGCCCTGATGCACTGTGCCCCACATGAGTCATGTGATCAAACAGCTGATAGTCTGGAGAAGACATAACACATGCTCATCAGTTGGATGGGGTCGTCTTCTAACTAAGAACAAGTTTTTGGGGCCACCTTTCCTCTGTTGTGAGAAATAAATACAAAGACACTGACATCCACAAAATTTACTTTTGATAGGAAAAAACTGGCTTCACTTGCCACTTAGTTTTATCCTTAATGTATCCAAAAACAAAACACTAATTTATGCATAAAAAATGGCATAACTGCTGTAAATATATATGTAGTTTTGCAGATATGGCTACTGATTCACTGTGCCCTGGTTTCCCCGACTGGATTAAGTGAAGGTCCAACAAATCCAGCAGAAAACATCTGCATGCAGTCAAAACATGCGCACGATACCTGCACATGTGCACACTTGCACGCCCCCACACACAATCAGATGATTAAATTCTCTTCCGTTCATAAAGCACTGATTCAGCATAAGTCTAACCATTGATTAGTGACTTAATTCCCCATTCAAATTATCATCCTGGGTCTCTATCCAAGGTTGACATGAGCCTTGAGCTTTGGTGTGACTAAATTATACTCCCCTCCCTGTTAGCCTCCCCCACCCTCACAGACTCCCAATTCCCCCATCTCTCTCCCCTCTACAGCTCCGTCTCGATGCAGCCCAGGTGCTGATACAAGCAGAAATCCTCCATGCCCCATCACTCCCAGAACACATCCACATTTACACAAACACCTCCACCTCTTCAGCAAAGCCGAGGGGAGGCAGCATTCGTCTCTTCTCTATTTGCTGCGTTAGCAGAGCGCTGAAACACTGTAGTTTCTTTTTTTAAGGCACTGATAATGCTGGCTCTGCTGCATGCTGGCTGCAGTCTGAGTAGGAAAATAAGAGATTATCAGTGTGATGCATTTGCTGACTGCAGTCAGAAGAACAAAATAAGAGATTATCAGTGTGATGCATTTGCTGACTGCAGTCAGAAGAACAAAATAAGAGATTATCAGTGTGATGCATTTGCTGACTGCAGAACGAGAAACAAAATAAGAGATTATCAGTGTGATGCATTTGCTGACTGCAGTCAGAAGAACAAAATAAGAGATTATCAGTGTGATGCATTTGCTGACTGCAGTCAGAAGAACAAAATAAGAGATTATCAGTGTGATGCATTTGCTGACTAAAATCAGGGGAAGAAAATAAGAGATTATCAGTGTGACACAATTGCTGACTGGAGTCCAAGGGAACAAAATAAGAGATTATCAGTGTGATACATTTGCTGACTGCAGTCAGAAGAAGAAAATAAGAGATTATCAGTGTGAGGCATTTTGTGACTGCAGTCCAAGGGAACAAAATAAGATATTATCATTGCGATGCATTTACTGACTGCAGTCAGAAGAACAAAATAAGAGATTATCAGTGTGATGCATTGGCGTACTGCAGTCAGAAGAACAAAGTAAGAGATTATCAGTGTGACGCATTTGCTGACTGCAGTCAGAAGAACAAAATAAGAGTTTATCAGTGTGATGCATTTGAATGACTGCAGTCAGAAGAACAACATGAGAGATTATCAGTGTGATGCATTTGCTGACTAAAATCAGGGGAAGAAAATAAGAGATTATCAGTGTGACACAATTGCTGACTGGAGTCCAAGGGAACAAAATAAGAGATTATCAGTGTGATACATTTGCTGACTGCAGTCAGAAGAAGAAAATAAGAGATTATCAGTGTGAGGCATTTTGTGACTGCAGTCCAAGGGAACAAAATAAGATATTATCATTGCGATGCATTTACTGACTGCAGTCAGAAGAACAAAATAAGAGATTATCAGTGTGATGCATTGGCGTACTGCAGTCAGAAGAACAAAGTAAGAGATTATCAGTGTGACGCATTTGCTGACTGCAGTCAGAAGAACAAAATAAGAGTTTATCAGTGTGATGCATTTGAATGACTGCAGTCAGAAGAACAACATGAGAGATTATCAGTGTGATGCATTTGCTGACTGCAGTCCAAGGGAACAAAATAAGAGATTATCAGTGGGATGCATTTGCTGACTGCAGTCAGAAGAACAAAATAAGAGATTATCAGTGTGATGCATTTGCTGACTGCAGAACGAGAAACAAAATAAGAGATTATCAGTGTGATGCATTTGCTGACTGCAGAACGAGAAACAAAATAAGAGATTATCAGTGTGATGCATTTGCTGACTAAAATCAGGGGAAGAAAATAAGAGATTATCAGTGTGACACAATTGCTGACTGGAGTCCAAGGGACCAAAATAAGAGATTATCAGTGAGGTGCATTTGCTGACTGTCCAAGGGAACAAAATAAGAGATGATCAGTGGGATGCATTTGCTGACTGCAGTCAGAAGAACAAAATAAGAGATTATTAGTGTGATGCATTTGAATGACTGCAGTCAGAAGAACATAATAAGATATCATTGCGATGCATTTACTGACTGCAGTCAGAAGAACAAAATAAGAGATTATCAGTGTGATGCATTTGCTGACTGCAGTCAGAAGAACAAAATAAGAGATTATCAGTGTGATGGATTTGCGTGCTGCGGTCAGAAGAACAAAATAAGAGATTATCAGTGTGATGCATTTGCTGACTGCAGTCCAAGATAACAAAATAAGAGATTATCAGTGTGATGCATTTGCTGACTGCAGTCAGAAGAACAAAATAAGAGATTATCAGTGTGATGCATTTGCTGACTGCAGTCAGAAGAACAAAATAAGAGATTATCAGTGTGATGCATTTGTTGACTGCAGTCAGAAGAACAAAATAAGAGATTATCAGTGTGATGCATTTTGTGACTGCAGTCCAAAGGAACAAAATAAGAGCTTATTAGTGTGATGCATTTGCTGACTGCAGTCAGAAGAACAAAATAAGAGCTTATTACTGTGATGCATTTGCTGACTGCAGTGCAAGGGAACAAAATAAGAGATTATCAGTGTGAGGCATTTTGTGACTGCAGTCCAAGGGAACAAAATAAGAGATTATCATTGTGAGGCATTTGCTGACTGCAGTCAGAAGAACAAAATAAGAGATTATCAGTGGGATGCATTTGCTGACTGCAGTCAGAAGAACAAAATAAGAGATTATCAGTGGGATGCATTTGCTGACTGCAGTCAGAAGAACAAAATAAGAGATTATCAGTGTGAGGCATTTGCTGACTGCAGTCCAAGGGAACAAAATAAGAGATTATTAGTGTGATGCATTTGCTGACTGCAGTCAGAAGAACAAAATAAGAGATTATTACTGTGATGCATTTGCTGACTGCAGTGCAAGGGAACAAAATAAGAGATTATCAGTGTGAGGCATTTTGTGACTGCAGTCCAAGGGAACAAAATAAGATATTATCAGTGTGATGCATTTGCGTGCTGCAGTCAGAAGAACAAAATAAGAGATTATCAGTGTGATGCATTTGCTGACTGCAGTCCAAGAGAACAAAATAAGAGATTATCAGTGTCATGCATTTGCTGACTGCAGTCGAAGGGAACAAAATAAGAGATTATCAGTGTGATGCATTTGCGTGCTGCAGTCAGAAGAACAAAATAAGAGATTATCAGTGTGATGCATTTGTTGACTGCAGTCAGAAGAACAAAATAAGAGATTATCAGTGTGATGCATTTGCGTGCTGCAGTCAGAAGAACAAAATAAGAGATTATCAGTGTGATGCATTTGTTGACTGCAGTCAGAAGAACAAAATAAGAGATTATCAGTGTGAGGCATTTGCTGACTGCAGTCCAAGAGAACAAAATAAGAGATTATCAGTGTCATGCATTTGCTGACTGCAGTCGAAGGGAACAAAATAAGAGATTATCAGTGTGATGCATTTGCGTGCTGCAGTCAGAAGAACAAAATAAGAGATTATCAGTGTGATGCATTTGTTGACTGCAGTCAGAAGAACAAAATAAGAGATTATCAGTGTGATGCATTTGCGTGCTGCAGTCAGAAGAACAAAATAAGAGATTATCAGTGTGATGCATTTGTTGACTGCAGTCAGAAGAACAAAATAAGAGATTATCAGTGTGAGGCATTTTGTGACTGCAGTCCAAGGGAACAAAATAAGAGATTATTAGTGTGAGGCATTTTGTGACTGCAGTCCAAGGGAACAAAATAAGAGATTATCAGTGTGAGGCATTTTGTGACTGCAGTCCAAGGGAACAAAATAAGAGATTATCATTGTGATGCATTTGCTGACTGCAGTCCAAGGGAACAAAATAAGAGATTATCAGTGTGATGCATTTGCGTGCTGCAGTCAGAAGAACACACTAAGAGATTATCAGTGTGATGCATTTGCTGACTGCAGTCCAAGGGAACAAAATAAGAGATTATCAGTCTGAGGCATTTGTTGACTGCAGTCAGAAGAGCAAAATAAGAGATTATCAGTGTGAGGCATTTGCTGACTGCAGTCCAAGGGAACAAAATAAGAGATTATTAGTGTGATGCATTTGCTGACTGCAGTCAGAAGAACAAAATAAGAGATTATTAGTGGGATGCATTTGCGTACTGCAGTCAGAAGAACAAAATAAGAGATTATCAGTGGGATGCATTTGCGTACTGCAGTCAGAAGAACAAAATAAGAGATTATCAGTGTGATGCATTTGCTGACTGCAGTCCAAGGGAACAAAAGAGATTATCAGTGTGAGGCATTTTGTGACTGCAGTCCAAGGGAACAAAACAAGAGATTATCAGTGTGAGGCATTTTGTGACTGCAGTCCAAGGGAACAAAATAAGAGATTATCAGTGTGAGGCATTTTGTGACTGCAGTCCAAGGGAACAAAATAAGAGATTATCATTGTGATGCATTTGCTGACTGCAGTCAGAAGAACAAAATAAGAGATTATCAGTGTGATGCATTTGCTGACTGCAGTCAGAAGAACAAAATAAGAGATTATCAGTGTGATGCATTTGCGTGCTGCAGTCAGAAGAACAAAATAAGAGATTATCAGTGTGATGCATTTGCTGACTGCAGTCCAAGGGAACAAAACAAGAGATTATCAGTGTGAGGCATTTGCTGACTGCAGTCAGAAGAACAAAATAAGAGATTATCAGTGTGATGCATTTACTGACTGCAGTCCAAGGGAACAAAATTAGAGATTATCAGTGTGATGCATTTGCTGACTGCAGTCCAAGGGAACAAAATAAGAGATTATCAGTGTGAGGCATTTGCTGACTGCAGTCAGAAGAACAAAATAAGAGATTATCAGTGTGATGCATTTGCTGACTGCAGTCCAAGGGAACAAAATTAGAGATTATCAGTGTGATGCATTTGCTGACTGCAGTCCAAGGGAACAAAATAAGAGATTATCAGTGTGAGGCATTTGCTGACTGCAGTCAGAAGAACAAAATAAGAGATTATCAGTGTGATGCATTTGCTGACTGCAGTCCAAGCGAACAAAATTAGAGATTATTAGTGTGATGCATTTGCTGACTGCAGTCAGAAGAACAAAATAAGAGATTATCAGTGTGAGGCATTTGCTGACTGCAGTCCAAGGGAACAAAATAAGAGATTATCAGTGTGATGCATTTGCTGACTGCAGTCCAAGGGAACAAAATAAGAGATTATCAGTGTGATGCATTTGCTGGCTGCAGTCCAAGGGAACAAAATTAGAGATTATCAGTGTGATGCATTTGCTGACTGCAGTCCAAGGGAACAAAATAAGAGATTATCAGTGTGAGGCATTTGCTGACTGCAGTCAGAAGAACAAAATAAGAGATTATCAGTGTGAGGCATTTGCTGACTGCAATCAGAAGAACAAAATAAGAGATTATCAGTGTGATGCATTTGCTGACAGCAGTCCAAGAGAACAAAATAAGAGATTATCAGTGTGATGCATTTGCTGACTGCAGTCCAAGGGAACAAAATAAGAGATTATCAGTGTGATGCATTTGCTGACTGCAGTCAGAAGAACAAAATAAGAGATTATCAGTGTGAGGCATTTGCTGACTGCAGTCAGAAGAACAAAATAAGAGATTATCAGTGTGAGGCATTTGATGACTGCAGTCAGAAGAACAAAATAAGAGATCATCAGTGGGATGCATTTGCTGACTGCAGTCAGAAGAACAAAATAAGAGATTATCAGTGTGAGGCATTTGCTGACTGCAGTCAGAAGAACAAAATAAGAGATTATCAGTGTGAGGCATTTGCTGACTGCAGTCCAAGGGAACAAAATAAGAGATTATCAGTGTGATGCATTTGCTGACTGCAGTCAGAAGAACAAAATAAGAGATTATCAGTGTGATGCATTTGCTGACTGCAGTCAGAAGAACAAAATAAGAGATTATCAGTGTGATGCATTTGTTGACTGCAGTCAGAAGAACAAAATAAGAGATTATCGGTGTGATGCATTTTGTGACTGCAGTCCAAGGGAACAAAATAAGAGATTATTAGTGTGATGCATTTGCTGACTGCAGTCAGAAGAACAAATAAGAGATTATTACTGTGATGCATTTGCTGACTGCAGTGCAAGGGAACAAAATAAGAGATTATCAGTGTGAGGCATTTTGTGACTGCAGTCCAAGGGAACAAAATAAGATATTATCATTGTGATGCATTTGCCGACTGCAGTCAGAAGAACAAAATAAGAGATTATCAGTGTGATGCATTTGTGTGCTGCAGTCAGAAGAACAAAATAAGAGATTATCAGTGTGATGCATTTGCTGACTGCAGTCCAAGAGAACAAAATAAGAGATTATCAGTGTCATGCATTTGCTGACTGCAGTCGAAGGGAACAAAATAAGAGATTATCAGTGTGATGCATTTGTTGACTGCAGTCAGAAGAACAAAATAAGAGATTATCAGTGTGATGCATTTGTTGACTGCAGTCCAAGGGAACAAAATAAGAGATTATCAGTGTGAGGCATTTTGTGACTGCAGTCCAAGGGAACAAAATAAGAGATTATCAGTGTGAGGCATTTTCTGACTGCAGTCCAAGGGAACAAAATAAGAGATTATCAGTGTGAGGCATTTTGTGACTGCAGTCCAAGGGAACAAAATAAGAGATTATCATTGTGATGCATTTGCTGACTGCAGTCCAAGGGAACAAAATAAGAGATTATCAGTGTGATGCATTTGCGTGCTGCAGTCAGAAGAACACAATAAGAGATTATCAGTGTGATGCATTTGCTGACTGCAGTCCAAGGGAACAAAATAAGAGATTATCAGTCAGGCATTTGTTGACTGCAGTCAGAAGAGCAAAATAAGAGATTATCAGTGTGAGGCATTTGCTGACTGCAGTCCAAGGGAACAAAGTAAGAGATTATTAGTGTGATGCATTTGCTGACTGCAGTCAGAAGAACAAAATAAGAGATTATTAGTGGGATGCATTTGCGTACTGCAGTCAGAAGAACAAAATAAGAGATTATCAGTGGGATGCATTTGCTGACTGCAGTCAGAAGAACAAAATAAGAGATTATCAGTGTGAGGCATTTGCTGACTGCAGTCAGAAGAACAAAATAAGAGATTATCAGTGTGAGGCATTTGCTGTCTGCAGTCAGAAGAACAAAATAAGAGATTATCAGTGTGATGCATTTGTTGACTGCAGTCAGAAGAACAAAATAAGAGATTATCGGTGTGATGCATTTTGTGACTGCAGTCCAAGGGAACAAAATAAGAGATTATTAGTGTGATGCATTTGCTGACTGCAGTCAGAAGAATAAAATAAGAGATTATTACTGTGATGCATTTGCTGACTGCAGTGCAAGGGAACAAAATAAGAGATTATCAGTGTGAGGCATTTTGTGACTGCAGTCCAAGGGAACAAAATAAGATATTATCATTGTGATGCATTTGCCGACTGCAGTCGAAGGGAACAAAATAAGAGATTATCAGTGTGATGCATTTGCGTGCTGCAGTCAGAAGAACAAAATAAGAGATTATCAGTGTGAGGCATTTGTTGACTGCAGTCCAAGGGAACAAAATAAGAGATTATCAGTGTGAGGCATTTGCTGACTGCAGTCCAAGGGAACAAAATAAGAGATTATCAGTGTGATGCATTTGCTGACTGCAGTCAGAAGAACAAAATAAGAGATTATCAGTGTGAGGCATTTGCTGTCTGCAGTCAGAAGAACAAAATAAGAGATTATCAGTGTGATGCATTTGTTGACTGCAGTCAGAAGAACAAAATAAGAGATTATCGGTGTGATGCATTTTGTGACTGCAGTCCAAGGGAACAAAATAAGAGATTATTAGTGTGATGCATTTGCTGACTGCAGTCAGAAGAATAAAATAAGAGATTATTACTGTGATGCATTTGCTGACTGCAGTGCAAGGGAACAAAATAAGAGATTATCAGTGTGAGGCATTTTGTGACTGCAGTCCAAGGGAACAAAATAAGATATTATTAGTGTGATGCATTTGCTGACTGCAGTCAGAAGAACAAAATAAGAGATTATTAGTGGGATGCATTTGCGTACTGCAGTCAGAAGAACAAAATAAGAGATTATCAGTGGGATGCATTTGCTGACTGCAGTCAGAAGAACAAAATAAGAGATTATCAGTGTGAGGCATTTGCTGACTGCAGTCAGAAGAACAAAATAAGAGATTATTACTGTGATGCATTTGCTGACTGCAGTGCAAGGGAACAAAATAAGAGATTATCAGTGTGAGGCATTTTGTGACTGCAGTCCAAGGGAACAAAATAAGATATTATCATTGTGATGCATTTGCCGACTGCAGTCGAAGGGAACAAAATAAGAGATTATCAGTGTGATGCATTTGCGTGCTGCAGTCAGAAGAACAAAATAAGAGATTATCAGTGTGAGGCATTTGTTGACTGCAGTCCAAGGGAACAAAATAAGAGATTATCAGTGTGAGGCATTTGCTGACTGCAGTCCAAGGGAACAAAATAAGAGATTATCAGTGTGATGCATTTGCTGACTGCAGTCAGAAGAACAAAATAAGAGATTATCAGTGTGAGGCATTTGCTGTCTGCAGTCAGAAGAACAAAATAAGAGATTATCAGTGTGATGCATTTGTTGACTGCAGTCAGAAGAACAAAATAAGAGATTATCGGTGTGATGCATTTTGTGACTGCAGTCCAAGGGAACAAAATAAGAGATTATTAGTGTGATGCGTTTGCTGACTGCAGTCAGAAGAATAAAATAAGAGATTATTACTGTGATGCATTTGCTGACTGCAGTGCAAGGGAACAAAATAAGAGATTATCAGTGTGAGGCATTTTGTGACTGCAGTCCAAGGGAACAAAATAAGATATTATCATTGTGATGCATTTGCCGACTGCAGTCGAAGGGAACAAAATAAGAGATTATCAGTGTGATGCATTTGCGTGCTGCAGTCAGAAGAACAAAATAAGAGATTATCAGTGTGAGGCATTTGCTGACTGCAGTCCAAGGGAACAAAATAAGAGATTATCAGTGTGAGGCATTTTGTGACTGCAGTCCAAGGGAACAAAATAAGAGATTATCAGTGTGAGGCATTTTGTGACTGCAGTCCAAGGGAACAAAATAAGAGATTATCAGTGTGAGGCATTTTGTGACTGCAGTCCAAGGGAACAAAATAAGAGATTATCATTGTGATGCATTTGCTGACTGCAGTCAGAAGAACAAAATAAGAGATTATCAGTGTGATGCATTTGCGTGCTGCAGTCAGAAGAACAAAATAAGAGATTATCAGTGTGATGCATTTGCTGACTGCAGTCCAAGGGAACAAAACAAGAGATTATCAGTGTGAGGCATTTGCTGACTGCAGTCAGAAGAACAAAATAAGAGATTATCAGTGTGATGCATTTACTGACTGCAGTCCAAGGGAACAAAATTAGAGATTATCAGTGTGATGCATTTGCTGACTGCAGTCCAAGGGAACAAAATAAGAGATTATCAGTGTGATGCATTTGCTGACTGCAGTCCAAGCGAACAAAATTAGAGATTATTAGTGTGATGCATTTGCTGACTGCAGTCAGAAGAACAAAATAAGAGATTATCAGTGTGAGGCATTTGCTGACTGCAGTCCAAGGGAACAAAATAAGAGATTATCAGTGTGATGCATTTGCTGACTGCAGTCAGAAGAACAAAATAAGAGATTATCAGTGTGATGCATTTGCTGACTGCAGTCAGAAGAACAAAATAAGAGATTATCAGTGTGAGGCATTTGCTGACTGCAGTCCAAGGGAACAAAATAAGAGATTATCAGTGTGAGGCATTTGCTGACTACAGTCAGAAGAACAAAATAAGAGATTAACAGTGTGATGCATTTGCTGACTGCTGTTTTAAGTCACCCAAGGTTGTGGCTTTCTCTCACAATGAGGATGAATGAAGTGGACAATAGCAGCTCTTAGAGAGACACAGGAAGAATGAAGGAGACATACGGTGCCTGTAAAAAGCATTCCCTGTCTTAAGATGTTCACTTTATAGTTTACTTTACTTATTTGTTGTTTCCTGTCAAATAAAAAATAAACATCACAAAAAAAAAAATCAGATCTTGTCTTTGGATAAGATGAATACAATATTGGATACAAGCATTTTTCCAAGCTGCTGCATCGTGAGGGGAGCCACCAAGACAACTGTGACAGATTCAGTGGCTGTGATTGGAGAGGCTGTGCAGTCTGTGTTTGCCAATTGCCGTGGAAAGAATCCAGATTTATTTATTTATTTATCTGGTTTGTTTTTATATGATTTGATGTCATAAAAAATAAAAAGATGTAAAACCCCACAGGGGAGAATGTTTTTTTTTAATCGGCTCTGTAAAGTCATAAAGAAGCAGGAAGAAGCCAGAGAGGTCGAGGAGGAGTGGATTGAGTCTGCTATTGTCTCTGCTTCATCAATATCCTCTTATATAAATGTCAGCTGTGGCGCTTCCCTCATCACGCTTTCATCACCCCACTGGCTTTATCCTCTGCTACAAGGGGAGGGACATCACTCTCTCATCTCTCTTTATCGTTTTTCTCCTTCCACACCCCCTAAATCGTTTTGCTCCTTCTCCCCCATTTTTCCTCGTTTTTCTCAGCCCTTGTGGTTGCTTTTCTTCTCATTCTTCATCCCTCCATACCTCCCTCCCTCCCCGCCTCTCTCGTGGCGATGCGTCACCAGTCTGCCCCATGAAACAAGTCAATTTTCTGCCAGCTCGGCGGATGAATAAATCTCCCTGGCTCTGCTCAGAGCGATGGGGATATTTATCTAAGTGGAGTGTGTCCTCCTCGGCTCAACGCCACCGAGGCCCCTTTTACACAAGGAGCAGTGGGAGGAGGAGGAGGAGGAGGAGGAGAGCATACTGTAAAAAATAAAAGAGAACCAGGTGGCAAGAAAATAAAAAGTGACAAAAGGTGGAAACAGCTGATGGATGACAGAAAATAGAAAGTAAAAGAAAAATTTGTAAAAATTCTAATTTACAAATTAAAATTAAAACTCAATACCAAAAACAAGCGCTTATGATAAAATTCAGACTGAATTTTTTTTCAGATTAAAAATGTAGATTTTAAACTTACATTAATGGGGAATAAAGTTAATTCATATTGAATTCCAAATATTCAAATTGCAGTTATACAGATATACGTCTAGTAGAAAGAATTCAGATTTTAAAAATCAGATTTAAATATTTAAATACATTTTAAGAAATTCCAGCAAATTTAATTAAAAGTTCTGATTTTTAGAAACGTAAAAGCATCAGATTTAAAAAATAATGTTTGAAATGCAGTTTTCGAGTGACTCAAATGTGAATTAAACTTTAAATAGAATAAATTCAAAATTTAAAAATATAGTTAAAAAACAAATTTTAAAATTGTTAAAAAATCAGGTTTTAAAAATGCACTGGAAAAAAAATAGGTTGATTTTTTTTTTTTTAAGTAAAACCAAATCAGAATTAAAATTAGAACCGAAAAGAAATTCAGCTAAAAATAGGATTAAAATAAAATCTTTTGACAAAAACAGCATAGTTGAAAGAATTCTTATTGAAAACTTTCATTCAGTGATTTTTCTTTTGCTCCATCGACTTGAGGTCATTTCAAACTTAATGGCGGCCAATCAGGAGACAGCAATGAGATTTATTTCTATAGGGTTAATGTTCATGTTAAAATAATAATGTAGAGTAAATTAATTCTTTGTTCTCTCGTTGTTCTCTCTGGTAACACACTTAAATTTTTACAGTCCAGTATTTTATATGAATTTTATCAGTTTATTTATTTATTTTTTTCCCCCAAGAGAAATGCTTGAGTTTGAAAATGTGCAACTTCTCTTTGGAGAGTTTGTAAATGTTTTTCTTCTATGAGCTGGATGAAGGTGCAGAGAACATGAGAATGAGGAGGTCAAAGCTGAAGCAAAGGAGGAGGAGGAGAAGAAAGAATGAGGAAAGGAAGAAGGAAGAAATAGTTGTTGTAGTAATAATAATAATAATAGTTAATGTTTGTGCATCACTGAGGCCTGCTGAGGCTTCAGAAACAGGAGCGGGTCCAGATCAGTGGCGGCCCTCCTGTTTCGGGCCACACTCACTGACACACCTCATTTTTATATTTTTCCCAGAGAGGATGAGGAGAATGACGACTGATGATGAACATTTGGGGGAAGCAGAAGCTTCTCTGGCTGATTAGCAGGATAATCGGCACAAAGGGGAATTCATCCGGCTGTGACTCCAGTCTCTTCCATTTTTAATGCTGTGCTGTATTTTGCAGTGTAACAAGTGTTAGGATTTAAAAAGCTTTGGGCAGCAGCAGCGGTGGCAGCGGATCGGAGGAACGAGGGGGGTCGTGCTCTGGCCCGGCATTAAAGCAAAGTAAATAGCTGCTGTGTCTCATTACATCCATTTTTAAAGGGGTCTGTTAGTGTAATGAATGCTGCTGCTGGCTCCGCCTCCTGCAAGATTAAGGACACCAACACCATCTTTCACGCAAGATAAAATGCAAGCAAATATTTCTTTTGCAATTAAAACGGTCGACTTTTGTTTATGCACAACAGGCACCAAGTTTTGGACTTAATTACCTACAATAACGGTGTGATATATCGCCAATATGAGAGAGCGTGATATGAAACAAGACACTTTTAATAAAGTCATAAAGACGGGCATGAGCCCCGCCGAGCGGAAACACTGTGTGTGTGTGTGTGTGTGTGTGTGTGTGTGTGTGTGTGTGTGTGTGTGTGTGTGTGTGTGTGTGTGTGTGTGTGTGTGTGTGTGTGTGTCCTTTAATTTGTTTGCACACAGAAGCATCTGCAGTTACACTGTAAAAACACACACTAAAATTTAGTCCAGTCAACTCATCCTAGTAAATACAGTGGAACACAGAATTTGAACAGCACCCACCCACCCACACACACAGTGATTTTAATTTTTTATGACATCAAATCAAAGGTTTATTTATTTCTTTATGCATAAAGGATTTGTGTGTGTGTGTGTGTGTGTGTGTGTGTGTGTGTGTGTGTGTGTGTGTGTGTGTGTGTGTGTGTGTGTGTGTGTGTGTGTGTGTGTGTAGTGACGGAATGTTTGTTGGATTTCAGTCAAATGTGAAGAGTGTGACAGTACAATAAATCTGTCAAGAGCAGCCTGTCCTTAAAATCTTTGTGAGCATGAGAGACAAGTGAGGGAAGCCAACAAAGCTGCCAGGACAACGCTGAGAGTGATAAAAGGATCAGTGGATCTGATTGGAGAAACCTTTGTTGGTTCCTGTTCCAGTCACAGAAAGACTTTGTTTCATAGAAAACAGATTAAATCCTGATTTAAGGTCCCAATTTAGTGAAAATGTAAAGTGTCCATGTGAGGAAAGTCAGTCAGTCAGCATCTCTTTAAACAATATGAAACTTGTTGATCCGCAATCTAAAGTTTAATAAATATTTTAAGGAGATTTGAGACTGTGTGTTGATTTGATGAGTCATTTTAAGTTGGTGAAACACCATTTAGATGAAACCTATTAAATTAAGTTATTTTAACTAAATAAACTTAAGGAAACAAAAATAATTTGTTCAACTCTGATAACCATCTCAGAACCTACAAAGATGAGTTGCTCTGACTTGAAGTCTGTTGACTTAAAATGATCAACTGAATGAACGTCCCACTTTTTGAGTTTTTGATCAAGAAAAATTTGAGTTGATCAAGAAAAACTGTCATAATATAAAAATACTAATAATATTTAGAAATATATATATATATATATATATATATATATATATATATATATATATATATATATATATATATATATATATATATATATATATATATATATATATATATAGGTTGAGAGGTTTAATTAATCGGGTTAATATAATAAATCTATTTGAGTCACAGTCTTAACTACAATTCTTAAAACAATATGTGAATTTACACCATGAGGAAAAAAATGAACAAACAAACAAACAAAACAATATTATAAGTGTTGTTGTTAGCATTATTTATGTTGTGGGCTGGGGTGTTTGGCTGGCTTGGTTTTTGTTTTCTGTTTCTCCAACCAGGTGGTATGCATTCAGGACTGAGTGGCTGAGCATTAGGACCTCACCCTGAACACCTGAGGCTTGTTTTCACATGCAGGTCATAAGGACTCACAGCTGTGGTGTATTCTGTCTTGATCAGAGATTGCTGCATTTAAACCTTGAATGCACAGTGTGTGATTGCCAGAGACGCGACCTTGTGAGCAGACGTGTGAGATCGACGTCAGGAGAACAATCTCACCATCACGGACGCAGAGACCGCTCCAGGTTTGACGCCACAGTCTGTGAAGGAGGATTGGGTGAGGTCTCACGCTCTTCAGCACACTTCCTGAGGTAATTTGGTTTTGGTGACTTTTATGAAGTAATGACAGTGGATTTGGTGTCCCTCACACCTTGTGTTAGTGAGCTGTCACGTTATGCTAATTGTCTAATCAGCTTCTGCTGCAGTGGAGATTTGAACTGAGTTGTTCCGTGCCTGCAGGGTAAGAAGCTGATGTATAGATTTAAGCCAGGAAGTGTTTGCTGATTGTGTGCACCTTTGAGCTGTGTCTCTCTGTGTGGAGTTGGACTCACCTCATGTTTGAGCGCTATATAAGAAAGAAGTTGATTGATTGATTGATTGATGTTTCCTTTCTTCACAGACTCGGTTTGTCGCGGCCACCTGGGGGGTGTCAGCGGGGTCCCTGGGTCCGAACTGCTGTGGCTCCGGACCGTTTGCGCTGTTGAGAGCGCGCCGTGTTTCCACCTCACCAGACCGTGGACTGTTTAGTTGTTTAGCACTTCTCACTGTTATGTTTATTAAATTCTGTTATCCTTTGAACCGTGCTCTGCTTATTTTATGCTGGGTCCTTTCAAACGCTGGGTCGGTGCTCCGACCGCGTCCGAAACATAACAATTTGTACATAACTGTGCTTTGTAATTTTAAAACAATAAAAGACAAAACACAGAAAATATTATTTATAAACACAACCACAAAGAAAATTATCTAAACATGAAAAGATTTAATTAAATATTATTATTAACTAATTATTTTATTTTATTGCAAAATAATTAAAATCACTTCCTGCTCAACTAATAGTTGGTTTTAAGTTGTTTATAATTAGTTTTGATTTTTTTTTTTCATTATTAAGTTTTTGCAACTTGAAAGCATTATGAAGTTTTTTTTTTTTTTTTTTACAGGAGCAACATGTAGAAGTACACAGAAAGCGATATATATGCGCGCGCGCGCACACACACGTATTAAATCTTCCACTGTAAAACAAACTTTTTTAAATGATGGTGAAGCCGTTTCTCTGTTGTTCTGGGAGCACTGACATCTTTTTCAATTACATCGGGGTTAAAGGTTGACTCGCCGCCTCGGCCTCCTCACCCACCTCGCCCCGGGTTGTCGGTTCTTTATGTTATTACCATTAAGACGTTTATGGAGGACGGCGCCATCGAAGCCTTTTAAATTGGCTGTAACATTAGTGCTGATTCTGTGGAATCTGCTGAATGAAGCTGCAGCAGAAATCAGGACGCGCGCGGAGATGGAAGAGCAGAATTCCTCCTAAAGCCTATTTTAATTATCACGTGTGCACGCGTGTTTGCGGAGAAGGTTCGTGATGCATTACCATGATGAATGCAGACGCTTTTCATTAGAGACAAAAGAAAGCTGTTGTGACACGATTATGGTAAAAACAATAAGTGCGCGGTGTGATGGATAAGGCTGCAGACGGCGGCCCGGCCGGGTGGAAGCAGGCTCCCCCTCAGGGCTTTAGTCAGACAAATCGTTTTGTCGACCCCCCCATTTTTATTCATAAGCGTTTGGCCCTGAGAAAGACATCAAACCAGGAATACAACGAGAGGTCAACATCGTCTGTGCGTAATGTTAACCTCCGCATTGATGAAGCTAATTCACATTTCCTCAGTCCGGCCTGCGGGGCTCCAGAGAGCGGCGGGAGGAGTGCGCACGTACACGTGCATGCATGTGTGTGTGTGTGTGTGTGTGAGAGAGAGAGCCGCCTGTACCTCCCTGTTGACCTCCTCATGGGGTTTGTATTGATAGTGTTTGCTGAAAGGAGGAGTAAGTGAATGTTGTCGCAGCTCATTGGAATGACAATGGCGGCATATGGTTGGAGCGTGTTGCCTTGTGGTCGTGGCAGCCACCATATTCCTCTGCCGTGGGTTGCCAGGTGCTTCATGAACGGACCCACTGAGAGCTGACAAATCATCAAACGCAACATGCTGCCTCGTGGACCTTCTGCCCGGCGGAGAAAGTTCTCTGCACTACTTCTCCAGTCTGACACCAGGGATCGGTTCTGGTTGCAAACTAACAACCAGGTTCTGGTTGTTAGTTTGCAACCAGGTTCTGGTTGCAAACTAAGAGCCGGGTTAGTAATTTGGATGACTTCAGTCTGTGTCGGGTGACGTTGGATGACTTCAGTCTGTGTCGGGTGACGTTGGATGACTTCAGTCTGTGTCGGGTGACGTTGGATGACTTCAGTCTGTGTCGGGTGACGTTGGATGACTTCAGTCTGTGTCGGATGACGTTGGATCACTTCAGTCTGTGTTGGATGACATTGGATCACTTCAGTCTGTGTTGGATGACATTGGATCACTTCAGTCTGTGTTGGATGACGTTGGATCACTTCAGTCTGTGTTGGATGATGTTGGATCACTTCGGTCTGTGTCAGGTGACGTTGGATCACTTCAGTTGTGTCGGTGACGTTGGATCACTTCAGTTGTGTCGGATGACGTTGGATCACTTCGGTCTGTGTCAGGTGACGTTGGATCACTTCAGTCTGTGTTGGATGACGTTGGATCACTTCGGTCTGTGTCAGGTGACGTTGGATCACTTCGGTCTGTGTCAGGTGACATTGGATCACTTCGGTCTGTGTCGGTGACATTGGATCACTTCGGTCTGTGTCGGTGACATTGGATCACTTCGGTCTGTGTCGGTGACATTGGATCACTTCGGTCTGTGTCAGGTGACGTTGGATCACTTCGGTCTGTGTTGGATGACGTTGGATGCATGCGGTGTGATTTGGTTTGTCTTCATTTGAAGGCTGATGACTGAGTTCCCACAAGAGAAAATATGAATTTTTCAGAAAAAGATAACGAATGTTGAAAAAGGAAGAAGAAGCTGGATTCTGTGTCCAGCTGGAAGTCCAAGGACCATCCACCACCATGAAGCTGTTGCTTTGGGTTTTCTGTCCTGCTGCTGTCTTTTTGTAAGCAGTGTAGCAAAGAAATCTGCCAAAAAGCTCCTGCAAAGACACGATGATATGAAGAAAGAATCCAACAAAAGACTCTGAAGCTGAGAAGACCAAATCCAGAAAAGAGCAGCAAGACCAAGAAACTGGATTCTGTATCCAGCTGGAAGCCCAGGAGGTCACATTTAAAGAGAAGGAAGAGGAGAAGAGAATTAGTTTAACTCTGACCGTGACAACAGAAAAACTGAAATCAACAGCAGTTTACTGGATCATCTCCTTTAATGTTCACCTGATGTTGAGATGGAAGCTGACATGAACCTCAGTGTGTTTGCTTTTAGCTCATTAAGTGAAGCTGCCCAGCAGTTAAAAAAAAAAAAAATCTATAGTTTACAATGTTTAAACCTATAACTAAAAACAGTAGGATTCTATGTTGTTTTGGAGATTTTACTGTAGGTATTAATATACATATGTGACAGACTGGCGTCCTGTCCAGAGTGAACCCGCCTCACGCTCTATGACTGCTGGGATGGGCTCCAGGCCCCCGCGACCCTTAATGGGACTAAGCAGTTGAAGATGAGTGTGTGTGTATTAATATAAATAACTAGAGGTAATGGTGTCGTTTATTATAGGCTTTCACATGAGTTTCTATGGTTTACGAGGGATTTAGATGTTCTCACGTGGGTTAGAGACCCGACAAGATCAGGATCAGACAGAACAGATCGGCCACTCGAGACGTAAATTAACGAACATTTTAAGTAAATTTCTTTGTGTGAACCTTTGAAGGATTCTTGTTCGTGTCTTCAGTAATCTAATAAAGGTCAACAAGAGTCTCGGATTTTCAAGACAAAAATTCAAGACACCCTCACCCCTAAAACTTGGTACTCGATGATACAAAACGGACATTACAGTGATGTTTATGTTGTTGGGTCATTATCGAGGACCTCTGTGAGCGTGATCCCGGAGTTAGAGAGACACCCGTCAGAGACAGGGCGAGGTCGAGGACCTCTGTGAGCGTGATCCCGGAGTTAGAGAGACACCCGTCAGAGACAGGGCGAGGTCGAGGACCTCTGTGAGCGTGATCCAGGAGTTAGAGAGACACCCGTCAGAGACAGGGCGGGGTCGAGGACCTCTGTGAGCGTGATGCCGGAGTTAGAGAGACACCCGTCAGAGACAGGGCGGGGTCGAGGACCTCTGTGAGCGTGATCCCGGAGTTAGAGAGACACCCGTCAGAGACAGGGCGGCGTCGAGGACCTCTGTGAGCGTGATCCCGGAGTTAGAGAGACACCCGTGAGAGACAGGGCGCGGTCGAGGACCTCTGTGAGCGTGATCCCGGAGTTAGAGAGACACCCGTGAGAGACAGGGCGGGGTCGAGGACCTCTGTGAGCGTGATCCCGGAGTTAGAGAGACACCCGTCAGAGACAGGGCGGGGTCGAGGACCTCTGTGAGCGTGATCCCGGAGTTAGAGAGACACCCGTCAGAGACAGGGCGGGGTCGAGGACCTCTGTGAGCGTGATCCCGGAGTTAGAGAGACACCCGTCAGAGACAGGGCGGCGTCGAGGACCTCTGTGGTCGTCCTCTGCATTTCACCATCAGGATGCTTTTGGAAAACTAAAACAAATGTTTGATAGAACAAATGTTGCATCACTTCAAATTTTCACACACTTTCGGTGACAGCAAAAGTTTGTTTTTACTATTTGGAATCTTCTCCTGTTCACTTTTGGCAGTTTTTTTTTCTTTAAGAGTCTTTATGACAGGAAGTCACTGGTTCAAAGAGCTTCAAGACATGGGGTCAATTCCTGGTCAGGATAATCTACATTCAGGTGTCAATCTGGAGATGCCTGTGTGAGGGTTTGTTTAACGTGTGACTGTCATTCCACAGCGGCAAACCCACGATCCCTGACAGATCCTTAACCTCCTCCGATGACTGCACCCAGACGATGGAGGTCCAAAGACCTGCTGCAGAACTTCACACTGTTGGGTTAGAAGCTGTCACCTCCTCCGGCTGGTCCACTGTTGAGGACTTCTTGTCTCACCAGTGTCTGGTTAGCTGTCCCGTGTTCTGGGTCCCTGTTGGGTTCCCACCATATTTCACCCCAACAGACAATCCCCAATGTTGTCCGTTGCCCAGGCAGAGGCAGATCCAGGATTTTGTAAAGTGGGACCTGGGGGGAATTTGTAAATTTTTGTTTGGTGAACTGTGACTGTCAGTCAGAAAATAACTGCTTGTGAGACTTACAGCCAGCTGCTGTAGTAAAACTAATGATTGCCTGTATTTATTTATATTAATACTTAGAGTAAAGTGTTAACTCAGCCACATGGGGTGTGCAGCCAGTACATTCTGAGTGCCGGTCCCAAGCCCGGATAAATGAGGAGGGTTGCGTCAGGAAGGGCATCCGGCGTAAAACAAGCCAACCCAACTATGCAGACTCAGAATCAAATTCCCATACCGGATCGGTCGGGGCCCGGGTTAACAACGTCCGCCACTGGTGCTATTGCCCAACAGGGTGCCGGTGGAAACTGGGCTACTGCTGGGCGAAGACGACAAAGAAGAGGAGGAAAACGTTGCCACGAACAGCGGGAGAAGAAGAAAACTAGAAGGGTGGAAATGAGAGTGGGGACTTTGAATGTTGGTAGTATGACTGGTAAAGGGAGAGAGCTGGCTGAAATGATGGAGAGGAGAAAGGTAGACATATTGTGTGTGCAAGAGACCAAGTGGAAGGGAAGTAAGAGCAGGAGCATCGGCGGTGGGTACAAGTTGTTGTACCATGGTGAGGACAGGAAGAGAAATGGTGTTGGGGTCATTTTAAAGGAAGAGTATGTTAAAAGTGTGTTGGAGGTTAAGCGAGTGTCTGACAGGGTGATGAGTGTGAAGTTGGAAATTGAAGGGGTGATGATGAATATCATCAGTGCATATGCCCCACAGGTAGGTTGTGAGATGAAGGAGAAAGAAGATTTCTGGAGTGTGTTAGATGAGGTGGTGGAGAGTGTGCCCAAGCATGAAAGAGTGGTGATAGGAGCAGACTTCAATGGGCATGTTGGTGAAGGGAACAGAGGTGATGAGGAAGTAATGGGTTAGATATGGTATCAAGGATAGGAATGGGGAAGGACAGATGGTAGTTGATTTTGCAAAAAGGATGGAAATGGCTGTGGTGAATACCTACTTTAAGAAAAGGGAGGAGCACAGGGTAACATATAAGAGTGGAGGAAGGTGCACACAGGTGGACTACATTCTTTATAGGAGATGCAAGCTAAAAGAAATCACAGACTGTAAGGTGGTAGCAGGAAAGAGTGTCACTAGACAGCATAGGATGGTTGTTTGTAGGATGACTTTAGAGGTAAAGAAGAAGAAGAGAGTGAGAGCTCAACAAAGGATCAGATGGTGGAAGCTGAAGGAGGAAGACTGTTGTGTGAAATTTAGCGAGCAGGTGAGAGAAGCACTAGTTGGAGGGGAAGCAATTTTGGACAACTAGAAAAGTACTGCAGATGTGGTGAGGGAGACAGCTAGGGCAGTACTGGGTATGACATCTGGACAGTGGAAGGAAGACAAGCAGACTTGGTGGTGGAATGAAGAGGTCCAGGAAAGCATAAGGAGAAAGAGGTTGGCGAAAAAGTTTTGGGATAGTCGGAGAGATGAAGAAAGTAGACAGGAGTACAAGGAGATGCGGCGTAAGGCGAGAAGAGAAGTGGCAAAAGCAAAGGAAAAGGCATATTGCGAGCTGTGCAAGAAGTTGAATAGTAAGGAAGGAGAAAAGGACTTGTACCGATTGGCCAGACAAAGGGACAGAGCTGGAAAGGATGTGCAGCAGGTTAGGGTGGTAAAAGATGCACATGGTAATGTGCTGACAAGTGAGGAGTGTGTGCTGAGAAGGTGGAGGGAATATTTTGAAGAGTTGATGAATAAAGAAAATGAGCAAGAGAAAAGGCTGGATGATGTGGTGAGAGTAAATCAGGAAGTAAAAGAGATTAACAAGGAAGAAGTGAGGGCTGCTATGAAGAGGATGAAGAGTGGAAAGGCAGTTGGTCCAGATGACATTCCAATGGAGGCATGGAAATGTCTAGGAGAGATGGCAGTAGAGTTTCTAACCAGATTGTTTAATAAAATCTTGAAAAGTGAGAGGATGCCTGAGGAGTGGAGACGAAGTGTGCTGGTTCCTATTTTCAAGAACAAGGGTGATGTGCAGAGCTGCAGTAACTACAGAGGCATAAAGCTGATCAGCCACAGCATGAAGTTATGGGAAAGAGTAGTAGAAGCTAGGCTTAGAAAACAGGTGAAGATCTGTGAGCAGCAATATGGTTTCATGCCAAGAAAGAGCACTACAGATGCAGTGTTTGCTCTGAGAATACTGTTGGAAAAGTACAGAGAAGGACAGAAAGAGTTACATTGTGTGTTTGTGGACTTAGAAAAAGCTTATGATAGGGTGCCAAGAGAAGAGTTGTGGCATTGTATGAGGAAGTCTGGAGTGGCAGAGAAGTATGTTAGGGTAGTGCAGGACATGTACAAGAATAGTGTGACAGCGGTGAGATGCGCAGTCGGAATGACAGACTCATTCAAGGTGGAGGTGGGATTACACCAAGGATCAGCTCTGAGTCCTTTCTTGTTTGCAGTGGTGATGGACAGGTTGACAGATGAGATCAGACAGGAGTCCCCATGGACTATGATGTTTGCAGATGACATTGTGATCTGTAGTGAGAGTAGAGAGCAAGTTGAGTCTAGTCTGGAGAAGTGGAGATATGCTTTGGAGAGAAGGGGAATGAAAGTCAGTAGAAGCAAGACTGAGTACATGTGTGTGAATGGGAGGGAGCCCAGTGGAATAGTGCAGTTACAAGGAGTAGAAGTGGTGAAAGTAGATGAGTTTAAATATTTGGGGTCAACTGTTCAAAGTAATGGAGAGTGTGGTAGAAGAGAGTGCAGGCAGGGTGGAGTGGGTGGAGAAAGGTGGCAGGAGTGATTTGTGACCGAAGAATATCAGCAAGAGTGAAGGGGAAAGTTTACAAAACAGTAGTGAGACCAGCTATGTTGTATGGTTTAGAGACAGTGGCACTAACAAAAAGACAGGAGGCAGAGCTGGAGGTGGCAGAGCTGAAGATGTTGAGATTCTCTTTGGGAGTGACAAGAATGGACAAGATTAGGAATGAACATATCAGAGGGACAGCTCAGGTGGGACGGTTTGGAGACAAAGTCAGAGAGGTGAGATTGAGATGGTTTGGACATGTGCAGAGGAGGGACCCAGGGTATATAGGGAGAAGGATGCTGAGGATGGAGCCACCAGGCAGGAGGAGAAGAGGGAGACCAAAGAGGAGGTTCATGGATGTGCTGAGAGAGGACATGCAGGTGGTTGGTGTGACAGAGGAAGATACAGAGGACAGGGTGAGATGGAAACGATTGATCTGCTGTGGCGCCCCCTAACGGGAACAGCCGAAAGACAAAGAAGAAGACTTAAAGTGTCCAAAACAACATTAGAAACCTAACGTTTTTAGCTTTAATACAGTAAACCAAGCTCGTGGAGGTACTCATCTGTGAGATGCTCTTTGCTGATGATGTAGTCTTGACATCACACCCTGAAGACGGTCTGCAGCAGCTTGTTTGTCGCCTCTCTCACGCCTGCAAGGAGTTCAGACTGACCATCAGTGTGAAGAAGACAAACGTCACGGCGCAGGGCACAGTTGCGCCCCCTAACATTGACATTGATGGGTACAGCCTGGAAGCCAAGGAGTACTTCAGGTACCTTGGGTCAACCATCTCTAAGGCTGGGCAGACACTGTACGATATTTTCATTCGTTATACTTGGCTCCAGCTCAAACTGTGCGACAAAACTGCAGGGTTTAAAAGTTCAGAGCGCACGAGTCATGTTCTCACACTGTACGGCCCGATGCTCTGACGCGATCTGACTGCTCACATTGTACGTTCAAAAACCACATGCGCACACACACACACACACACACACACACACACACAGCAGACAACAGCAGGATTTACGACAGATGAGGGAGTAAGTTGCTGCACCTTGCACAGCTGTAAGACTCTGTATGAAATATAGTTTATTTATACAACAGTGTAAGTAGCAACACCTGTTATGAATGTTTATGTTTTCTTTTTTACCGTCCTCTCGTGGATCATGTTGCTGTCTGCTGTGTGCGCGCGCGCATATACGTTCAGTCTGCCCCACCTGATTTCACTCACTGTGCGCGCTGATAAGCATGAACTTTAATATGATATTAGGTTATTGCGAGGGAACACACAAAAAACACAAGACTTTACATGAGATCACTGTTTCGTCTCTCCGGTGTTTGCACATGCACAGTGCGCGAGGTAATCAGCATGTAGACGCTTGTAACGCTGCTTCAGCAGCGCGGAACCCTCACGAGTCACGACAGCCGACCAAAATATCAAACAGGTTTGATTTTCATCCGACAATACGATTCCTGATCGGGAGGTGGTCGTGAGATGTTAAATGCAGCTTGTTACTCCATGTAGACTGCACGATGCAGGATGCATGATTAAGCTGAAACTCGGCGCGATCCAAAAAATTCTCGCACGAGTGAAAAATCGTCTGAAAACGGGCCAAAACTCGCACGGTGTAAGCCCGCCTTAACTTGATGCAGAGATGAACAGCAGGATTGCGATGGCAGCAGCAGTTATGGCCAGACTAAGCCACAGAGTCTGGAACAACTTCAGCCTCAGTGAGAAGAAAAAACTGCGCATCTACCAGACCTGTGTCCTGAGCACACTCCTCTACAGTAGTGAGGCATGGACCGCCTACACCAGACATGAGAAAAAGCTCAACAGCTACCATCTGAGGTGCCTTAAACAAATTCTGCACATCGGCTGGCAGGACAAGGTGCCCAACACAGAGGTCTTGGAACACACCAACATGAGCAGCATGTTCACCATTCTTGGCGAAAGGCACCTTCGTTTGCTCGGCCACGTCAGGAGAATGGATCTGGGCCACATTCCTAAAGATCTACTGTACAGTGAGCTGGCAGAGGGCACTTGTTTGGCTGGTCAACCACACCTGGACTTCAAGAAGGACACGAAAATGTGCAGCATCAATGTCAACATGTAGTGTGCAGAGGACCGTGCAGCCTGGAATCTTACTGTCAGAACAGGTGCACAGAGGAGCAGGCGAGGAACCAAGGCCTCGCTGAGCAACGAGCGAGGAGGAAGGACCGACAGCGGCAACCTCAGCAGGCGTCAGAGCACACGTGCAACAAATGCAGCAGATTGTCACGCATTGGACTGATACGTCATCGTGCAGGTGCAGATAGAAACAAAGGACAAAAGGTGTAAAAAAAAATACAAACAAAGTCACTGCTGGGCAGTGACTGAAAATAGAATCAAGAAAAGAATTAAGTACATTTTGTAGACTTTGGAAAAGTAAATTTACTACATTGTGACTTTGTTTCTTGTCGCTGTAGATTGTTTAGTGTTTTTCTCTTTTTTTTTTGGTAAAGTTTTGGTTATGAGGTGCATTGCATGTAAATTAAACCCATAATATAGTATTGATTACTGCTGTTGTGCATTACATTGATTGATCGATTGTTTTTTTTAGCCCGTCTGGGTCAGTGACTCAAACATTCTTATGTTTTCACCCTGCGTTGGCTTTGCAGTACTCCAGGTTAACATTTTTCTCCAGTGCACATGCTTGAGGTTTCAGAGCATCATACCAACACACTTTCTGCATTTTTTTTGTACATCTTAGTGGATGTGTGGGGAACAAAAAAATTTGCTTGGAAAAAAAACAACTTTATCCTGGAGGTTAGACTTCTTGTCTACTGCAGTTTATACCTGTACTGCAGTGTTTCATTTTGTTTTGTGTTTTACACCGATGTTGTATTAAAGGGTTCAAGGTAATACAGAAATCTGTTTTATACATTTAATGTGCATTTTAGTGAACATTTTGTCATTTTACACATGAAAAAAATTTTGAATTTGCACTGTAATTTTTTGTATACTTTGTGTTTATATTGCAGTATTTATTAAAGGTTCCACTGTAATGCAGAATCTCATTTTATACATTTAAGGTGTATTATATTGGAATTTTGGAGGAGGGGTGGAAATTTCACTCATGAAAAAACGGAAACATGCAGGTTAAACTTTTCTGCTAATGCAGTTTATGTCTGTATTGCAGCATTTGTTATTCTGCTTATTCTGGATATTAAAATACTTTAGGACAATACAGCAACTTGTTTTATGCCTTTAATGTGTATTTTAATGATATCTTTGAGGAAAAAAAACTGCAAATTTTATTCATGAAAAAAGTTAAACCCGTAGACTAAAGGTTTTTATTGGTTTTATATTATCATGTATTTTATTGAACTTTTTTGGTGGGGGGTGTTACTTGTTAAAAAAAAAAAGCAGAAGTTTGGAAAAAACTGAATTTCTCACATCTTCATCACCACTGCAAAAAATCAATCCAGGTGGGTGTGTGGCACTTAATCCTACAGGCACATGGATTTACCTTGTTAATCATGAGATTCACCACCTTCTGGATTATACAATAAATGCCACAACCCATTTTTGTATAATTCTCTTTGTTAACGTGTTCATGAGATTAAGTCACACCCAGTGGCGTAGCACCAAATTCTGGGCCCTAGGTACTAGCCATATTGAAGACCCCCCCCCCCCCCCCCACACACACACACACACTGTTATGTTCTCTTTTATTAACGCAAGCACCAAATTTCTAATGCGTAGTCAAACCAGGTCTAAATAATGTATACCTTAGATCACACCTGGGAGTCACAACCCTTTTTAAAGTTGGAGGAGCAATATTGAGTTGGGGGGTCTGGGGGACCAAACTGCACCATTTTTCTAGAAAATGGTGCAATGTGGTGCATTCCCGTCTGTTAAAATGCACAGGAATGCACCACATTGCACCATTTTTCTAGAAAATGGTGCAGTTTGGTCCCCCAGACCCCCCAACTCAATATTGCTGGCTTTCAAGCTCACCTCTCTTTTCAAAGAATGTGGTTAGCAGCTGCTTTCCCTCATTTAGTTTTCTTTCTGTCCTTTTTTCTCTTCTTTTTTGAAATCTGGACTTTGATTTTTTTTAGGAAAGACATATTTTATTTCAGCCTAAACATTAGGGCTGCAACTAACGATTATTTTACTAATCAGTTCATCGGTTGATTATTTTTTCGATTAATTGTTTTGTTTTTGTTTTTTTTTTACTTGTGAGTTTTGCCATTATTTCTTTAAGTGAGTTATTATTAAAAGGCCTTTATCACACAACATCAACGTTTGACCTTGTAATAAAGTTATGATGTTATATTCTGGTCAAAAACATACCTGGAGTAGTGTTTAGTTTTATTTTGCACATACATACATCACCGACACACCACAGAGAGATTTCCATCAGGTTTAGATTCCTACAGAAACTATCTCAACCACTTACAACATATTACAGCAAGAGTCCACAAAAGTATTTTAAAGGCCTGACGAAAGTGTAATATGTGATCTTTAATAAGATAGTTTCATGAAAAAAGCCAAATGTGCAGTTTATTGCATTTTATTTTTTCTTGTGTAAAAACACAGCTTAGATGTGGTTTGACCAAAACAAATTGTCATTAAACTTAATAAAACAGGGATGAAGTGGAGGTTTAAGAGTCACTCTGTGTTCACAGGAAACACTTATTTCTATATTTATTTATGTTCATTGTTAGTTGGTTTAATCTTTTCTGTTTTGTTTTAGCAGATTCTTTTTGTCCATTTCTCTAAAACTGTATTGTGGCATTATTAGTGATTATTACTATTATTGTTGTTGTTTCTATTATTATTAATATTGATATATAAATACAAATGAATGAATAAAATATTACAATCTGTAATACATTTGACTCTTTTACGACAACAAACGCTGAGCCATGAATTATTATACAGAAAACAAATGTGCTGGCAGCTACAACAGCATGCCAGCTAACGTGTTAGCATGTCTATGGCGTTTTCAATATTGAAGTTAGCATTAAGCTGTTCACATCTCAGCATGTTTGTGTGCATTTTTTTTCTGTATAATAATTAATGGCTCAGTGTTTGTTGTTGTAAAAGAGTCAAATGTATTTCGAATTGTAATTTTTTAAATTTATTTATATATTAATAATAATAATAATAATAATAGCCACAACAACAATAATAGTAATAATAACTAATAATGCTACAATACAATTTTAGAGAAAGAGACAAAATAACCTGATAAAACAAAACACAACAGAAAAGATAAAACCAACTAACAATGAAAATAAATAAATAAATATAGAAATAATTGTTTCCTGTGAACACCGAGTGACTCTTAAACCTCCACTTCATCCCTGTTTCATTAAGTTTAATGACAATTTGTTTCGGTCAAACCACATCTAAGCTGTGTTTTTACACAAGAAAAAATAAAATGCAGTAAACTGCACATTTGTGTCTTTTTTCATGAAAATATCTTATTAAAGATCACATATTACACTTTCGTCAGGCCTTTAAAATATTTTTGTGGACTCTTGCTGTAATATGTTGTAAGTGGTTGAGATAGTTTCTGTAGGCATCTAAAAATGCTCATAATCGGGTGAAACCTGATAGAAATCTTTTTGTGGTGTGTTGGTGATGTATGTATGTGCAAAATAAAACACTACTCCAGCTATGTTTTTGACGAGAATATAACATAACTTTGGTACAAGGTCAAATGTTGATGTTGCGTGATAAAGGCCTTTTAATAATAACTCACTTAAAGAAATAATGGCAAAACTCACATGTAAGTAAAAAACAAAAAACAATCACTCGAAAAAGTAATCGAACAATTAATCAATTACTAAAATAATCATTAGTTGCAGCCCTAGTGTTTAGGCTAAAATAAGACATGTCTTTCCTCAAAAAAAAATCAAAGTCTGGATTTCAAAAAAAGAAGAGCAAAAAAGGACAGGAAAAGAAAACTAAATGAGGGAAAACAGCTGCTAACAAAATTCTTTGAAGAGAGGTGAGGTTGAAGATTAGCTATATATATATGATTTGGTTTCTTTGTATGAGTGGATTATTTGGGTTGTTACTGACTGGTGAAACTTTCATGTCAATAACACCTTTAGAAATATGTTTTCCATCATGTGACAGACAGAAGGAAAACAAATACGTGAGGGTGAAGAAGGTCAGTTTTCTCAAAGACACCAAGAAAAATGTCAAAGTGGAGACAGATTCTGGAACTTCTGTCAGAAACTAATTGAAGGAACCAACCAGAGTGCTGGATAATCTCTGCCCTGGATTCTCCAGTCAAAACCCAGAGTTTCTTTGTGAAAGTCGCCTTGGAGGCACCACCTGGGTGTGGACTCTGGAACACAGCAGACTCACAGTACCTGAGCTTTAGTCCATGTGGACGCAGACGGAGGAGAACCCAAAGGAACAGTGGATTCTGATCAGTCTCTGTCAGTCCATCATGACATCATCAGTTCCCTGAAGATGTATTTTTCTCTTTCTGCCTTCTGGTGGACACTAACCGACTGTTCGTCTAACACCTGAGCGCTTACAGCTGCAAGCTCCTCCCCCTCACACCTCAGCCAACAGTACGGTACCGACCCTGTGGGCTCAGGTCTTGGTTCCTGCAGATGAAAGATGAGGAGAGTCCCAGTTGATCGCCGCTTAGCCACAAATTAAAGTGATCCGATCCTCCTAATCCGAGTCCGTGCATGTAGCCCAGAGAGCAAGACACGCTCAGCTCCGCCCTCAGGATGAACAGCCAATCACCAGCTGCAGGCCGTGACGCCGCCTGGTCGAAGGGGGCGGAGTCAGGACCCACGCGAGGAGAGTGTTTTGGTGAGAAACACCTTCGATCACTGTGCATTTATTTTAAATTCAATCTCACAGAAAATATTTGAGTTGAACTTTTCAATTTAAGGAAGGATTTTAGTCAAACTTCTGCTTTTTAATGACTGGTGTCGTTACCATGGCAACCTGTCCCGACGTGGGACCAGCAGGAAATTCAGTTTCTTGCTCAAGGACGCTTTGACTTACAGGGGTAGTCGGGCATCGAACCGCCGACCTTTTATACCGCCCACTGTGACCTGTGCGTTTGTGACAGAATGTAAGAATCCTGTTACCATGGTAACCAGCAGCCACGGTCCACCGGATGTTCCGGTGTTTGTTTTAAGGTTTCATTGAAGTGAACTGACTGTGATGGTTCAAATCCCTTCAACACCAGAAAATCACTGAAGGACTCTTGGACACCACAGCTCAGTCTCAGGCTTTTTTTTTCCTGCCCCCATCACGAAATGAATTCCAGCACTGTATTTTCATGATTATCACCAAGTTACAGATTAGTTGACTTTTGGTGGGAAACAAAGTGTTCTCATCTTGTGTGGCAACACTGTGTGTGTGTGTGTGTGTGTGTGTGTGTGTGTGTGTGTGTGTGTGTGTGTGTGTGTGTGTGTGTGTGTGTGTGTGTCTGACTGTCGGCGTGTGTGTCTGTCTGTCTGTGTGTGTGTGTGTGTGTGTGTGTGTGTGTGTCTGTCTGTCTGTTGGCGTGTGTGTCTGTCTGTCTGTGTGTGTGTGTGTGTCTGTCTGTCTGTGTGTGTGTGTCTGTCTGTCTGTCGGCGTGTGTGTGTCTGTCTGTCTGTCGGCGTGTGTGTGTGTCTGTCTGTCTGTTGGTGTGTGTGTGTCTGTCTGTCTGTCGGCGTGTGTGTGTGTTTGTGTCTGTCTGTCTGTTGGTGTGTGTGTGTGTGTCTGTGTGTGTGTGTCTGTGTGTGTGTGTCTGTCGGTGTGTGTGTGTGTGTGTGTCTGTCTGACTGTCGGTGTGTGTGTGTGTCTGTCTGTCTGTCGGCGTGTGTGTCTGTCTGTCGGTGTGTGTGTGTCTGTCTGTCTATCGGCGTGTGTGTGTGTGTCTGTCTGTCGGCGTGTGTGTGTGTGTCTGTGTGTGTGTGTCTGTCGGCGTGTGTGTGTGTGTCTGTGTGTGTGTGTGTCTGTCTGTGTGTCTGTCTGTCGGTGTGTGTGTGTGTGTCTGTCGGCGTGTGTGTGTGTCTGTCTGTCGGTGTGTGTGTGTCTGTCTGTCTGTCTGTCGGTGTGTGTGTCTGTCTGTCGGTGTGTGTGTCTGTCGGTGTGCGTGTGTCTGTCGGTGTGCGTGTGTCTGTCTGTCGGTGTGTGTGTGTCTGTCTGTCGGTGTGTGTGTCTGTCTGTCGGTGTGTGTGTGTGTGTCTGTCTGTCTGTCTGTCGGTGTGTGTGTCTGTCTGTCGGTGTGTGTGTCTGTCGGTGTGCGTGTGTCTGTCGGTGTGCGTGTGTCTGTCGGTGTGCGTGTGTCTGTCTGTCGGTGTGTGTGTCTGTCTGTCGGTGTGTGTGTGTCTGTCGGTGTGTGTGTGTGTCTGTCTGTTGGTGTGTGTGTGTGTCTGTCGGTGTGTGTGTGTGTGTGTCTGTCGGTGTGTGTGTGTCTGTCTGTCGGTGTGCATGTGTCTTCTGTCTGTCGGTGTGTGTGTGTCTGTCTGTCGGTGTGTGTGTGTGCGTGTCTGTCTGTCGGTGTGTGTGTGTGTCTGTCTGTGTGTCTGTGTGTCTGTCTGTGTGTCTGTCTGTCGGTGTGTGTGTGTGTGTCTGTCGGCGTGTGTGTGTGTCTGTCTGTCGGTGTGTGTGTGTGTGTCTGTCTGTCTGTCTGTCGGTGTGTGTGTCTGTCTGTCGGTGTGTGTGTCTGTCGGTGTGCGTGTGTCTGTCGGTGTGTGTGTGTCTGTCTGTCGGTGTGTGTGTCTGTCTGTCGGTGTGTGTGTGTCTGTCGGTGTGTGTGTGTCTGTCTGTGTGTGTGTGTGTCTGGCGGTGTATGTGTGTGTGTCTGTCGGTGTGTGTGTGTGTGTGTCTGTCGGTGTGTGTGTCTGTCTGTCGGTGTGCATGTGTCTTCTGTCTGTCGGTGTGTGTGTGTCTGTCTGTCGGTGTGTGTGTGTGTGTGTGTCTGTCGGGTGTGTGTGTGTCTGTCTGTCGGTGTGCATGTGTCTTCTGTCTGTCGGTGTGTGTGTGTCTGTCTGTCGGTGTGTGTGTGTGCGTGTCTGTCTGTCGGTGTGTGTGTCCTGTCCTGTCGGTGTGTGTGTCTGTCTGTCGGGTGTGTGTGTGTGTCTGTCGGTGTGTTTGTCTGTCTGTTGGTGTGTGTGTGTGTCTGTCTGTTGGTGTGTGTGTCTGTCTGTCGGTGTGTGTGTGTGTCTGTCGGTGTGTGTGTGTCTGTCTGTCGGTGTGCATGTGTCTTCTGTCTGTCGGTGTGTGTGTGTGTCTGTCTGTCGGTGTGTGTGTGTGTGTGTCTGTCTGTCGGTGTGTGTGTCTGTCTGTCGGTGTGTGTGTCTGTCTGTCGGTGTGTTTGTCTGTCTGTTGGTGTGTGTGTGTCTGTCTGTTGGTGTGTGTGTCTGTCTGTTGGTGTGTTTGTCTGTCTGTTGGTGTGTGTGTGTCTGTCTGTCGGTGTGTTTGTCTGTCTGTTGGTGTGTGTGTGTCTGTCTGTCGGTGTGTGTGTCTGTCTGTCGGTGTGTGTGTCTGTCTGTCGGTGTGTTTGTCTGTCTGTTGGTGTGTGTGTGTCTGTCTGTCGGTGTGTTTGTCTGTCTGTTGGTGTGTGTGTGTCTGTCTGTTGGTGTGTGTGTCTGTCTGTCGGTGTGTTTGTCTGTCTGTTGGTGTGTGTGTGTCTGTCTGTCGGTGTGTTTGTCTGTCTGTTGGTGTGTGTGTGTCTGTCTGTCGGTGTGTGTGTCTGTCTGTCGGTGTGTGTGTCTGTCTGTCGGTGTGTGTGTCTGTCTGTCGGTGTGTTTGTCTGTCTGTTGGTGTGTGTCTGTCTGTCGGTGTGCATGTGTCTTCTGTCTGTCGGTGTGTGTGTGTCTGTCTGTCGGTGTGTGTGTGTGTGTGTCTGTCTGTCGGTGTGTGTGTCTGTCTGTCGGTGTGTGTGTCTGTCTGTCGGTGTGTGTGTGTCTGTCTGTCGGTGTGTGTGTGTGTCTGTCGGTGTGTGTGTCTGTCTGTCGGTGTGTGTGTCTGTCTGTCGGTGTGTGTGTGTGTCTGTCGGTGTGTTTGTCTGTCTGTTGGTGTGTGTGTGTGTCTGTCTGTTGGTGTGTGTGTCTGTCTGTCGGTGTGTGTGTGTGTCTGTCGGTGTGTGTGTGTCTGTCTGTCGGTGTGCATGTGTCTTCTGTCTGTCGGTGTGTGTGTGTCTGTCTGTCGGTGTGTGTGTGTGTGTGTCTGTCTGTCGGTGTGTGTGTCTGTCTGTCGGTGTGTGTGTGTGTCTGTCGGTGTGTTTGTCTGTCTGTTGGTGTGTGTGTGTGTCTGTCTGTTGGTGTGTGTGTCTGTCTGTCGGTGTGTGTGTGTGTCTGTCGGTGTGTGTGTGTGTGTCTGTCGGTGTGTGTGTGTCAGTTTAAAAAGCTTGAAGAATCTGCTGAGTGGATGAATTCTGTTCACATTAAAGTGTTAAAAACGAGTTGATGAAAATCTTTCCTGATGAATCGTCTCCTCACAGAAATCCAGCTGGTATTTATGCTTCTGACTGTGACAAATTTCTGTTGTTTTTCCACCTCGAGCTTTTTTATCCACCTTAGGAAGTCGTTGCATGGAATAAAAAACAGCCCGTACAAATGAACATGACAGGATTGCCGTCATATTTCTCCCCAGTTCTCCTCTGGCAGTTTTTATGACTAAAGGCTGTGAATAATATTTCCAGCCCGGCCGTCCCAAATAACACAATCCTTCAGCGTGCTGTGTTTTACGGCCAAGTGCGGATGAGCGAGGAAGACCATTGAAATGAAGCAGAGTCTGGAGCTGCGGTGCGTTATTCATGGTGCGGTGTGTGGATTCATCAGAGGACACAAAGACCCGTCAGAGCTGCTCTCCTGGTCATCCTGCAGATTCCGGCTCCATAAATGCAGCATCTGCTGCTGGCATCTTCTCCGCGGCCACATATGTGCCGTTTCAAAGTGTGCGTGGTGTCAATTAGGAATGCTTGTAATCACGCAGCGGCAACACAACAAGTGTACAGGCCCCAAACCACACGAGCACGATCAGGGGCGAGGAGCCAGGCTGTCGCTGGACGCCGCCAGAACGAGAGGAACAACTGTTCCAAAAGGTGAGACAGAGACCGGCGTCACAGGCAGCACGGCACCACCAGGACCGGAACCGGAGCACGGGCCGGACAAGTCAGAGAAAGTGGAAAGGCCTGGAAACTATAACATACAGAGAGGGGACAGACAGACAGACAGACAGACAGACAGACAGACAGACAGACAGACAGACAGACAGACAGACAGACAGACAGACAGACAGACAGACAGACAGACAGACAGACAGACAGACAGACAGACAGACAGACAGACAGACAGACAGACAGACAGACAGACAGACAGACAGACAGACAGACAGACAGACAGACAGACAGACAGACAGACAGACAGACAGACAGACAGACAGACAGACAGACAGACAGACAGACAGACAGACAGACAGACAGACAGACAGACAGACAGACAGACAGACAGACAGACAGACAGGACAGACAGACAGACAGACAGACAGACAGACAGACAGACAGACAGACAGACAGACAGACAGACAGACAGACAGACAGACAGACAGACAGACAGACAGACAGACAGACAGACAGACAGACAGACAGACAGACAGACAGACAGACAGACAGACAGACAGACAGACAGACAGACAGACAGACAGACAGACAGACAGACAGACAGACAGACAGACAGACAGACAGACAGACAGACAGACAGACAGACAGACAGACAGACAGACAGACAGACAGACAGACAGACAGACAGACAGACAGACAGACAGACAGACAGACAGACAGATAGACAGATAGACAGATAGACAGATAGATCAGATAGATAGATAGATAGATAGATAGATAGATAGATAGATAGATAGATAGATAGATAGATAGATAGATAGATAGATAGATAGATAGATAGATAGATAGATAGATAGATAGATAGATAGATAGATAGATAGATAGATAGATAGATAGATAGATAGATAGATAGATAGATAGATAGATAGATAGATAGATAGATAGATAGATAGATAGATAGATAGATAGATAGATAGATAGATAGATAGATAGATAGATAGATAGATAGATAGATAGATAGATAGATAGATAGATAGATAGATAGATAGATAGATAGATAGATAGATAGATAGATAGATAGATAGATAGATAGATAGATAGATAGATAGATAGATAGATAGATAGATAGATAGATAGATAGATAGATAGATAGATAGATAGATAGATAGATAGATAGATAGATAGATAGATAGATAGATAGATAGATAGATAGATAGATAGATAGATAGATAGATAGATAGATAGATAGATAGATAGATAGATAGATAGATAGATAGATAGATAGATAGATAGATAGATAGATAGATAGATAGATAGATAGATAGATAGATAGATAGATAGATAGATAGATAGATAGATAGATAGATAGATAGATAGATAGATAGATAGATAGATAGATAGATAGATAGATAGATAGATAGATAGATAGATAGATAGATAGATAGATAGATAGATAGATAGATAGATAGATAGATAGATAGATAGATAGATAGATAGATAGATAGATAGATAGATAGATAGATAGATAGATAGATAGATAGATAGATAGATAGATAGATAGATAGATAGATAGATAGATAGATAGATAGATAGATAGATAGATAGATAGATAGATAGATAGATAGATAGATAGATAGATAGATAGATAGATAGATAGATAGATAGATAGATAGATAGATAGATAGATAGATAGATAGATAGATAGATAGATAGATAGATAGATAGATAGATAGATAGATAGATAGATAGATAGATAGATAGATAGATAGATAGATAGATAGATAGATAGATAGATAGATAGATAGATAGATAGATAGATAGATAGATAGATAGATAGATAGATAGATAGATAGATAGATAGATAGATAGATAGATAGATAGATAGATAGATAGATAGATAGATGGATGGATGGATGGATGGATGTGTCTGTGAAAGCTGGTGATGTTGAGAAGCACAGAGACATGTGGACATGTGACCAGAGGGTTTGCTGGTTTAATCCACAGACCCAACTGACTGAATGTGGATTTATTTTGAACTGTTTTTAAACATGCAGTTTTGTGCTGATCCAGTGAGACCGGGTCCAAACCGGTGGAGGTTTTTCCAGGTTCTGGGTTTGAAGGGCTGTGATGTGTGTTTGAGTTTATGTTCTGTCTTGTTCCTCTACTTCCTTCCTCTAGTTTATGTTCTATCACTCATGACTTTAAACAGCTGAATGCTGTGAAACTAGCAGGTTGTTCTGTAAAGGGGTTTTTACTTTGTTTTTTAAATAAATGTGGAAACAGCTGCTGGTTTCTATTTAAAAAACAACAGATTGATTTTTTTTACAGTGTATATCAGATAAATGTGTTGTTTTTTATGCTTTCAAACCACAAATGTTTGTTCTTTTTTCTGACATTTCAGACTCAGATGACGTCACTGTGGACTCTGACTCAGAACACTGTTTTCACCTTCAAAAGACTGACAAGTCTGACCTCCGACCTCCAGGTCTCAGAGTCACATCTGGAATTGTTCTTCTCTGATAACTTCTTATATTTTCACATTTATGATCTGTTTCTGTTGTTGGGGGAGGTGATGGTCTAGTGGTTAAGCGTTGGGTTTGACACCAGAGAATCCTCTGTTCAAATCCCAGCCTGACCAGAAAATCACTAATGGCCCTTGGGCAAGGTCCTTAATCCCCGATTGCTCCCGGTGTGTAGTGAGTACCTTGTATGGCAGCACCCTGACATCAGGGTGAATGTGAGGCATTATTGTAAAGCGCTTTGAGCATCTGATGCAGATGGAAAAGCGCTATATAAATGCAGTCCATTTACCAGTTTTTACCAATTATTATGTTTCTGTGTGTTATCTGTCTGTGTGTAGGTTATGGAGAATTCCAGAAGCAAAACAGATAATGTCAACCACTCAGTCATTTTCTGATTTAAGTCTGTATTATTTATTATTGTTGTTGTTGTTGTTATTGTCACAGCACTGTGATCTCTGCAGATTGCTGAGCCTCACGTGTCAAAGGGTGGAAGGAAGTAAAAATGAAATGCTGCAGCACTATGAGACAGAAGAACCTGTGAGACAGAAGAACCTGTGAGACAGAAGAACCTGTGTGGCAGGAAAACCTGTGAGACAGGAAAACCTGTGAGACAGGAGAACCTGTGTGGCAGGAGAACCTGTCAGACAGAAAAACCTGTGAGACAGGAGAACCTGTGAGACAGAAGAACCTGTGAGACAGGAGAACCTGTGAGACAGAAAAACCTGTGAGACAGGAGAACCTGTGAGATAAGAGAACCTGTGAGACAGGAGAACCTGTGAGACAGAAGAACCTGTGAGACAGGAGAACCTGTGAGACAGGAAAACCTGTGAGACAGGAGAACCTGTGAGACAGAAAAACCTGTGAGACAGAAGAACCTGTGAGATAGGAGAACCTGTGAGACAGGAAATCGTGTGAGACAGGAGAACCTGTGAGACAGAAGAACCTGTGAGACAGGAGAACCTGTGAGATAGGAGAACCTGTGAGACAGGAGAACCTGTGAGACAGGAGAACCTGGTGGTCAGGGATTTATCATAGTCCAATTAAGGCCCTCTGCTTGGAGGAGCCGTAGTGATGAACCCTTCCACATTGACCTCTGGTAACCACATGTCATTTATCCCTTTTCCACCAATTTCCAACTCAGTGTCAAGAAAACAGATTCACCACCAAATCTAAAAATTCCCAAAAAGTTCCAGAATGTTTTCGTATTTGTCAGTATTAGTCAGTGGTCGTCTCCTGCAGCACAGAAGCATCACCACATCATGATGCTTCCACTGCCAGGCTTCACCATCAGGATGTCTTTGACTAGTTCCAAAGACAAGACCAGAGAACTTTGTTCAAGCTGACTTCACTTCTGGCTTTTTTCCCCAAAAACTCTTGCCAGACTTTTATGCCTGTTTTTTTTCTGTTTTGTCTCTTGCTGACTTGTGCAGCAGTTGACAGAAGATGTTCTCTGCATTGTCTCTCTAATCACAGCCATTGAATCTTGTCACTCCTTCAGAGTGACTGTGGATGTCTTGGCTTCCCTCACAGACAGATTTACCACATTGTCTCAAACTCTTTGCTTTTTTCCAATGATTGATTTAATTTAACTAAATGAGATGCTGAGTGACTTGTAAAATATGGTTACATTATTTCTTCTTCCCATTTCAGTTATTTCAGAATTGTTTCCATAAATAAACTATTTAAAGGTTTTCTTTCCTGGTGTTTGTCTGCTGTCATGTGAGTTAACCAGGAGAAACCATCACCATGCTCATGTTTGAGGTCTCACGGACTTTAATTTAATTTAATTTAATTAGCTTATAATGTGCCAAATCACAGCAAAAGCCGTCTCAAGGTGCCTTACATAAAACAATTCAACATAAAATTTAATAAATAATTTAAAATGAATTAAAAAAAATCAAATACATAAATAAAAACTGAAGTAAAAGAATAAAACAGATAAAAAATAAAAACTATTCATAAGAAAGAGAATAAAAATGGGTTTTCTGTCTTGACTTAAAACTTTGATGGTGACTTTCCCCTTCAGTTGTCTAATTGTCACTTGCGTAGAGATTCAACAATTTGTCCATGTGGTGTGTTTCTCTGTGCGTGATCTAGCACACAGGTGCTTGAGTGCTGAGGACCCCATAGCTGGAGAATGTCAAGGACACGCCCACATGTCACCTGGCTGTAGCAGATAGATGCTTATTTTAGAGATGTGGGAATGGACCGGTTGTCTGCCTGGGTGGTTGCCATCCAGGACCCAAGCTGTTTCTGTGGTGTTGTGGATGCAGCAAAGTACAGCACCAGTGCATCCTCCCAGACTTGGCTTGACTTGACAGAACTGCGTGTCACCCTGTACGAGGTCAGAGGCCAGAAAGATTCAGTCACACAAAATCAACACCTGCTTTGGTTGGAATAAAAGGTTTTGTTTGTTATCCTATAAAATATTTTGCAAACATTCTGTTATAACAAAAATGATATTGCAAGATATACTGTATTCAAGTATTTCCATGGTTCCCAAAGTGAGGGGTGGGTCCCACTTGTGTGCCAGTACACAACAGTGATTATGAATCATTATGAATTAAATTCAAATCTGCGTGTATTTGCTTCCAAATTGAGTTGATTTAGCAGTGAAAAATTGACTGTGTTCCTCTGTTTGGTTCAGTGTTCATCTGGTCACATTGAACACCATGCATCAGGTGTGCACGATGCATCAGATATGCACAATGCTGAGGTGTGCACGGTGCATCGGATGTGCACGATACACCAGATATGCACAATGCTGAGGTGTGCACGATACACCAGATATGCACAATGCTGAGGTGTGCACGATGCATCAGATATGCACAATGCTGAGGTGTGCACGGTGCATCGGATGTGCATGATACACCAGATATGCACAATGCTGAGGTGTGCACGATACACCAGATATGCACAATGCTGAGGTGTGCATGATGCATCAGATATGCACAATGCTGAGGTGTGCATGATGCATCAGATATGCACAATGCTGAGGTGTGCACGATACACCAGATATGCACAATGCTGAGGTGTGCACGATGCATCAGATATGCACAATGCTGAGGTGTGCACGGTGCATCGGATGTGCACGATACACCAGATATGCACAATGCTGAGGTGTGCATGATGCATCAGATATGCACAATGCTGAGGTGTGCATGATGCATCAGATATGCACAATGCTGAGGTGTGCATGATACACCAGATATGCACAATGCTGAGGTGTGCATGATACATCAGATATGCACAATGCTGAGGTGTGCATGATGCATCAGATATGCACAATGCTGAGGTGTGCACGATACACCAGATATGCACAATGCTGAGGTGTGCACGATGCATCAGATATGCACAATGCTGAGGTGTGCACGGTGCATCGGATGTGCACGATACACCAGATATGCACAATGCTGAGGTGTGCATGATGCATCAGATATGCACAATGCTGAGGTGTGCATGATGCATCAGATATGCACAATGCTGAGGTGTGCATGATACACCAGATATGCACAATGCTGAGGTGTGCATGATGCATCAGATATGCACAATGCTGAGGTGTGCATGATGCATCAGATATGCACAATGCTGAGGTGTGCATGATACACCAGATATGCACAATGCTGAGGTGTGCACGATACACCAGATATGCACAATGCTGAGGTGTGCACGATGCATCAGATATGCACAATGCTGAGGTGTGCACGGTGCATCGGATGTGCACGATACACCAGATATGCACAATGCTGAGGTGTGCATGATGCATCAGATATGCACAATGCTGAGGTGTGCATGATGCATCAGATATGCACAATGCTGAGGTGTGCATGATGCATCAGATATGCACAATGCTGAGGTGTGCATGATGCATCAGATATGCACAATGCTGAGGTGTGCATGGTGCATTGGATGTGCACGATGCACCAACAGTGTGGGGCTCCCATGGACATTTCTATTTGTTTTGATTAAAACTATGTGAGAGTGGAATTAAGCACAATCACCATTTTGGCGAATGTAACACAAATCTTTCACACTGATTTTTCACTCTTTATAGGTTCCAGCTTTGCTAAATATGTATTGGCTTTTTTTTATGTAAAGTTGCTTTTAACAAATACCTGCTCTTTTGGCTCCCATTCTTTGTTATATTCTGTCCACTCGCTGCTGCAGTTAGTGGGCATTTTCTCATTACTGCCACCTGCTGTTCCGGAGAATATAGAAAAAAATTAACACCTGACAGGAAAAAGACATGGCAAGCGTCATCATCTTCATTTAGCCAGTAGGGGCAGTCGATGCTCACGCTTATCTTCAACAGCTTATCCAAGATTGAGTGGTGGGGGGCTGGAGCCTATCCCAGCAGTCAGAGGACGTGAGGCAGGGGGGCAGGCAATGTTCACATCAAAATTTAAAGTATGACATTTTAATATTGTACTGCTAAATGTGTTAGCGTGTGCACTCTTGTACTGGTCATGATGACGTCAGTGCTGCTACGGCTGACATCATCAGTTAAGAAGGAACTCCACCAGTTGTTGAGATCTTGTTCTAGTGAGATAGATGGACATGTCCTCTATGTTTTCCTCTTGCCCAGTGAGGACTATATTATCAGTCAGGGATGTTGCCCAGTGGACGTGACTGACTGGTTTTTGTATTTTTCTTGAGATTTTTTATTTCCTGGTTGCAAAAGCACATGCCAAAGAAGACGTTCTGGAAATTGCATCAATATTTATGATAACCAGAGTTTTAAATTGATCCAAAATAAAAGACAGTTCAATTCAACACCGACCTATGATTAAAATAAAAAAAAACCTTTTATTTCAAAGCATTTTCTGTAAATCAATTAGAAACCACAACACAAAAATAGTGTTGCAAGAAAGCCACATATTACAGACATGAGTAGTCAGTGTCTGCTGGTTCTGTGATGCAGATGATGTCTCTGACTTTGACAAGACACCATGACACAAATAAATAGGTTTAATTTAATCAACACCATGTTACTACAGACTAGCTGTAAAAACAGGGGGGAAAATCACTATAAAGTCGCAACCTGTATTTAACTGAAATTAAAACTATCGTTATTTATTGTATATAATCAGTGATGTGTTTGTGCTGTAAACTGTGAATCAGAACCTTAGTTTATTGACTCTAAAAAGCTACATTTTTATTCTTTGTTGAATTTAGTTACATACTTTTGTTACAGTTGATTGCGAACAATATTATATTGGTACTAATATCAACGGGTTAGTTTTGTTATGTTGGTATACTACATTTTAGTAGTAGTATTTTAAAAATATTTTTGATGGAATTTCCCTTTTGTTTTTCAAAATGTGCAATATTTCAAATGCTTTTGTTTGTTTGTTTTGTTTAGATACTCATTTTTAAATATTATTTAAACGAAGTCTATGTTTTGGTGAATTCTGATCTTCCAAAATGCTGAGAAAAATCTAGCTGAGTTTCAACAAAAGAGCCGTTCCTGAAATTAGATCTCACAAAAATAATTTCGGCCTTAAAATGTCTTCTTGTGTTTCATTGAAGGAGATAATAACTTGTTTTTGCAAAAGTGAACCACGGAATTATAAAGTGTACACAATTTGTATTTCTGACAATGACACAGAGAAAAAATGTCATTAAAACGAATTTCTCATTAAATAAAATTCACGGTTTATGAGAGTAACGTGATTTTTTATATATTCGTTACTGGGTTTTTTCATTGTCTTGTTTTTTTATTTTTATTTCAAGACAAACTCCGTATGAACTTATTCTTATGGTGATTAAATAAATAGAAGATGCTGAAAAATCAACAGTCATTTTAAAAATATTTCAAATGTAACACTTCAACCAGTTATAGGCTCATAACTATTTTAAACAAGTATTACAGTATGCTGTGAACACTGACCCCTCCTCATTTGATTTTCACCTGCGCGTTAATCATGAAGCAGACAAGAGTCGCCAGTGATGCTGCGGATTTAAAGAAATACATAAAATCACAGAGAATATCACATCTGAACGGTACAAGTAAAAGTCACAAAAACGATTATTATTATTGTTATTATTAATTATCTTCATGTTCGGCACCTGAGCTGCTTTTTTTATACAAATAGTTGGTCTACAAATAATGTTTTACTATTATTGACGAACTTTAATTAATAATTAATAATAATAATAATAATAAAAATAATAATACGTAATAACAATCGTGAATTGCCAGTTTCTTTTGTTGATCAGTATTTTTTAATTCATTAAATATTTTTGATCATATTTAGTCTTTATGGTCGGGGCAGATATGCAAAGAGCGGCGCGTATCTTCCCAGAAACGCCACCGAAAATAAAGGCATCGTGTCAAACCTGAAATGTGAGCTGAAACATTTCTCGGAGCCCGTTCCTCTGAGTTATGGCCCGGATTTGGCGCTGCTGAGAGGGACGCATGCTGCTCCTTCTCTCCCGCCCCATGAGGAGGCATCGTCAGAGCTGATATATGATGCAGCTCGACTTTACCCTTTACAAAACAAAGCATCATCCAGGAAAATGTCCTCCTGACTGCTGCCAAAGCTCAACCTGCGCCCAGCGAATAGTCCAAATACTTTAAAACACACCCTGCGCTGAAAGTGAAGTTTGGCTGTGATTTCTCATCCCTTCCCTCATTTAGCCCTTCTATCTATTCTGGTATCTCAGCACATGACTAAATTAGAGCAAAGATGATAAGAGCGCACAGGATTATAAATCCGCGGGCTCCTCCTCCTTCCAGCCGTGCGTCCTAATTAATGGGACACCCCCAGTCGCAAAAAGCCCCGCACTGGACTGAAACATAGTCAAAGAGTGAAAGGGAAGAAGGCGAAAGTGCCGCTGGAGATAATTGATTAGCAATCAATGATAACTTGTTAGTAATCGTCGAGACTTTGGACTTCGCCATTTTCAGGGAGGCGCCTCACTCATCCGGACTCGTTGCTCCGGAGGATCAAGACAATTGGAATAATTTTCTTGCTCCGTTTTTCTCTTGTGCTATGTGACTTTTTTCCCCACAGCCTTACTTGCTGATATTTCAACACCTTCAGAAAGTCTGTGCGCAAAACCAATGATGACATCCAAAGAAGTGGCCAAATGTGACGCAGCGGAAAACAGGAGGCGAAGTCCGCTGGACCATCTGCCTCCGCCTGCTAACTCCAACAAGCCGCTGACCCCCTTCAGCATTGAGGACATCCTGAACAAACCGTCGGTGAAACGAAGTTACACAATCTGTGGCACTGCTCATTTAATTTCATCCTCAGAAAAGCACCGCGCCTCCAGCATCCCGCTGTCCAGTCGCGCGCTCCTCACCCAAACCTCCCCGCTCTGCGCCCTGGAGGAGCTCGCCAGCAAGACCTTCAAGGGTCTGGAAGTCAGCGTTTTACAGGCTGCCGAAGGTAACCTCCAAAAATGCTGACATCTTCTATTAGCTTTAATGATGGGTGCTTGTATCCTTTTTATGTCCTGTGCCACACTCAGAAAAATAACAGAAATAAAGATATTTTTTACCCTGTGACGGCATTAACGATTTTCCTGTTTTTTTGTTTTTTTGTTTTGTTTTTTTGTCTTCATAAATACGTTTTCCATTTAAAACGTGTCTTATTGCAGCATTTGTTTTTACACTCAAATGCTCTTCCTCTTTAATATTATGACCTTATTCCCATAAGATGCAAGTATTATTATTTTCCTTGTTTCTTCTGCGTAATGGTCATTTTTTTACGCACTAATCAACTAATCAATCAACAGAGCTGCACCTGCCAAATTTTTTAAACTCGACATGCTTAGTATGTTGAGCAGTTCTTTAATGAAAGTATCATCACCGACGACGTCGCATTGCACGTGTTGTAATTATTTCCCATAAGTGGTGTTATTTTCGGGGGTTCCCCTGCATAAAGGCCACTTTTACGCACGAAAAAGTGTTACACTTGCACAAATGGAGCATGTGTTTTTATGTTTGTTTGGGTTGTTTTTATTATTATTATTATTATTATTATTATTGCGTTTTAATCGAACCTCCGTCTCTCCCGTACAGGCCGGGACGGGATGACTCTATTTGGCCAGAGAACCACTCCGAAGAAGCGTCGGAAGTCTCGAACGGCCTTCACCAATCACCAAATCTACGAGCTGGAGAAACGCTTCCTGTACCAGAAGTACTTATCCCCCGCAGACCGAGACCAGATCGCCCAGCAGCTGGGTCTGACGAACGCCCAGGTCATCACGTGGTTTCAGAATCGGAGGGCTAAGTTAAAACGAGACCTGGAGGAGATGAAGGCCGACGTGGAGTCGGCTAAAGCCATCGGACAGGTGCCCTTGGACAAACTGGCCAAGCTGGCGGACCTGGAGAAATGCGCCAACGGCACTCTGGGCCACCCGCGAGCCGAATCCCCCGCGCGGGGCGGCCCGCAGGAGCACGAGCTCGCGCAGAAACTGCGGACGTCTCCGCTGTCTCCTTTCTCAGACCACACAACGAGTAAAGAGTGCTCAGAGGACGAGGACGTGGAGATCGACGTGGATGACTGATGGCACACAAACACAAAAGACTGTTGAAGAAAACCCTCGCGGGGACTTGTAACTTACTGCTTATATCGTGCACCGTATCTACCAAAATGTAACCACTTTTATATTCAAAGCATGAAACGCGGTGTTTTATTCATTTCTTGCAAAGCAATATTGACATTAATGCTTTTTTTTTAAACGCCAACGTTTTCCTTTTCCGATCCTGTCCTCACTGGGACTTTTTATTCTTTTTTATTTTTTATTATTTTTTGCATGTAAATGCATGATTTGATTTGAGACATCTATTTATTTTTTACTTTAGTTGGTAATTTAAATCCGTCGTGAGAGCCTCGTCACCGTCACCACGTGTCGCCTCGTCACTGGCGGGTCCGCAGTGACCGAAAAGAAAACCGTTTTGTTGGTGAAACACAGAAGTTAACATCGCGGTGATTTTGGACAGTCAGGCTCCCTTTTTTTCGATTTATTGTTTGAGTACCACAGAGTTATTTTGTAAACCTGTAAGTGCCTTTTCCAAAATCAGGACATTATTTTAAAACCAATGCACAGACTGTAATGTACATAGGCTACTATGGGAATAAAATTGCTTTTCTGAATCTCATGTTGCAGTTCTTCGATTCATAAAGTTGGACGTTCCAGTCCAAATTAGCACTTGACTGAAATTTCGACACCACTTTTTAAAGGGATTTTTATGCATTCACTCTTGAATCTCAAGATGAAAGCAAATCTAGCATGAACTTAATTAAATTTTTAAAAATGCGACGTCGGATTCTCCACATTTCAAACGTTCTGGTGTTCTTCTGCTGTAAAAGTGATTATTTAGTTATTATTTTTAAAGTTTGTGAACACTTATGTGGAATCTATTATTTTATTTTCATTCGAAGAGAAGCCTGAATTTTGCACATTAATATAATAAAGATGTTTGATTTTAATTTTTAATTTATGTGATAAAATTGAAATCAGTAATAATTTACAGAGACGTCTGGAAAGCAGACTGGAGCCACTTTGCCCTTTTTGTGTTTTGCTGAAAAGCAGCGCACTCTGATTTTTGTCCCTTTGTGTCCTTTTCTACTGAATATTTTGTGGCTCACAATCTCACATCTCTTTTCACCTCCTAAATCCGTATCGTGGCTTCTTGACCCGGAGACGTGTTTCTCCATTCGTGGCAAAAAAAAAAATTTATGTGAGAAACACAAATCTGGTGCCGGGGAGAAAAAAGACGAGGATGCCACAAAAACACAAAGTTTTGGTCCAGTTTTCTCGGGGCTTTTATAGAGCTTTTTTGTTCTGCGGGACTGGGCCGTAATTTTGAGCGTAAAGCATGAAAAGTGGGGACAAATGAGCCGCGTTCCCTGATGGGCCGCGGCACAAAGGAACCGGGCCGGTTCCCCGCAGGCACCAATACTGAGACAAGTGTGTCCCAGCGCACAAAAAGGACGCAAACGTTTGGAGGCCATATGGTTTCTGAAATTTCCTCACAATTTGAGACAATTTGATGGATTGAGTTAACCCTCCTTTGAAACGGTTTAAGTGAGCGCAAACAAAGGCCATAATGCCGACACAGACTCGCCCTTCATGAGGGCATCTGCGCCTTTTGACAGCGTGGCCCCTCTTTGGCTGAACAAGTCAATGAATTACAATGAAGGTGGCCCTTTTTCCGAGACACTCGAATAATATGTTTGACTTGAGTCCAAGAAGAGTTTCTAAACAAGAAATGGATTTTGTCTTTAATGTTAAGTGGGAGCCATAAAGAGTTGGGACTGTGACGTTTATGCCAGAGTCTGCTTAGAGAGCCTTTGTGTGTCCTCTTTTGTCTTTAAGGAGTTTAATGAAGCTGAAAACACGATAAGAAGGACTCAAAGGCTTCCTCCCGTTTAACCCTCTTTGTCCAAACTGTCTTTTTACCACTTCAACTTATTTTCCCCTCAAAACAAGTTCAGTCTGTAAAAACGCAGCCGTGTCAGTTCTTTTCTACACGACCGTTAATCACTGACAGGATTAAATAATAATAATAATAATAATAATAATAATAATAATAATCCAGCTAAATCTGGTTTTGTATTTAAAAAGTCTGAACTTTTATCTTCTGACAAAGAAAACTAAAAAAAAAAAATCAAGCTACTTTACACCATCTTAAAGAAAAAAAATATGTATATACTCTTTAATCTCCAAGTGAAAAAAAAAACAACAACAACAAACCACGGGATCTAAATAACAAAATATTTCCCACAAAATATTAAATAAAACAAATATTTGCCCCTTTAACACAAATGAAATCATCTCTTTGTGAAAAGCACAAGTCAGGTGATGGACACAACATCATTTACAAGTGACTGATGATCTCTAAGAGTTAACAAACATAAATAAAATATGTGGTCTAGTGAGGGAAGCCACCAAGACACATAACAACTGTGAAGGAACAAGTCACCATGAAGTGTTTTCATACAAGACTTAAACATGCTGTTTCCTGCATAATAATACAAATTTTCATGCACGTGTGCGACATATTTAGTGTTCAGAAACGCGCATTAGGGCTCCACTTAGAATCACAAAATATCCATCATTTTTCTGTCACATAATCACGTGATACACAGGATATCTACACTCTAAGAAATAAAATGTTGAATTTAATTGATAAAGGTAACTTTTTCCACATAACATTTTCAGTTAAGTGCAAAACAATATTGTAGTTGAAATTAATTAAATCAAATGAAACATTATTACTTAAATCCCTATTAACAATTGCAAGTATATTGAAAATAATAGTATTAATTACATTTAAAACCTCTGTGTTTCATTTCTTAGAGTGATTTTTGTACATTCATTTTTGTATGTTTTACTGCAATTTCTTCAGGAGAATAAAGTGGAAGTGTGCACATCTCAATTGTCCATCCAGAGTGACGTCACTGTTCTGAGCTCTTTACTGGCAGAGATTCAAGAATATTAAAAAGAAAAATGGAAACAACTGAGGCAGGTTTGGATGATGCTTTATTTCCCCCCCCCCAAAAAAACCTGATCAGTCTGTGTTTTTTAGCAGACAAGGACAAAGACAGAACCTCTGCCCTCTGTTATCGGTTACCTGAGGTCCACCCGCCTGGTACTGTCCATCCAGGTGTACTCAGAATGTCTTGAACATCTTATACATTTCTGTAGGCAAAGAAATGTATTTTATGTTGTCATGATTAAACTCTGTCTGTGATTTTATGGGATGTTTATGTTCAGAAACAAGTGTTTGGATTCTGTATATCCAATGAGATGCGCTGATGACCGTAAAGTGTGGGCTTGTGTGCCTTTTCCGGCCCTGGGGCCACCACTTTGCCAGCCCGGGGTTAAGGTAAGGCTTTATGTGTGTTTTGGTAAATGAAATGACAAAAGCACATTCTCTCCGTGTGCATCTCGCATATTTATGAAGGCCCAGAGTGGCTGAGGCGGCCTCGCTTTATGGATTTCACTTGTTTATTTTATGAGGGCTCGCTGAGAAGTAATCCGACAGTCTGAGGGACCACTTGGTGGTAATTAATCTGCAGGTCTTAAGTGTATTTCACTATTTCACTTCAAGATGGAAAAAATCACTACTTCAATCGTCCGGAAAATTGAAGTTTGATGCATGAGTCCCTACTGAAACAATAGTTGAGCCCCTCACTTTTTCATCTCCTCCCCCCTTTTTGTGTGCTATACACCCCCCAATGATTTACTTATTATTTTATACAGCACCCGCTATAAAACAGTCTCAGGTGCAGAGTGACAGATGGTCAAAAGACAGCACTGCATACAAACATCAAAATTAATTAACTCATCTGAGTTTACTATTGTGTTTCTTTAAAGAACTGCTCTACTGCAATAAAATGATTCTTTTCCATGTAAAAAAAAACCCATAATAATAATAGTCATCATAGTAATAACTATGATGACTATTATTATTATTGCTGTTGCATTTATTATAACCTAAACCAGCTGACAGACAGATAGATAAAATGTGTCTGTCTGTCTGTCTGTCTGTCTGCAGACACTGAAGTGTGAGACAGATTAAGCATAATTTTGTGGAGACATATGTCTCTGGAGTCAGAGAAGAGTTTTGCTGATTTCAGTGTAAATATGTTTTTTATCTTTAAAAAAAAGAGTTTCCTTTTGTCTTGTTATTCAGTATTCTGTCTTTATTATATTTTTAAAAATCTGATAAATTCCTCTGTTAGCCGCTGGATTGAGGCTGTTTTCTCTCTAAATGATCTTCAAATTATTGTTATTATTATTTTATTTTTTGTGTTATTATTATTATGAACTGCTGTTGTTATAGTAGTAGTAGTAACAGTAATATTTGTGGTGGTGGTTTCAAGGTTGCATACGTCAGAGGAGGAGATGTGTAAATGATTTGCCTGGGGTGAAATGACTCTATATATCTGAATTGTAGAGTTTTAATCAGAGCCTTCCTGTGGAGCCAGTTAATACTTCAAACTTCAATTTTACGGACGATTGAACTAAGCATGTTCCTGACAGAATTGATGTATGTATTAATTTCCTTTAACTGTTGATTAATTAGGCTGTGCTGAAGGCTCAAATTGAACCGTTTGTTCCTCAAATTTGCATATTAATCAAATTCTAGTTGATCATTCAAATAAAATAATCCATGTGATTTTTTTTTTTTTTTTTTTTGTAGGATGTAGTTTGGAAAATATAGCCTCTAAATCCTGAGAAATTAAAATGTCCCATAAATAAATTAAAAATCTCTCACACTGCTGCTGCTGCTGTTTTCAGTTCAAAGACATTCAGAGGATTCTGGAGAAATTAGTCTCTCTAATTTTACTGCACACAAAGACACACAACAAACAAACAAACAAGCATCCTGTTTGGTCACAATGTGATTATTTGTTTTCTGCTTTTCCCCCCATTTACAATTCGTTCATTTAATTTCCATATATTAGTTGAGTTTTTATTATGATATTTATAAATTGTATTGTTGTGAATGAATCATTATTAGTGTATATTTATGAGCTTTTAATGCTTGTTTGTTATTATTATATCTACATTTTATATGCAGTATATGTGTATTTAAGTCTTATTTGTGCCGATTTTTTTGTACTTCTATAACTTGATGCTGTGCGAGTTATTTTGTTACCGTAGACCTGTCCAGGACTGTGGCAGGGAACAGGACTCCAATTAATAAAACTGAATAGATTTTATTGTATTTTTTATAATAAAGAATAAACACATGTGCGCTTAATGTGTCTCTCTGGTGTTACATTCAAATATGTCTGATTTGACAGAAAAGTTTAAATTATTGACATAAATCTTAAACAATTTAATAATCTCCCCATCAATATTTTGTTTAAAAAAAAATCTGAAAAAGAAACAAAACGCTGACGCTTGAACCCAGGAAGAAACAGAGACACCTGGTGGCCAGAATACGTAGGTGCACCGCGCTGTAAACTGAAGGATTTTCAAAATAAAACTTTTAAAATCTGCACTGAATGCAACATTATTGCAATTTTTTAAAATTCTACCAAATGTTCTTTAAAAACATCTTTAGCTTTAAAAATTATGAGTCTTACCGAAGCTTAATAACATAGTAATAGCCAGCAGCGTTTTTATTTCCTCAGGTTTGACTTGACTAGACATTCTATTCCTATGTTTATTCAGATTATACTGTGAGAAGGCGGTTTTCATATTTAGTTTGAAATCCTGTAAATGGAATTGAATGCACAATATGTTTTGTTGGCCTCTTTTTTCTTGAATTTTCTTTAATAATGTAAAATATACACATTATTGTGTTTTTATTTTATGGTACTCAAACAAAACAAAAATACCTTTTAAAAAAAAATATATGCGCATATTTTGCGCAGCATCAGCTCTATCCAACGTTCTGCGCAGACTGAGTGACGTCATGAGTGTCGGCGGTATTTTGAAGCCAGGCCGTTTGAGTTTTTGTTGATCGAGGAAACAAAACCCGGTGAAACTTGTAAAGATGGTAAGAGAGCCTTTGTTCTGTTTGTTGTGCTTCAGGATTGTACATGACGATTTATCGTATGACGTTTCTCTTCATTCATTGCCGTACATTGTTGCTAACGTTAACTAAGCTAACAGTGTCGCTTTAAAATAGCTTCGAAATATTTGAAGCAGCGGGTGTTGATTCGAGTGTCGCGAACCAGCGGCTGCGAAAGGACACGCCGACGTCTCACCTGACTGGTGAGGGTTGGACTGGTTCTGTTCGTAGACATTTATATACGTCGACGCCTCATAACTTGCTGAAACGTAATCCAGCGTCGCCGCCATATTGGATGGGTCTCTTCACAATAGGCTCGCACCGGAGTCAATGCAGAGTGAACAGATTTGTCGGTATTTTGTGCTGATTACGGTTGCAATAACCGGCGCAGTATAGAAACCAGATTGCGTGGGATTACCTTTCATAAATAAAATCGAACAGTAATTTTGGTTATTTTACCGTTTGTAATATTATGGCATGGTGACAAACGGTACTTAGGTGTAACGTTATTACAGCAGCAACTGGTCCTCTCTCTCATTAACTGTTTCCATCCAACTAGCATCGCAGCTCAAGCGAATTTTCGTTAATGCGGCAAAAGGAAGAGTGATTTGTTCGCATTTCCATCCACTTGTTATGCGCGTTTGTTTCACAATTCTTTGGAATTGAGTGATGTCTGTATTTATCAAAGTGCTGCACCACATAGTAAAATTAACTCCACTGGAGTTAGTGTCAGCACTCGGAAAAGAAGCTGTGCAACACAATTCTTATTTTTCAAGGCTTTTAGCTCTCCAGCCCCAGTCAAAAGCCTAACAGGTAGTTTAAGACCCTGGAATGACCTGGAACTTTCTTTTCTTGGCCTTGAAAAAAATGTTCATCTTTGTTACAAATATTAAAACAAAAATTTGCACAACCTAAGCGCTCCCATGCAACAAACAAAAAACAAAACTGTTATTTTTTTATTTTATTAGGGGTGTCTAATAAAAGTTTTTTCTTTATTTATTTTATTCATTTATTGTTGCATGGGAGCACTTAGGCTGTGCAGATTATTGTTTTAATATTTGTCTCACCTTGATCCAGCACGTTGTTTTACACATCTTGGATGTGCGCGTCTTTTTGATTCATCTTTGTAACAAAACCAGGTGAGCGAAGCAGAGGAAATTAAAGTGATGTCCCGTGTGTGTGTGTGTGAGAGAGAGAAATAAATACAAATGAACAATCCAAACTTGTTTCTTTACTAAATTATAAAATTAAGTTATACATTTATCTATATGCCATACCACATGTCTTTGTTAATAAAGAGCATAAGACAAAGTCTTTCAGCAGGAAAGAACATATTTTTAATGTATGACACCATCCTGTATTGTAACTGAATCTCTGCTGTTTCTAACAAACCAAACTGTGGGTAAAAATTTGGGGAGTTACTTATTATTGTAGTTGGAGATACACCTTCCTCAGTACAAATAAATGCACTGGGGGCGCAACAGGGACCCATCCAAGATGGTGGCCAGCTGATACGTCAGCTCCAATAGGCAGCAGCAGTCCATGAGGTGTCTACATATATAATGTCTCTGTTGCCATCCTGAACCTGGGGAGATTGTTTGGCGAAGCCTGGTTCAGACCTGAATCCACTGTTTTGATTTGAAACTTTTTGTTTTGATGTTGGTGTGAATGTTGTGCGAAGACTGTTAAAATATTCTGGAATCACAGTTCTGGGAGTGCAGGGATGTGTTTTTGGCAGTTAATACAGTGGTTATTCCAGTAAAGTTTTTCACTGATAAAAGTAGATTCTTGAAGACAAAACCAGATTTCTATGTAGGTTGTATTTGTATTTAATTTTGTCCGAGGTCATCAAATATGGACATTGGGTATTGTGAAGACTTTGCATCCGTCTGTCTGTGCTCAGCATAAATCCAGTCCTATTACTACCACAGTCTTCAAATTCACAGGGAGCATTCTTTGGACACAGACCCTGGACAAGTTCAAAGATGGCTAACCTTGACCTATTTTAAGAGGTTAAAAAGTCACATTCTGTTTCATTCTATTGTTTTGTTTTGGGTTTTTTTTTGAGTGGTGAGGGTGGCAGCCAATCAGAGTAGAGTGGCACCGTGATGTCAGTGGCTGACCTTACTCTGGTGCTGCAAAACTGCTTAGTTTATGTGTAAATATAACATGTTTGTCATATATGATGTAAAAGCTAGTGAGAAATAAACACTTCTAAAACTGAAAACACTGGTTTTGGAACCTGATAACACCTCTGAAGTGATTTACAAGACATTTCATGGATGTTAGCATGGTGACATCACAGGCTGGTAGCTAGCTGCAAGCTCTGTTTTGTTTGTGTGTAAATATAACATCTTTGTCATATATTGTGTAAACGTTAGCATGAAATAAACACTTCTATAACTGAAAATGCTGTTTTTGTAACCCGATAATACCTCTGAACTTATTTACAAGGCATTTTGCTGACGTCGGTGTGCATGCTAACTTCCACTAACCCAAAACTACCGCTCTTGTCAAAAGCTCCTGTATGCACACATGCATGCTCTCCTGCAGATGCCATTAAAATGTAAATATGGTTTTTGATTAATTGATTGAGGGGCGTTATTGAACATAATAATAATAATAATAATAGATCCTTTATTGTCGTTGTTCAACAAAATGTGTCGTCTCCATTTAACCATCCTAATTACACTTAGACACAATCCAACCACTAGGAGCAGTGTGCAGCCACAGTCCGACGCCCAGGGACCAACTCCAGATGTAGAAACACTGCCTTGGTCAGGGGCAGAGAAACGATCAGACCCTAAATAATAATGTTTTTGATTGTGGGAGGAAACCGGAGGAGACCCATACAGACACGGGGAGAACATGCAAACTCCACACAGAAATGGGCGGGAAGCGATCCCACTACCATCTTGCTGTGAGACATTAGTGCTAACCAGTAAGCCACCATGCCGCTGCAATGGAACATGTACAAGTTGTATGTAAGACAACAGGGTCTTAATAGTTAACGTAAATAATGATAAATGTATAATTTATTTTTTATATATATATATATATACTTTGCACTGTGATAGCAATTAAAAAAACTGCTAATTATAAAGAAAACAATGCTCATGCAGCCATGGGTATTTTAGCATTGCATTATTTTTAAGATTTAAGTAATAAAAATAATTTTCTTTGGCACCACTATAATTTTATTTATTAGCTTTTAAATATGGGATTCATAATATGACATTACCGATATGATCAAAATTCTCGTCTAGAAAAAAATTAATAAATTTTAAGCCCGAAGGGGAAAATTTCTAAAGACCAGGCAGCCTTGAACTACATTTGGTCGTGACCTGTACAGTCTATGATACTGACCACAGTGAAGTCAGATCACGTGGGGGCTTTTCCTGACTTGTGCGAAGGATGCTGGGAAGCACAGGGCAACAACCAAATCAGAGAAGAGATGCACAGTGATGTCATCTGAAATACACAGAGATGTCGAATACAATAATTCAAGATGGCAGAAAATGCTCAGACAGTTTTTTCTGTATAAATCTGTTTCTTATATTACAACCCCTGGCAAAAATTATGGAATCACCGGCCTTGGAGGATGTTCATTCAGTTGTTTAATTTTGTAGAAAAAAAGCAGATCACAGACATGACACAAAACTAAAGTCATTTCAAATGGCAACTTTCTGGCTTTAAGAAACACTATAAGAAATCAAGAAAAAAAGATTGTGGCAGTCAGTAACGGTTACTTTTTTAGACCAAGCAGAGGAAAAAAATATGGAATCACTCGATTCTGAGGAAAAAATTATGGAATCACCCTGTAAATTTTCATTCCCAAAACTAACACCTGCATCATATCAGATCTGCTCGTTAGTCTGCATCTAAAAAGGAGTGAACACACCTTGGAGAGCTGTTGCACCAAGTGGACTGGCTCCAACACGAGAGATGTCAATTGAAACAAAGGAGAGGATTATCAAACTCTTAAAAGAGAGTAAATCATCACGCAATGTTTCAAAAGATGTTGGTTGTTCAGTCAGCTGTGTCTAAACTCTGGACCAAATACAAACAACATGGGAAGGTTGTTAAAGGCAAACATACTGGTAGACCAAGGAAGACATCAAAGCGTCAAGACAGAAAACTTAAAGCAATATGTCTCAAAAATCGAAAAATGTACAACAAAACAAATGAGGAACGAATGGGAGGAAACTGGAGTCAAAAGCTAAACGAAAGGCATCATTAACCTCCCCAGTTAATGATGCCTCCCCAGTGCCTTTACCTGACATGCAGCCCCATATCATCAATGACTGTGGAAATTTACATGTTCTCTTCAGGCAGTCATCTTTATAAATCTCATTGGAACGGCACCAAACAAAAGTTCCAGCATCATCACCTTGCCCAATGCAGATTCGAGATTCATCAATCAATCAAATTTTTTTTATATAGCGCCAAATCACAACAAACAGTTGCCCCAAGGCGCATCACTGAATATGACTTTCATCCAGTCATCCACAGTCCACGATTGCTTTTCCTTAGCCCATTGTAACCTTGTTTCTTTCTGTTTAGGTGTTAATGATGGCTTTCGTTTAGCTTTTCTGTATGTAAATCCCATTTCCTTTAGGCGGTTTCTTACAGTTCGGTCACAGACGTTGACTCCAGTTTCCTCCCATTCGTTCCTCATTTGTTTTGTTGTGCATTTTCGATTTTTGAGACATATTGCTTTAAGTTTTCTGTCTTGACGCTTTGATGTCTTCCTTGGTCTACCAGTATGTTTGCCTTTAACAACCTTCACATTGCGTGATGATTTACCCTCTTAAGAGTTTGATAATCCTCTCCTTTGTTTCAATTGATATCTCTCGTGTTGGAGCCGTGATTCATGTCAGTCCACTTGGTGCAACAGCTCTCCAAGGTGTGATCACTCCTTTTTAGATGCAGACTAACGAGCAGATCTGATTTGATGCAGGTGTTAGTTTTGGGGATGAAAATGTACAGGGTGATTCCATAATTTATTCCTCAGAATTGAGTGATTCCATATTTTTTTCCCTCTGCTTGGTCTAAAAAAGTAACCGTTACTGACTGCCACAATTATTTTTCCTGATTTCTTATAGTGTTTCTTAAAGCCAGAAAGTTGCCATTTGAAATGACTTTAGTTTTGTGTCATGTCTGTGATCTGCTTTTTTTCTACAAAATTAAACAACTGAATGAACATCCTCCGAGGCCGGTGATTCCATAATTATTGCCGGGGGTTGTAGCATGGTTTTAAACTGATGATGTCATCAACTGAAAGACTGGCATTATGCTGCATTCAGAACCCTTGGAAGTTTGGAGAGTTCAACCTCCATCTTGGGGGGAAAATGCCTGAAACATGACATTTTGCAGGAATTTTCATTCTGAAACTCATGTGGAATTTGAGCAGCCAGAGGTATCGGAGTTGATGTCACAGCCATTGTGACGTAATCTTGGAAATGCATCTTTAAATGGCGTTTGAACAAGACATTACTGCAATACGTCATATATTCACATTCTATGTACAGTTAGTGGCAGCACGGTGGATTAGTGGTTAGTACTGTTGCCTCACAGCAACAAGGTCATGGGATCGATTCCCACCTGTGGAATTTGTGTGGGTTCCCTCTGGGTGCTCTGGCTTACTCACACGTCCAAAGACCTGCAGGTTAGGTGGACTGAAAACTTTAAATTGTCCGTAGGTGTGAATGTGTTTGTTTGTCTGTATGTGACCCTGTGACAGACTGGTGTCCTGTCCAGGATGTACCCCACCTCATGCCTTATGACTACTGGGATAGGCTCCAGCCCCCCATGACCTTTGATTGGAGTAAGCGTTTGAAGATGCGTGAGACTGTACAGTTAGCGTAGTTAGCAGCACCACATGTCAGCAGAAACTCTTCAATGAGTTCTCTTGCTTGCCTCTACTGGTGGTTGGCTCTCACTGCGGTATTGTATCACTTCCTGTTCCGGAGCACAGCAGTGTTTTGCTGTATCTGTTAACTGTTTAATCTGCGCAGTTAGATTGATCTAGTTACCTAGATAACGATTTGTTTCACAGTGTAATCTTCACGTGCCTTAACTAAAGCACTCCCTCTGCTGAATCACCTCTAAATTATTTACACATTATTCACTTTGTGTGTTTGTAGGAATCCGCTAGCTTAGCGCAGCTACTAGCTCTTAGCCGGTTTAGCATGGCGGCTTCTCCTGTCTCTCCCGCACTTTTCTGCTCTGGGTGTGAAATGTTTAGTTATTCCTCGGCCTCCTTTAGCAGTAATGGTACTTGTAATAAGTGTAGCTTATTCGTAGCTTTGGAGGCCAGGCTGGGCGAATTGGAGACTCGGCTCCGCACTGTGGAAAATTCTACAGCTAGCCAGGCCCCTGTAGTGGGTGCGGACCAAGGTAGCTTAGCCGCCGTTAGTTTCCCTCTGGCAGATCCCGAGCAGCCGGGAAAGCAGGCCGACTGGGTGACTGTGAGGAGGAAGCGTAGCCCTAAACAGAAGCCCCGTGTACAGCACCAACCCGTTCACATTTCTAACCGTTTTTCCCCACTCGACGACACACCCGCCGAAGATCAAACTCTGGTTATTGGCGACTCTGTTTTGAGAAATGTGAAGTTAGCGACACCAGCAACCATAGTCAATTGTCTTCCGGGGGCCAGAGCAGGCGACATTGAAGGAAATTTGAAACTGCTGGCTAAGGCTAAGCGTAAATTTGGTAAGATTGTAAATCACGTCGGCAGTAATGACACCCAGTTACGCCAATCAGAAGTCACTAAAATTAACATTGAATCGGTGTGTAACTTTGCAAAAACAATGTCGGACTCTGTAGTTTTCTCTGGGCCCCTCCCCAGTCGGACCGGGAGTGACATGTTTAGCCGCATGTTCTCCTTGAATTGCTGTCTGTCTGAGCGGTGTCCAAAAAATGAGGTGGGCTTCATAGATAATTGGCAAAGCTTCTGGGGAAAACCTGGTCTTGTTAGGAGAGACGGCATCCATCCCACTTTGGATGGAGCAGCTCTCATTTCTAGAAATCTGGCCAATTTTCTTAAATCCTCCAAACCGTGACTATCCAGGGTTGGGACCAGGAAGCAGAGTTGTAGTCTTACACACCTCTCTGCAGCTTCTCTCCCCCTGCCATCCCCTCATTACCCCATCCCCGTAGAGACGGTGCCTGCTCCCGGACCACCAATAACCAGCAAAAATCTATTTAAGCATAAAAATTCAAAAAGAAAAAATAATATAGCACCTTCAACTGCACCACAGACTAAAACAGTTAAATGTGGTCTATTAAACATTAGGTCTCTCTCTTCTAAGTCCCTGTTAGTAAATGATATAATAATTGATCAACATATTGATTTCTTCTGCCTTACAGAAACCTGGTTACAGCAGGATGAATATGTTAGTTTAAATGGGTCAACACCCCCGAGTCACACTAACTGCCAGAATGCTTGTAGCATGGGCCGAGGCGGAGGATTAGCAGCAATCTTCCATTCCAGCTTATTAATTAATCAAAAACCCAGATAGAGCTTTAATTCATTTGAAAGCTTGACGCTTAGTCTTGTCCATCCAAACTGGAAGTCCCAAAAACCAGTTTTATTTGTTATTATCTATCGTCCACCTGGTCGTTACTGTGAGTTTCTCCGTGAATTTTCAGACCTTTTGTCTGACTTAGTGCTTAGCTCAGATAAGATAATTATAGTGGGCGATTTTAACATCCACACAGATGCTGAGAATGACAGCCTCAACACTGCATTTAATCTATTATTAGACTCAATTGGCTTTGCTCAAAATGTAAATGAGTCCACCCACCACTTTAATCATATCTTAGATCTTGTTCTGACTTATGGTATTGAAATTGAAGACTTAACAGTATTCCCTGAAAACTCCCTTCTGTCTGATCATTTCTTAATAACGTTTACATTTACTCTGATGGACTACCCAGCAGTGGGGAATAAGTTTCATTACACTAGAAGTCTTTCAGAAAGCGCTGTAACTAGGTTTAAGGATATGATTCCTTCTTTATGTTCTCTAATGCCATATACCAACACAGTGCAGAGTAGCTACCTAAAGTGAGTAAGTGAGATAGAGTATCTCGTCATAGTTTTACATCCTCATTGAAGACAACTTTGGATGCTGTAGCTCCTCTGAAAAAGAGAGCTTTAAATCAGAAGTGCCTGACTCCGTGGTATAACTCACAAACTCGCAGCTTAAAGCAGATAACCCGTAAGTTTGAGAGGAAATGGCGTCTCACTAATTTAGAAGATCTTCACTTAGCCTGGAAAAAGAGTCTGTTGCTCTATAAAAAAGCCCTCCGTAAAGCTAGGACATCTTACTACTCATCACTAATTGAAGAAAATAAGAACAACCCCAGGTTTCTTTTCAGCACTGTAGCCAGGCTGACAGAGTCAGAGCTCTATTGAGCCGAGTATTCCTTTAACTTTAACTAGTAATGACTTCATGACTTTCTTTGCTAATAAAATTTTAACTATTAGAGAAAAAATTACTCATAACCATCCCAAAGACGTATCGTTATCTTTGGCTGCTTTCAGTGATGCCGGTATTTGGTTAGACTCTTTCTCTCAGATTGTTCTGTCTGAGTTATTTTCATTAGTTACTTCATCCAAACCATCAACATGTCTATTAGACCCCATTCCTACCAGGCTGCTCAAGGAAGCCCTACCATTATTTAATGCTTCGATCTTAAATATGATCAATCTATCTTTATTAGTTGGCTATGTACCACTGGCTTTTAAGGTGGCAGTAATTAAACCATTACTTAAAAAGCCATCACTTGACCCAGCTATCTTAGCTAATTATAGACCAATCTCCAACCTTCCTTTTCTCTCAAAAATTCTTGAAAGGGTAGTTGTAAAACAGCTAACTGATCATCTGCAGAGGAATGGTCTATTTGAAGAGTTTCAGTCAGGTTTTAGAATTCATCATAGTACAGGAACAGCATTAGTGAAGGTTACAAATGATCTTCTTATGGCCTCAGACAGTGGACTCATCTCTGTGCTTGTTCTGTTAGACCTCAGTGCTGCTTTTGATACTGTTGACCATACAGTTTTATTACAGAGATTAGAGCATGCCATAGGTATTAAAGGCACTGCGCTGCGGTGGTTTGAATCATATTTATCTAATAGATTACAGTTTGTTCATGTAAATGGGGAATCTTCTTCACAGACTAAGGTTAATTATGGAGTTCCACAAGGTTCTGTGCTAGGACCAATTTTATTCACTTTATACATGCTTCCCTTAGGCAGTATTATTAGACGGCATTGCTTAAATTTTCATTGTTACGCAGATGATACCCAGCTTTATCTATCCATGAAGCCAGAGGACACACACCAATTAGCTAAACTGCAGGATTGTCTTACAGACATAAAGACATGGATGAACTCTAATTTCCTGCTTTTAAACTCAGATAAAACTGAAGTTATTGTACTTGGCCCCACAAATCTTAGAAACATGGTATCTAACCAGATCCTTACTCTGGATGGCATTACCCTGACCTCTAGTAATACTGTGAGAAATCTTGGAGTCATTTTTGATCAGGATATGTCATTCAAAGCGCATATTAAACAAATATGTAGGACTGCTTTTTTGCATTTACGCAGTATCTCTATAATTAGAAAGGTCTTGTCTCAGAGTGATGCTGAAAAACTAATTCATGCATTTATTTCCTCTAGGCTGGACTATTGTAATTCATTATTATCAGGTTGTCCTAAAAGTTCCCTGAAAAGCCTTCAGTTAATTCAAAATGCTGCAGCTAGAGTACTAACGGGGACTAGAAGGAGAGAGCATATCTCACCCATATTGGCCTCTCTTCATTGGCTTCCTGTTAATTCTAGAATAGAATTTAAAATTCTTCTTCTTACTTATAAGGTTTTGAATAATCAGGTCCCATCTTATCTTAGGGACCTCATAGTACCATATCACCCCAATAGAGCGCTTCGCTCTCAGACTGCAGGCTTACTTGTAGTTCCTAGGGTTTGTAAGAGTAGAATGGGAGGCAGAGCCTTCAGCTTTCAGGCTCCTCCCCTGTGGAACCAGCTCCCAATTCAGATCAGGGAGACAGACACCCTCTCTACTTTTAAGATTAGGCTTAAAACTTTCCTTTTTGCTAAAGCTTATAGTTATGGCTGGATCAGGTGACCCTGAACCATCCCTTAGTTATGCTGCTATAGACTTAGACTGCTGGGGGGTTCCCATGATGCACTGAGTGTTTCTTTCTCTTTTTGCTCTGTATGCACCACTCTGCATTTAATCATTAGTGATTGATCTCTGCTCCCCTCCACAGCATGTCTTTTTCCTGGTTCTCTCCCTCAGCCCCAACCAATCGCAGCAGAAGACTGCCCCTCCCTGAGCCTGGTTCTGCTGGAGGTTTCTTCCTGTTAAAAGGGAGTTTTTCCTTCCCACTGTCGCCAAGTGCTTGCTCACAGGGGGTCGTTTTGACCGTTGGGGTTTTTACGTAATTATTGTATGGCTTTGCCTTACAATATAAGGCGCCTTGGGGCAACTGTTTGTTGTGATTTGGCGCTATATAAATAAAATTGATTGATTTCACTCACATTTCATACAACTGGCCACCGGTGTTTGTAGAACTGAAAGGACAAGCTGAGAACGTGATTGATTGATTGATTTAGCCCAAAAAATAACACTAGCCGAGCTCTGCTGTGGTTTAGGCCCAGTCACTGATGACTCAAATTACTGAGGTAATTTCATGAACACACTTCTTTCAGAAGTAGGGGTTTTTTATGTCAGGTCTTTTCAAATGCCTGATGGTTCTAAACGCAACACTAATGTCAACATCAGGACAGAAACAGCATTCATGGAGTCAGCAGGTCTGCAAAACTCTAAAGAGCGCTGAAAGTTCACATTCTGGCCAGTAGAGGATCAGCGATTCGTCTGTTTCCGGGCCGTGTTCACAGTGTTGATCTAAATCATTCAGAGTGGTTCTTTGCTATGTTGTTTTACGTTTTGGTGCAGTGGGACATGTCTGGATTTGATCAGGAATCATGATCTGATTATTTGGACTCTAACTCTCCTAACTCAGTCAAGGGATCTATCCCTGAAGACAGTCCTGCTCTGGTTCTGATGTTTTCTTGTGGTCCTCAGGCGGAGGTGAAGTTGAGCGGACTGCCTGGAGTTGAGCTGTCTGAGGCTGCTCAGGCCGAGCTGCTGAACCAGTGCGAAGAGCAGTTTGCACACTTAGAAAAGGTGATTTTACTTTAGTTTTTAAATGTTATTATTGGTGATTCCTAACCTGATGAGCCGACCGGAGACACCAATTGCAGTTTTTCTGTGTTCCAGCTTCATAATGAGATCATCCTGTGTGAACCAGATTTATGTGAAAACCCACAAGAGCAGGTGAGAGAGGTGGTGATGTTGTTGTTGTTGATCATCAGTACAGGTTAACCCGTCTCTGATTTATACACAGAAATCATATTAATTATTCCCAAAGTGGCACTTCTTCAAACATATTTCTAATGCAGGTTAGAGATCAAATTATAGTAATTTGTACACAGGTATAAAATACACCTTTAGAGATAAGTAGAGCTGAAACTATTATTTCTTGAGTTAGGTATTTGATCGATAATGACTTTGATAATTTGTGATTCTCAGTTCTGACATTTATTTATTTTTCAATTTATTTTCATTTATATAGCACCAAAATGCAACAAAGTGACAAGAAGACAACTTTTACATGCTGTTCTTGTGAAATCAGTTTTTCTTTATTTTTATTTTTTGTTGTAGTGTGCTGATTATTTGTTTTGTGTCTGCAGTCAGTAAACACTCTGATGGCAACAGAAGCTGAGCTGAAGCAGTGGCTGACGACGGAGCCCACGTGTACGCTTGTTTCTTAAGTGAACGAAAAATCAGCAGTTTGAAAAATCATGCATTTCACTCAGTGCTTTTAAATCTTTCAAACAAACAGTTTAATGTGTCATAAAATTGGAATGAACAAAATATGTGCTTCACATTAAACTTTCACTTTTAAAATATGTTTGATTTCTGATGGTAGTGTTATTTTATTTTTTTCAGTGCTGGCAGTAAATTCAGAGATTTTACTCCGAGCTGGGAAAGAAGAGGTGCTAAACGTTTTGGGAACGATGCCACGCTGATGTTTATTCACGCTGAGTTAAATTCTTTGTTTCGTGTCTTTGTGCTGCTCAGATGCTGAAGCTGTGCTCTGAACTTGAGATGATTGTGTCGTGTTATGAAGCAATGAGAGACAAACTCAGAGACAGTAAAAAGCTGTAGGTGACACGTTGGTCTTTGTGTGTTTCTCCTGAAGTTACCCTTGACTTTCTGAGCTTCATCATTTCAAAGTGTGCTGTTTTTTTTTGTTGTTGTTGTTGTTTTTTCCCCAGTGAGCAGAAGTGGCTCGAAGAGAAGAAGCAGGTGATGGTTGCTGCCAGTGATCATGTTGAACGACTCCAAGCGCAGAGAGAGAAGCTGTCCGAGCTGAGGTGAGTGTGGCACCACCTTCAGACGCCTTCCGCACCAGCTCAAGCAAATGTCATTCAGGAATGGGTGATTATTTTATCTTTTAAATTAAAGGTGAAAGTTGACACAATAAAATTTTGTTTCCTTTCTGATCTGTTGCTATGATGTACAGAGGCAACTTTATAAAAAAAAACAAAAACAACATATGTCCAAATACTTTTGGACCTGAGTGTATCACTGTGCGGGAAAGTTTATTCTTGATTAAACCTGATTATGAAAATCAGATTATGTGACTGGGCTCAGCACAGAGTCCTCTTCGAGTACCCAAAACTCCTGCAGTCCCACAGCTGGGAGAGCGGCGCCGGCCTGATCCCAGTCCACAGTATGCATGCAGTCTGAGGGGCAAGCTGCAGTGACCCCTGGACCTGGTCTGCATGCTTTGTCTTCAATCTGAGGCCCAGCTGTGTCTCTGCTTCTTGGTCCAGGTGCTGTGTGACTGTTTGCATTATTAATGATCTGTTACTGATTTGCTAATCCGTCTGTATATTGATGTGTCCACAGTGTCCTGCAGGAAACCAAGGACAAAATTGAGAAGCTGAAAGTCTACCAAGAAAGACTGATGGAGTCTCTGGGAGACATCTTGGAGAAGCATATTCCTCTTCCTCAGAAGGAGTCCACTTCAAACAAGAAGAAGAAGGTTAATGCACTTCTTTTGTGTTTCTGTTTTTGTGTGACACAGGTGACTGATTTTTGTGACTCGTGTTCTGGGCTCGTTTTTAGGTTTCTGCAGCAGAGTTCAACAAAGACCTGATATCAATAAATGAAATCCTGGAGGTGAGTTTTGGATGTTTGACATCATCAAAACCAATTGTCAGTGTCTGTCCACTGCCAAGAGAACAGCGCACCAGACTCTCAGACTCCATGCAGGTGGTGAGCCCACATGGGGAAGACATCGTGTTGTTTCTTTGGGCGTATGGCCAACCAGTCTACATGTGGTTTTGTGGACCTGGAAAAGGCGTATGACCAGGTTCCTCTGGGTATCGTGTGAGGAGTGCTGTGGGAGTACGACCAAAGTAGGAGCTGTGTCCGCATTCTCAGCATTACATCAGACCTGTTTCTGGTGGAAGTTGAACCCCACGAGGGCTGCCCCTTGTCACCAGTTCTGTTTGTGATGTTCATGGATGGGATTTCAAGGCACCGTCAGGGACCGGAGGGCATTGACCTCCGATGTGCACTGAACAGGTTTGGGGCTGAGTGTGAAGCAACTGGGATGAGAATCAGAACCTCCTAATCTGAGACCATCATCCTGTGTGGAAAAATGGTGAATTGTCCCCTCTGGGTTGGGGAGAGTTACTGCCCCAAGTGGAGGAGTTCAAGTATCTCGGGATCTTGTTCACGTGAAATCAACACACGGACTGGGGCGGAGTCTGGTGTTTTACAGATGCTTTACCAGACTGTCGTGATGAAGAAGGAGCTGAGCTGGAAGGCAAGCCTCTCAATGTACCAGGTGATTTACACTTGTGTCCTCACCTCTGGTCATGTATGACTGCAGATACATGTGGCAGAAATGAGATTCCTCCATTGGGTTTCTGGTCGTACACTCCTGGACAGGGTGAGAAGCTCGACTATCTGGGAGAGACTTGGAGTAGAGCCGCTACTTCTTTGCATTGAAAGGAGCCAGCTGAGATGGTCCAAGCATCTGGTGAGGATGCTCCTCGGCCGTGTCCCTAAGTAGGTCTTCCAGGAGCATCCAACCGGGAGGAGGCCCTGCGAAAGACCAAGAACATGAAGAGATTTATATTTCCCAACTGGCTTGGGAATGCCTCGGGATCCCCAGGAAGAATTACAGGACTTGGCCAAGGATCGCAAAAATATAAACGCAACACTTTTGGTTTTGCTCCCATTTTGTATGAGATGAACTCAAAGATCTAAAACTTTTTCCACATACACAATATCACCATTTCCCTCAAATATTGTTCACAAACCAGTCTAAATCTGTGATAGTGAGCACTTCTCCTTTGCTGAGATAATCCATCCCACCTCACAGGTGTGCCATATCAAGATGCTGATTAGACACCATGATTAGTGCACAGGTGTGCCTTAGACTGTCCACAATAAAAGGCCACTCTGAAAGGTGCAGTTTTATCACACAGCACAATGCCACAGATGTCGCAAGATTTGAGGGAGCGTGCAATTGGCATGCTGACAGCAGGAATGTCAACCAGAGCTGTTGCTCGTGTATTGAATGTTCATTTCTCTACCATAAGCCGTCTCCAAAGGCGTTTCAGAGAATTTGGCAGTACATCCAACCAGCCTCACAACCGCAGACCACGTGTAACCACACCAGCCCAGGACCTCCACATCCAGCATGTTCACCTCCAAGATCGTCTGAGACCAGCCACTCGGACAGCTGCTGAAACAATCGGTTTGCATAACCAAAGAATTTCTGCACAAACTGTCAGAAACCATCTCAGGGAAGCTCATCTGCATGCTCATCGTCCTCATCGGGGTCTCGACCTGACTCCAGTTCATCGTCGTAACCGACTTGAGTGGGCAAATGCTCACATTCGCTGGCGTTTAGCACGTTGGAGAGGTGTTCTCTTCACGGATGAATCCCGGTTCACACTGTTCAGGGCAGATGGCAGACAGCGTGTGTGGCGTCGTGTGGGTGAGCGGTTTTCTGATGTCAATGTTGTGGATCGAGTGACCCATGGTGACGGTGGGGTTATGGTATGGGCAGGCGTCTGTTATGGATGAAGAACACAGGTGCATTTTATTGATGGCATTTTGAATGCACAGAGATACCGTGAGGAGATCCTGAGGCCCATTGTTGTGCCATACATCCAAGAACATCACCTCATGTTGCAGCAGGATAATGCACGGCCCCATGTTGCAAGGATCTGTACACAATTCTTGGAAGCTGAAAATGTCCCAGTTCTTGCATGGCCGGCATACTCACCGGACATGTCACCCATTGAGCATGTTTGGGATGCTCTGGACCGGCGTATATGACAGCGTGCACCAGTTCCTGCCAATATCCAGCAACTTCACACAGCCATTGAAGAGGAGTGGACCAACATTCCACAGGCAGCAATTGACAACCTGATCAACTCTATGCGAAGGAGATGTGTTGCACTGCATGAGGCAAATGGTGGCCACACTAGATACTGACTGGTATCCCCCCCAATAAAACAAAACTGCACCTTTCAGAGTGGCCTTTTATTGTGGGCAGTCTAAGGCACACCTGTGCACTAATCATGGTGTCTAATCAGCATCTTGATATGGCACACCTGTGAGGTGGGATGGATTATCTCAGCAAAGGAGAAGTGCTCACTATCACAGATTTAGACTGGTTTGTGAACAATATTTGAGGGAAATGGTGATATTGTGTATGTGGAAAAAGTTTTAGATCTTTGAGTTCATCTCATACAAAATGGGAGCAAAACCAAAAGTGTTGCGTTTATATTTTTGTTGTGTGTGTGTGTGTGTGTGTATGTGTATATATATATATATATATATATATATATATACACACTAGTGTGTTGCCTGTAGGGATCCCCATAGGCAACATGCTAGTGCTTTTACAAAAGAGCTTTTATCCAATTAAAACCAGCTTCTGTAATTTATCCAGTAATTAAAATTAATCATGACATTTTGGACCTGGTGGAAACTGTTCATTCAGGGAGAACTTAAAACTGATTATATCTAAGAATAAAATGGAGAAATAACATAATTTTTTTAAAATAAATCACAAAAGCACTTATCAGTGTAGTTTTTGTCTGTCAATAGACTGCTAATTTATCATTTCATTTCTCTGTCTCATGGAAGTTGTATTAAAATAAACATAGAATGTTGCTTGAACTGTTTTGGGGATTTATGATGTCATCATTCTGTCTGCAAATTCATGGCATCACTGTTATTGGAGATGCATCCTCATCTCAGTGTTTTTTTTTGTTTTTTTTTTTAATCCAACAGATGCTCATGAACCAGTTCCTGAATGCACCACACGACCCTTATGTGACCATAGACGCAGCCTTCTGGCCGCCGTATGTGGAAATGCTGCTACGTTACGGCATTGCAGTCAGACATCCAGAGAACAGTTTCAAAATCCGCCTGGAGACCTTTTTTTAAATTCTTCTAAGCCAAACTTTTAAGTACTTTGAGACTGTCCCCCTACACTGGCCAAGTCCAACCAGTGATTGCTGTTATTACTGCCTTTTACTTTAATGGAGACTAACTGCCTTTGATTTTGGAGATGATCTGGATCTTCTGGTTTACATGTTGATTATTGATTATGTTTTGGTGAAACAGTGCCCCCACTGGCATTTGAGGACAAGTGGAGGACTAGTGCTCAGACTGTTTGTGTATATATATATATATATATATATTTCAGTGTTCTTGTCCAATAAAGTTATGAATGAAAGATTTGTTTGTGACAAAGACAAGTTAGTGTAGAGTTGCTGTAGCTTTTACAGGTCGATGACACAGAAAACTCAGAAACCAATTTCAGGATCCAAATGAGGTATTGTGGAGCTGCTTCAAGATTACCTGAACTAATTTTAGTCTTGATCAGACGCTGTCAAAAGAAGAAAAAAAAGCAGCACTTTCTTTGACCTTCTCCCCTTATCACATCATAAGGAGAAGTATGTGAACTCCCGGCTGCGACACAGGAAATAGTTGGGAAAACTGAAGAACGTGAATGGCACGCTGACACAGAATGATAGGGAGACTGCAGAAGTCCTGAATGAAGCGTTTTACAGTGTATTCACCAGAGAAGACACCACAAACATCCCCAACATCCCAGCGAAGACTTTAACTACACCCCCTGAGTGACTAGCTGTGTTACCCCTGAGAAGGTCAAGAAAGTTCTGCTGAGTCTGAAGGTTGACAAGTCACCTGGCCTGGATGGTCTACATCCAAGACTGTTCAGGGAGCTTACAAGTATACTCTGTCTGCACCCCTCTTGCCATTATATACAGGAAGAGCATCAACTCACAGACCCTACCAACACAGTGGAAAGATGCACTGGTGTCGCCCATCTACAAGAATGGAAGCAGACTACAGGCCATCAACTACAGACCAGTGTCACTGACCTCCGTCATCTGCAAGACCCTTAAGCGCCTAATAGCGGAACAGCTGACATATCACATTAAAGAAAATGGACTTCAGTGTGTACACCAGCATGGCTTTACCAAGGGGAGAAACATAGTCACCAACCTACCAGAGGCGTTGGACATCTGGACTGAGGCCCTGAGACACAACATCCCAGTGGATATCATATTTTTGGACTACACCAAGGCATTTGATACCATGGCGCACCAATGGCTGTTGAGACAGATATACAGCTTTGGAATCACAGGGAAGGCACATGCATGGATCGAGCAATTCCTGGTTGGGCGACGACAGAAGGTCTCTGCGAACGGAACACACTCGAACTGGAAACCAGTCATTCGCAGCATTCCACAGGGCTCTGTGCTTGGCCCGGCATTGTTCCTGATCTATGTGAGTGACATCCCAGACCTACTAGATTGTGTAATCAAGATGTTCGCAGATAAGATCTTCACAGCAATAGTCAACAGATCTACAAAAAACCTGCAAGAAGATCTTAGGAAACTAGAGCAGTGGTCTCAGAAAAGGCAAATGTGGTTCCATCCAGAAAAGTGCCACATCCTACATCTAGGTGCCCAGAATACTGATACACTATACACCATGAAGAATGACCAAGGTACAGACAACGCTCTCACACAGGTGGACACTGAGAAGGACCTCGGTATCACTAACAACTCCAAGTTGACTTTCTCAGCTCATGTGGAGGAGATCACAGTCAAAGCCAACTGGATCCTAGGATGTCTGGCCAGCACCTTCAGGTACCCTGACATGAAGGTCTTCCTCCAGCTCTACAAATACATGGTACACTCCATCCTTGAGTACGCTTCATGTATCTTGTCACCACGCTACAAGAAGGACATGGATAAGATCGAGCACATCCAACAACAGGCAATGAAGCTGGTACAAGAGATTCAGCACCTCAGTTATGAGGATCGCTTGAAGCACGTCAATCTACCAACGCTACTGTATAGACGTCAGAGAGCAGACCTTCTGCAATGCTTCAAGGTCATCATAGGCATTGACGACATGACCACCATCACAGACTGCTCGGTGTATGGTGTCAAGGTGCTTTTCGAAACCAGCCTGGCAACAACACGAGGTCACCCCTACAAGTTACAGGGACAACCAGCAACAGGTCCATGAAAGCACTTCTTTGCCACCGGAGTCATCCCCATCTGGATCTGAAGCTATCTTGCCACACAGTAACAGCTGAAAACATCAACACCTTCAAGTCAACCCCTGGCAAAAATTATGGAATCACCGGCCTCGGAGGATGTTCATTCAGTTGTTTAATTTTGTAGAAAAAAGCAGAGCACAAACATGACACAAAACTAAAGTCATTTCAAATGGCAACTTTCTGGTTTTAAGAAACACTATAAGAAATCAAGAAAAAAAATTGTGGCAGTCAGTAACGGTTACTTTTTTAGACCAAGCAGAGGGAAAAAAATGGACGCACTCAATTCTGAGGAATAAATTATGGAATCACCCTGTAAATTTTCATCCCCAAAACTAACACCTGCATCAAATCAGATCTGCTCGTTAGTATGCATCTAAAAAGGAGTGATCACACCTTGGAGAGCTGTTGCACCAAGTGGACTGACATGAATCATGGCTCCAACACAAGAGATGTCAGTTGAAACAAAGGAGAGGATTATCAAACTCTTAAAAGAGGGTAAATCATCACGCAATGTTGCAGAAGATGTTGGTTGTTCACAGTCAGCTGTGTCTAAACTCTGGACCAAATACAAACAACATGGGAAGGTTGTTAAAGGCAAACATACTGGTAGACCAAGGAAGACATCAAAGCATCAAGACAGAAAACTTAAAGCAATATGTCTCAAAAATCGAAAATGCACAACAAAACAAATGGGAGGAAACTGGAGTCAACGTCTGTCACCAAACTGTGAGAAACCGCCTAAAGGAAATGGGATTTACATACAGAAAAGCTAAACGAAAGCCATCATTAACACCTAAACAGAAAAAAACAAGGTTACAATGGGCTAAGGAAAAGCAATCGTGGACTGTGGATGACTGGATGAAAGTCATATTCAGTGATGAATCTCGAATCTGCATTGGGCAAGGTGATGATGCTGGAACTTTTGTTTGGTGCCGTTCCAATGAGATTTATAAAGATGACTGCCTGAAGAGAACATGTAAATTTCCACAGTCATTGATGATATGGGGCTGCATGTCAGGTAATGGCACTGGGGAGATGGCTGTCATTACATCATCAATAAATGCACAAGTTTACGTTGATATTTTGGACACTTTTCTTATCCCATCAATTGAAAGGATGTTTGGGGATGATGAAATCATTTTTCAAGATGATAATGCATCTTGCCATAGAGCAAAAACTGTGAAAACATTCCTTGCAAAAAGACACATAGGGTCAATGTCATGGCCTGCAAATAGTCCGGATCTTAATCCAACTGAAAATCTATGGTGGAAGTTGAAGAAAATGGTCCATGACAAGGCTCCAACCTGCAAAGCTGATCTGGCAGCAGCAATCAGAGAAAGTTGGAGCCAGATTGATGAAGAGTACTGTTTGTCACTCATTAAGTCCATGCCTCAGAGACTGCAAGCTGTCATAAAAGCCAGAGGTGGTGCAACAAAATACTAGTGATGTGTTGGAGCGTTCTTTTGTTTTTCATGATTCCTTAATTTTTTCCTCAGAATTGAGTGATTCCATATTTTTTCCTCTGCTTGGTCTAAAAACGTAACCGTTACTGACTGCCACAATTTTTTTTTCTGATTTCTTATAGTGTTTCTTAAAGCCAGAAAGTTGCCATTTGAAATGACTTTAGTGTTGTCATGTCTGTGATCTGCTTTTTTTTTTTTTTTTACAAAATTAAACAACTGAATGAACATCCTCCGAGGCCGGTGATTACATAATTTTTGCCAGGGGTTGTACACGCTGAACTCAAAAATCTGGATATTTACTACAACTACCCCGTCTATTTTTTTCAGACCACACAATACCATACACAATATACAAGCAACAGCAATCTACATCAAGCCGTCCTACCTTAACCTCAGATGGCCCTATACCCACCGGGTGTCTATTGACCATGCTGAAGGTATGATTCTGAAGGTATGATAGAGTTCTGCTTCGTTCTGACATGAATTAAGTTATTTTTTACTTTTTCCTCTTTATGTGGCCACGTTTACTTGATTTATTTATTTATTTATTTTACCGTTTTGAATATTTTAAGCAGAGTGAATGTTCCGCATGTTTCCGGCACGCGTGACGTCACGACCGTAATCGTAGCTGTCCAATCGGGCGTGCCCGCTGCGTCATCTCCAGTGGGCGGAGAATAGATTCCGGTTCCGGGTGTTTTCAGTGCCGTCAGACTCTTTCATTGCTCTGATTATGGTTTTAAATCGGAATTTTTCCCCGTCGACTTCTGATTAAACAAGCAGTTTTTCTGTTGTGGTGCCTGTCCGCGTGGAGCCGTTGCCATGACGACCCGTTCGGAGCGGGAGAAGGCCCAGAAGCTGAACGAGCAGCACCAGGCCATCCTGTCCAAAATGCTGCGAGAAGACGACAACAAATACTGCGCCGATTGCGAGGCTAAAGGTTCGTAAAGTTCGGCCGGGACGGTACCTTAGGTGACGCTGCAGTCCGCGAGGACCGAGGCTCGTTAGGGAACCAACAACGGCTAACAGCGGCTAGCCTGCGAGCTAACTTCCCCATCCGCTGACTTGCCAGATTTTACGACAGAAACAAGCAGCGGTGTCCGTGAAAACGACAATTGTCACGTTTTAGCGTGTTTTCCGTTTACTTAATGCAGGGATTAAAGTTATCCATCACTACGACAGATATCCCTGGACCTAAAAAAAAAAATTCTGTGAATGAAGGTCCACTTTAGCAAAAAAAAAGAACCCCCCCCCCACCATTTCTCACCCTGGCTACAGGCCTGAGATTTTAACTTGTTTTGAATTAAGTAAAAGTATGTTAAAGTCTTAAGATAATTTGATGTTGCATTAGAAAAGAGCAGCAACGGTTAGTGAGTGAAATATAATCTGTTCAGCAGGAAAACAATTTGATCTCTTAACTATCGCCACCTTGTTTTACCTTAAACTCGGATGCAATCACAAAAGATTTTTTTAGAAAAACGTCAATGGTGAACAGATAAAGATAAGCATTCGGCATTCAAATACGATCATGCCTGGTATCAAATCTAAAACCACCTTGCTTTCTGTACCAGGTCCACGGTGGGCGTCCTGGAATCTGGGAGTGTTCATCTGCATCCGGTGTGCTGGCATCCACAGGAACCTGGGCGTGCACGTATCCAGAGTCAAGTCCGTCAACCTGGACCAGTGGACCATAGAACAAATCCAGGTACTGTTTGCAGAATGCAATCCGGTTTTTCTGCACGTTACCGGGAGGTGTTCAGGAAGGTTCATGAGGTTTATTTCTTTAACACGCAGCTGATTTAAGTGGACTCTGACAGAACTTTGCTCTCACAAGACACAGTTTTGTTCTGTGAAGGATGTTTAGCATTAGCGCAACCTGCTCCTCTACCACTGCACCAAATGTCTCTGTATAAACTCATGGTTTGAACCAGTGCTGATCTGTGGCATTCTGGGAAATGGAAATGCAATTTAATATGACTTTGAATACATTTGTTGTGAATGATGGGCCAGCAGACAGTTTCAGTAACACACAGTTATATTAGCGCCCCCTAAAAAATGTCATTAAAAACATTCGAAGTGGATATTTTGCCGGATACGGCAAACATGCACCTAGTGCTATTTGACCGGACCTCCTTGCTGATTGGCTAGTTCAAATGACGTCATTGAGTTTATTTCAACATGGCAGTGCCCTCAGCATTGAGTGTTGGTGCTAATTATTCATCTTTTAATGCCGTTTTTGGTGCCATAAAGTCATTTGAATCGGAACAGAAAATCACCTACTGGTAGAGGGATTCTCGGATGCTAAAAGAAGCTCAAAAACGTGGCATAGCCGTGCCCAAAATTATTTCCACTGGCCATTTTGGGGTGCCATAAAGTCCTTTGAATTGGAACAGAAAATCATCAACTGGCGGAGGGATTCTATGCCGTTTTGGGTGCCACCACTAAAAGGAGCTCAAAAACGTGGCTTAGCCATGCCCGAAATTATTTCCACTGGCCATTTTGGGGTGCCATAAAGTCCTTTGAATTGGAACAGAAAATCATCAGCTGGCAGAGGGATTCTATGCCGTTTTGGGTGCCACCACTAAAAGGAGCTCAAAAACGTGGTTTAGCCATGCCCGAAATTATTTCCATTGGCCATTTTGGGTGCTATAAAAGTCATTTGAATCGGAACAGAAAATCATCAACTGGCGGAAGGATTCTGTGCTGTTTTGTGTGCCATTGCTAAAAGGAGCTCAAAAACGTGGCATAGTCGTGCCGAAATTATTTCCACCGGTGCTTTTCATCACGCGGTGGAAATAATTTTTGCAGTCTTTTTTTGGCCTTAAGTGGTCTCATTTTGTGTAGCTAACATGGTAAGATATTCAAAATGCCACATGGTAAACAGAAATAATCTCTTAGATTTGTGATTTTCAAAACCTGCAAAGTCAAGACAGAATAAAAACGAAAATACAAAGTCCATGTTGGCACGTTTGTTTATCCTGTTTTTTCTCTGTGTCGTGTCTGCAAAACCTTCGATCAGTCCACCCCTGAAAATAATGAATGGTAAAATATGCCAATTTTCAATAATGAAAATCACCAATATCAAGCTACTGTCATGAATGTGAAATAAGGAGATCTTAAACTCTGATCGCCTTTAAGTTCCCACCCGACTGCAGCCGTTCCGTTCAGTCTGTCATGACTAAATTAAGACAGCCAGCAAAACAGCGCAACCCGCCGTTTTGCCAGTGCCCATACAGCAAAATATCATCCAGTTCAACTTTGCTCAGGGCACCGCCATGTTGAAATAAACTCTTTCATGATGCCATTTGAACTAGCCAATCAGCGAGGAGATCCAGTCAAATAGTGCGAGGTGCGTGTTTGTCGTATCCGGCAAAATATCCACTGCCAAAAACATTTGGCCCTTTTCACAAGAGAGCAAAGTGATTTTTATTAAAAAATCAAACATTTATTTGACATCTGCTAATAAACAGCAGTATTTAAATCGTGGACATAAAATCTTTAAAAATTATTTTTTCATTCAACCGTCCTGCAGATTGTGACAGTTGTGATGGGTGTCAATCTTTTTTTGTCTTGTGTCCATGTATATAAAATACTGTTTCTATTATTATAGTTGTTGTTGTTGTTATTTCAAATATTAAAATGGTGCTGTAAATGAATGTGGCAGTGGAGTTTTATTAGCAGGACTTGACCAAATGTGCATCAGGTTTGTCCAGTATCCTCAATGCTCAGTGTTTTCACCGCTCTGTTAATGATCCAGTGATTTGGATCAGTGTGCACCTGCGTCACCTGAGCTGAGGCTTTTACTGTGTGTGTGTGTGTGTGTATATATATATATATATATATATATATATATATATATATATATATATATATATATATATATATATATATATATATATATATATATATATATATATATATATATATATATATATATATATATATATATATATATATATATATATATATATATATATATATATATAGACAGTTGTATGTAAACGTTTGGGCCCCCCTGATGATTTCCATGATTTTCCTTTATAAATCATTGGTTGTCTGCATCAGCAATTTCAGTTAAATATATCATATAGCAGACAAACACAGTGATATTTGAGAAGTGAAATGAAGTTTATAGGATTTACAGAAAGTGTGCAATAATTATTTAAACAAAATTAGGCAGGTGCATAAATTTGGGCACCCCAACAGAAAAAATACATCAATATTTAGTAGATCCTCCTTTTGCAGAAATAACAGCCTCTAAATGCTTCCTATAGCTTCCAATGAGAGTCTGGATTCTGGTTGAAGGTATTTTGGACCATTCTTCTTTATAAAACATCTCAGGTTTGTTGGTTTCCGAGCACGGACAGCCCACTTAACATCACACCACAGATTTTCAATAATATTCAGGTCTGTGGACTGAGATGGTCATTCCAGAATGTTGTACTTGTTCCTCTGCATGAATGCCTTAGTAGATTTTGAGCAGTGTTTAGGGTCATTGTCTTGTTGAAAGATCCAGCCCCGGCGCAACTTCAACTTTGTCACTGATTCATGAATATTGTTCTCAAGAATCTGCTGATATTGACTGGAATCCATGTGACCCTCAACTTTAACAAGATTCCCAGTACCTGCACTGGCCACACAGCCCCACAGCATGATGGAACCACCTCCAAATTTTACTGTAGGTAGCAAGCATTTTTCTTGGAATGCTGTGTTCTTTTTCAGCCATGCATACCGCCCCTTATGTCCAAATAACTCAATTTTAGTTTCATCAGTCCACAGCACCTTATTCCAAAATGAAGCTGGCTTGTCCAAATGTGCTTTAACATACCTCAAGATACTCTGTGGTGTGTACGCAGAAAAGGCTTCCTCTGCATTACAGCATGATACAGCATCTCTTTGTACAAAGTGCGCTGTATAGTTGAATGATGCACAGAGACTATCTGCAGCAAGATCATGTTGTAGGTCTTTGGAGCAGGGCTGTGGGTTGACTAACTGTTATCACCATCCTTCACTTAAGCTTATCTGAGATTTTTCTTGGCCTGCCACTTTGGGCCTTAACTAGTACTGTGCCTGTGGTCTTCTATTTCCTCACTATGTTCCTCACAGTGGAAACTGACAGCTGAAATCTCTGAGATAGCTTTTTGTATCCTTCCCCTAAGCCATGATGTTGAACAATCTTTGTTTTCAGGTCATTTGAGAGTTGTTTAGAGGCTCCCATGTTCCTACTCATTAGAAGAGATGCAAAGAGGGGAAACATTTGCAAATGGCCACCTTAAATACCCTTTCTGATGATTGGATTCACCTTTGTAAGGAGGTCAAGGGTCAGTGAGCTTACCAAACCAATTTTGTGTTCCAAAAATTAGTGCTAAATGTATTCAAATCAATAAAATGACAAGGGTGCCCAAATGTATGCACCTGCCCAATTTTGTTTAAATATTTATTGCACACTCTGTAAATACTGGAAACTTCATTTCACTTCTCAAATATAAGTGTGTTTGTCTGCCATATGATATATTTAACTGAAATTTCTGATCCAGACAACCAATGATTTATAAAGGAAAATCATGAAAATTATCAGGGGGGCCCAAACTTTTACATATGTCTGTCTGTATGGACTAGGTGGGACGAGCATTTCACCAAACTCCTAAATCGTCCTTCTTCAGTTGACAAGTCAACACTGCCGCAACTCCCACAGAGGACTATCCAGGAAAACCTTGGCCTACCACCGTTTGAGGAGGAAGTGAACACTGCCATCAGACAAATGAACAATGGCAAAGTGCCAGGAAAAGACGGAATCCAAGCAGAACTGTACAAGTCCTTGGGTACAGCAGCTTTCCAAGCTTTCCATGATATCCTATCTACGATCTGGGAAAAAGAATGCATGCCGTCATACTTCAGAGATGCCACAGTTGTAGCACTGTACAAAAACAAAGGATCAAAATCAGATTGTGGTAACTACAGAGGAATATCTCTGCTCTCCATCACTGGAAAAATCCCATCCTCCTTAACAGATTGATCAGCACCGTGTCTGAGAGCAACCTCCCCGAGGCACAATGTGGGTTTCGCCCAGGTCGTAGCACCACAGACATGGTGTTCACTCTGCATCAAGTCCAGGAGAAGTGCATCAAGCAGAGAATGGACCTCTATGCTGTGTTTATCGATCTGACCAAGGCTTTCGACAGCATCAACAGGGACGCACTGTGGACTATCCTCACCAAACTGGGATGCCCACAGAAGTTTATTACACTAGTGAGGCTATTCCATGACAACATGACAGCACAGGTTCTGGTCGGTGGGGACTTCTCCAACCCCTTCAATATCTCCACAGGTGTGAAGCAAGGTGTACTCGCACCAGTGCTATTCAACTTGTTCTTCACACAAGTCCTTCTACACACTGTGAAAAAGCTTGACCTCGGGATATATATCAAATACCGCTCAGGCGGATCGGTCTTTGATCTACGTCACCTGCAAGCCTGAACAAAGATTGTGGAAAGACTTATCCTAGAAGCTCTGTTTGCTGATGACTGTGCTCTTGTGGCACACATGGAAAATCACCTACGACACATTGTACCGTTTTGCGGAAGCGTCAGAACCCTTTGGCCTAACAATCAGCCTTGGAAAAACTGTGGTGTTAGTGCAACCTGCACCAAATACAACTTTACCTGCGCCTAATATCACCATTGACTCAGTCTTACTGCAAAATATGGAACACTTGACATATCTTAGACGTATAGTCTCAGCAGATGGATCGCTGGATAAAGAAATCACATGCAGAATCTGGAAAGCCAGTCAGGCATTGGGCAGATTGAGAGTTAAGGTTCTTCAGTACAGAGGAGTCAGACTGTCCACAAAGCTTAAAATCTACAAGGCCGTAGTAATCCCTACACTCCTGTACGGATGTGAAACATGGACTCTGTATGGCTGCCACATAAAGCAACTAGAAAAATTCCACATGAGGTCACTGCGTACAATCATGAACATCTGCTGGAAAAATTACCAACCAGGAAGTACTGGATAGAGCCCACTCAAGTATTGAGGCATTGCTACTGAAGGCTCAGTTACATTGGTCTGGTCATGTCAGTAGGATGGATGACAGACGTATCCCTACGCAGCTGATGTACGGGGAGCTCAGGTTGGGCTCCTGCCGGAGGGGTAGACCTAAACTGAGGTACAAAGACCTTCTAAAGAAAAACCTTCAGTGGTGCAGTATCCAGCCATCTGAGTTTGAAGCAGCTGCCACTGATCGACCAGCCTGGATTGCTGTCATCTCTAAAGGAGAGGAGGAAACGTTTAGAAGCTGCAAGGGACAGGCGGCATAAAGCAGCATCGGCCAACCCAGTTACATCAACCCATCAGTGCAGGAGGTGTGGAAAACTGTGTGCTTCAGCCTTTTGGTTGAGAAGTCATCAGAGGATCCATCCCCCCCGAGGGTCTGCACAGATGTCATCATCCAAAGCGATGGACTACCAGAGAGATGAGATGTGTGTGTGTGTGTGTGTGTATATATATATATATATATATATATATATATATATATATATATATATATATAATATGAGTGTGTTTTTTCCTCAAAATTCTACTCACAATACCCCATAATGACGAAAATGTGAAAAAGTTTTTGTGTGTGTGTGATTTTTGTGAATTTATTAAAAATAAATAAAAACTAAGAAATCACATGTACATAAGTATTCAGTCTTTGCCCTGAAGCTCACAATTGAGCTCAGGTGACTCCTGTTTTCACTGATCATCCTTGAGATGTTTCTACAGCTTAATTGTTGTCCACCTGGGGTAAATTCAGTTGAATTGAACATGATTTAGAAAGACACACACCTGTCTAAATATAAGGTCCCACAGTTGACAGTCAGAGCACAAACCAAGCATGAAGTCTAAACTGAGCAATTGGGGGAGATGGGCCTTTGTCCGGGAGGTGACAAAGATTGAACTCTTTGGCGTCATGTTTGGAGGAAACCAGGCACCATCCCTACAGTGAAGCATGGTGGTGGCAGCCTCATGCTGTGGGGATGTTTTTCAGCAGCAGGAACTGGGAGACTAGTCAGGATTGAGGGGAAGATGAATGCAGCAATGTACAGAGACATCCTGGATGAAAACCTGCTCCAGAGCGCTCTGGACCTCAGACTGGGGCGACGGTTCATCTTTCAGCAGGACAATGACCCTAAACACACAGCCAAGCTATCAAAGGAGTGGCTTCAGGACAACTCTGTGAAAGTCCTTGAGTGGCCCAGCCAGAGCCCAGACCTGAATCTGACTGAACAGCTCTGGAGAGATCTGAAAATGTCTGTGCACCGACGCTCCCCATCCAACCTGATGGAGCT